>NC_134837.1:252702239-253046417 GCF_004210375.1 Tachypleus tridentatus | reverse complement strand
AATATTTTGTAGAAAATATTACACAAGAAGGAATTCTCAACAGCCGCAGCACTTGAAATTCTATTAGGCAAGATTAAAAGAAATCAATCTGAGGCTTCTCTTTTTTTTTACTACTTATATTTTTGTGCGCCAGCAATACCAAACGGTGGTGCGCGCATAAATCTGATTCAATTTTATCACTCATTAAAAAAAATCTATACCAGCTTACCTTCAAATTGAATTTTTTAGGCAGGATTACAATAAATTAATCTATGAAACATTTGGCGTGGTCAAATACAAGAATCGAAAGGTTTGATCTCTAAGTTCAAAACTAATTCAGATCTCAAATTGGTCAAGAAATGATGGAGCTGTGAGCTAAACGTTTGTACTTAAAAAAAAACAAAAAACAGCTAAGAGCCATTTTATTAGTCGTTATGCCAGGCCTAAAATTATTACAGTCTTTTAATGATAAAACAAATGTTCCAAAATAAAAACAACATCACTTCTCATGAAAGTCGAAGTAACAGGTTTGGGGTTAATTTTCTGGGAGAGAAATTCTACCATTTTCTTTTGTTGTTGTTATTTTCTGAGCAGAAGGGTCTAAAACATTATTATACACAGAGCATATCTTCTCAGAAATAAACCCATTGTAACTTTCACATAGCTTCAAACAATCTCTGTACGTTTCTTGATATTTTAATTTTAATACTTAATGTTTGATAAAATCGTTTATGTTTTACTACTATCTTTTTTATTTCACTAGACAAATGTCAGTTATTTTGTCATAAAAGTTTGTAGGAAGGGAGTTATTATTAAGGTATTTTTGACGCTATATTGCGTTGTTTTGTGATATGTTTTGAAATTGCGTGTTATGAGGTTTAGATGATAGGAATTAGCGTTGTATTTTTTATGTTAAGTGCATTGTTTTGTGACATATTTTTTGTAACTGTGTTGACAGAATTTGTGTAGTTTTAGTTTCGGAATTATGTCGCACGTTTTTGTGGTGTGGTTTTTGTAATTGCGTGATAAAAATATTTTTAAGTGAAATAGTCTCCGGATTTACAACGCTAAAATCAGGGGTTCGATTCCCCTCGGTGGGCTGAGCAGATAGCCCTTTGTGGCTTTGCTATATGAAAAACACAAACACACAAACACAAGTGAAATAGTTTGATATGTTAAAGTATTTTTGAGTGGTTTATGATAACGTCTTACACGTGTTGTTAAGATTTTGAAACACCACCTCACCCAACTTTTATAAGTTGTTTTTGCCTTTTCAGACATGAATACCAAGTTTTGTTGTTCATATCAAGAGAGACTGGGTTTTGGTAGGTTAAACAATAGAAACTACATATATTGGGCACACACAGACACATTTTTCTTTTAAGTATTTTCAACTCGTGACTTATTCTGGTGAGTCAAATTAAAAATATTATCAATAATTTGTTTGTTTTGAATTTTACCCAAAGCTACAAGAGGGCTATCTGCGCTAGCTGTTCCTAACTTAGCAATGTAAGACTGGAGGGAAGGCAACTAGTCATCACCACCCACTGCCAGCTCTTGGGCTACTTGTTTGGGGTGACGGAGATTCGAACTCGCGACCTTTGGATTACAGGTCGAGCGCTTTAACCACCTGGCCATGCTAGACCTTAAGTTAAATATTTTATTACTTGTACGCAGAGTAATTCATCAACTTAAAAGATCTGGCATGGTCAGGTGGGTTAAAGTGTTCGAGTGGTTAACTGAGGGTCGCGAGTTTGAATCTACGTCCTCAAACTCACCCTTTCAGGTGTGGGTACATTATAATTTGACGGTCAATCCCTCTATTCGTTAGTAAACGAGTAGCCCAAGAGTTGGCTGTGGGTGGTGATGACTAGTTGTCTTCCCTCAGTCTTACATTGCTAAGTTAGGAACAGCTAGCGCAGATAGCCCTCTTGTAGCTTTGCGCAAAATTCTAAACAAACAAACTTAACTGAAAAGAATGGAATGTAGCTGCAGCTCCCTCTGCGTGTTTTATACCGTTTAAAAATAAATATTATATAAGCATGAACCGAAGTATAACTATTTTTTCTAAGCTTTTATTTTACTCTAACAAACTACGTGTATCTCAAAATGTAAATAAAAATAAAACACTTTATGGTTTGAAAGAATTTTCTTTACATACACAATGTTTTAATTTTCCACTTCCTTATACATCCATAAATAGGCCTAATATTTATTAAGTATATCTGAATTTAACATTTTCATTTATGGATATTCTTATGAATACAAAGGATTTTTATCATTGATTCTTTTCTTTGAGTTTGGAAGAAATCTTGCATTTTAACACAGTAAAATTTTTGTTAAAACTGGTTGCAACTAATCTTATCAAATATAAAAAGTATCTTTCAGGCCCTTCGCTAACATGTTAGTGATGAAAAATATTTAATTACGTAAAGACATTTCATTTCTCACGCTAGAACGTTGTGACTTACCAGATACAAAAATATAATTTTTAGGAAATTACTATAAATATTTATTGTTATGTATTAAAATGTCTCTGAGGAGTCTCAGATTTATTAGGCTGCGTATTACGATTTAAAATCGTTAAAAATTTTAATTTAGAAGTTAATTAATTGTCGATATGTATCGAATTTATGATATTTGCCAACAAGATTTGTACCCATAATTTTGTTTTCTTAACACAAATATATTTTAATATAAAACAACAATACAATTTATAATAACAGTTATTACAAATAATGGTTTATATACAAGAGATTTGTAAACTTGCAAACAACACTTAGTCTTCTATCTGGTCTGGAACTGAGTATTTTATTGACGGTTCACGAAAAGCGAATTAATTCTATGTCGATATACCTGTACACTTCACCTGGGGGGAATGCGAGCTAGCTCTATTCTTGCCATGTCTCATACAAGTTTTCATCGGCGACAATACTTAATAGAGAACTGTATTTTTGATTAATTTTATATGAATCATGATAACCAGCTGTTGTCAGAAGGAATATAGAGTCAAAGAACTAAATTAATATTGACAGAGAGTGAGAGGTTACACTCCTCGAAACTATAGTTTCCGGGTGGTTGTAGCATAGATTTTATTAATTGTATTGTGGCTTTCATGTGAGTTTTCCTGTTACAAAAGATATTTGTAACTTACCTTTTTCCGTTCTTTCAATTAAAAACATCTTATACCAATTTCATTCTTTACTGATTTACCCTGTCAAATATTATGATACTTCATTTATCCGATTTGATTATTAGGTTTTCAATAATGTACTTAAAATCTACTTTTGGCTTAATGGTCTATGTTCGAAGTCTTGGTTGAAAAGGTTCTTTAACTGTTTGAAAATATAAGTTATATGAATAACCATATTTATTTCTCCCTGAAAGTTATTACGAAGAATCAGTTTTATTACAAGATTTTAGATTTCATTGTAAATTAAATATATGAGCTGATACTTTCTTTTCAAAGTCATTTAGAACTAATGGAGAACTGTTAAAACAGTGTATAAAATAATCAATACGAAAGAAGTTCAATGTCATCTTGAATAATTAATTTTTCCAAAAGGCTTTTCCTTAACATAAAATGGGTTGTTTTCTTAAAATTAATCCAACTTTGTAAATGGTAAAACTGATACTGCTAATGTGTTGCCAAGAAGCATATACATGTAATAGTATTAGTAAGTGGTTTAATTTCAAACTTTGCCACTTATTTTCTTAGGTGATAAAACTCGATATATTCTCAAGGTTAAAATATGAAGTCCACAATCTTTCTTCATCTAGTTGAAGTGCGTGAACAAATTGATCATTGGACAGATGGCAGCACTACCTACGTAGGGATAGCTCGGATTTCGAGCAAAGCTACACCAGGGCTAGCCATGCCTAATTTAACAGTGTAAGACTAGAGAGGAGGCAGCTAGTAATTACCACCCACAACCAACGCTTGGGCTACTCTGTTACCAATGAATAGTCGGATTGACCGTCACGTTATAACGCCCCCACGGCTGAAAGGGCAAGCGTGTTTGGTGTGACGGGGATTCGAATCCGCGACCCTCAGATTACGATTCGAGTTCCTTAACCACCTGGCCAAGCCGTATCTATAAATTGTATAAGAATATAAAAAAATGGATATCCACAGACTAGTCAAGTAAACTGAAGATAGCTCTCAAGTAGCTTTGCGCGAAATTCAAAAACAAAACATATAAACTGATGAAATCTTATTGCGATAATCCGAGCTATTAAGGGCCTATTCTCGCCGACGTGATCAGGTAGATAGATAATGGACGAAAGAGTTGCTGTTTTAGAAAATTTTAAGCTTTTATTAAACATATACACATATATATATATGCACACAGTATATCGCAACCAATACTTTGAATGGTGAGTTTTGGTGGTTTAGAAGTTAAATAGGGTAGTTTACAGCGTGTGTATTATTTGGAAACATTGTCGATTCCTTCTATTATGTGCCACTGTACTCATTAATATATGTATACTAGATTGACTTCCGTAGACTACCCGAAAACTAAAATTAAAAATTACAATTATTTATATTTATTACTTTTGAAATTTATATGTCATGTTGTGTTGTAAAGTTCATTTTTTTCTCGTGATTCATGACATGTGCACGTTTTACTCACGTAACGACAGTACAAATTGCTTCGTTAAGCGTTCTTTATGTGACGTAATTTTAGTATCTACTGATTGACTGACAGACAGAGAACACAATACTGCATAGTGGTGAGAGCTTTTAAAAAGATGACCCCTCGAGGAAATAAACACTTTATTAGAGATTATTAAATATCTTTTCGTTTGTAGTCCATATACTCATTAAAATTCATCCCAACTACATTCGGTCAGTTTGATATTTGAGGACTTCGATAGCTAAGATAGATGGCTACTGTTAACTCTAGTTAAAAACGTGAACCTAACGTTTCTTAATAACAATATTTATTATTACGTCTTAACTTATTTTTTGAAATGTAAGCGAAATTTTATGACAATGATATTAATAGAGCATGATAATACATTATATATGTAAAAACGGCTGGTTTGGGTTGAGAAAATTTTTATATAGAGGAGCAAACAACGTTTCGACCAACTTTGGTTCTTTTGTGAAGTAATACTTATGAGCTGCAAATAAACTCAAGTAATACGAACAAAACTCACTTACTACTGTAATTTAAATTAACGGTTATGTTTTATGTTCTTTGTTATTCTAAACCAGCTTTCCTATTAATTTACCTTGGGCTTAATGTTACCATTAAACAACTTAAGTCTCACCAAAATAATCTGCCCATGCTAAGGAGAGACAGGAAAGAAAAAAAAAATTATATTATTACAAAAACAACAACCAAACTGACATTTAAGAATGTATTTTTATGTTAATTAACATCACCTATCTTAAAATAAAACTGAACCTTCAGCTTAACGTTAAATTTAAAACTATCAATGATAAAGCTCAAATAACATTTTAAAAATAAACTTTAAAGGGAAAACACATAACCGAAATGTACACACTGAAATAAACTTAACCTCCGTAGCAACCTTGCACGTTTGACTATCCCTGAAGATTATAACTTTACTTTCACTATTAATAAGAGAATTCTCTAATTTGAAGGCTTAACTACCAAACGAAATGTAGACAAAAAAAAACTAGAAAAGCCTTGTTTGTCAGCGAAAAAACAACAACACCCAAAACAACAAAATAACGACAACAAACAAACAAAACTACAAAGAATAATACAATGAACCTTTGGAACATTCAATGCAATGAATCTCAAACCAAAGCGGGGCCTGGCATGGCCAGATGAGTTGAGGTGTTCGACTCGTAATCTGAGGGTCGAGGGTTCGAATCCCCGTCGTATCAAACATCCTCGCCCTTTCAGCCGTGGAGGCGTTATAGAGTGACGGTCAATCCCACTATTCGTTGGTAAAAGAGTAGCCCAAGAGTTGGTGGTGGGTGGTGATGATTAGCTGCCTTCCCTCTATAGTCTTACACTGCTAAATTAAACGGCTAGAGCAAATAGTCCTCGTGTAGCTTTGCGCGAAATTCAAACCAAACCAAACTTAAATTAACCATCAGATCATTTTAAGTTTAATTACAACAGTATTGTCTGGCTGTTACTGAGCTGTAATGCTGAGAGTTTAACATTATTGTTGGGTTGGGTGTGGCCTATGATTAGCGTTCAGTACTTTGAATCGGATGATCAATTATTCATCGTTAATTTTCGTTCTGTATCTTGGGTTCGTAGGTGCTTTATAAGAGTGACGGTCAAGTCTTACTACTCCATTAGAGCAATTCCATAGTAGTTTCTTTCGTTTATGAGCTTGAAATTAAGGATGGCTAGAACAGACACTTTTTGTGTAACTTTCCGCCGATATCCGAAATTGTAGGCAGTAAATTAAGTTTTGATGCGAAAAATCTGTAGACTCAAGCATGCGCATATGCTCGCAATTTTAATTCAAAATTTCGATTTCATTCTAAATGTGACGTCTTGCTGAATTTTATGGAATGAATATAGAGATCTATGAGTGGACTCTCGTTAGGGTACAGTCATAACCCTATTTTTTATCGAACGTTTCTTATGTGTTCTTTTTTCAGAAATGCGACTCTTGTGGTTATTACCCTGCTGTGTAAGTTTCAATTATTGTTCATTTGTTTGTTTTGAATTTTACGCAAAGTCTACACGAGGGCTATCTGCGCTAGCTGTCCCTAATTTAGCAGTGTAAGATTAGAGGGAAGGCAGCTAATCATTACCACCCACCACCAACTCTTGGGCTACTCTTTTCCCAACGAATAAAGGGATTAACCGTCACAAAATAATGTCTCCCACGACTAAAAAGGCAAGCATGTTTGGTGTGACGGGGATTCGATCCCGCGACCCTTAGATTCCGAGCCGAGTGCTCTATCTACCTGATCATGCCAGGCCCAAGTTTGAATTAGCAAAAGGAAAGATAATTGGACGTCAAGCTTACTATTCTTTCGTAAGTACATGAGTAATACGTACCAATCTATAACATGAAATGACTGTTCTATTCGCATGCGTAGAGAATTATATGCGAAAAGTACAGATGACGTAAGTGTCGTACAAAAAGCACCGACTAATCTCCTCTCATGTGAAGTGTAATGCTTTCCAAGTTTTTAAATAACGGCTCAGCATGGCCAGGTGGTTAAGGTACTCGACTTGTAGTCCGAGGGTCGCAGGTTCAAATCGTAGTCGCACTAAACCTGCTCGCTCTTTTAGCCGTGGAGGCGTTATAATGTGACAGTCAATCCCACTATTCGTTGGTAAAACAGTAGCCCAAGAGTTGGCGGTGGGTGGTGATGACTAGCTGCCTCCCCTCTAGTCTTACACTACTAAATTAGGGACGGCTAGCGCAGATAGCTTTCGTGTAGCTTTGCGCAAAATTCAAAACAAACAAAACCACAATTTTAGTTGACGGTGTAATCCCTAATGCCATAATTAAAGCAGTAATTATTTCTCAACTGAAAACATAATGCTTGTTTGTAATGAATGTGGACACTTTTATTCTATGTCAAACAATTGACTAAAAAACACAGATTCGGTGGTCAGCTGCGATGATCAACGTATAGAGACTGATTTTCAATAAGTATAACATTACATTTAATAAATATGATTCTAGTTTTATCCTTAAATTTTTGCTTTCCACCTGTAAAGACAATTATTCCCGTTTGTGAATTTGTTGACCGTCAATCACTTTAACTGGCACGGCCGGTTTGTTATCTCCCAATCTAATGTTCCTTTTCTCATTTAACGCTTTCAGTCCTATAATATTAATCCACTGCTTGTTTTCGTTTTAAATTTATTTATTTTGCTTTCTAATGCAAGTAAAACGATTGAAGGTTAATTGAGTTTACCCATACTTAACCCTACTTTATTGTATGGTGTCTTAATTAATTTATTTCTACAATAACTGACATGGTGCCGTTTCTTCGGTGCTTTTTTTCCACTTCTCATTCAATGAAGCTGAGTGTTTCTGTGTTTTTCTTATAGCAAAGCTACATCGGGCTATCTGTCGTGTCTACCTCTGATTTTAGTGTTGTAAAGCTGTAGACTTAACACTGTCCCAGGTTCGGTTGCTTTGGATTATTTGTGAATGGAAAACATAAACTTTTTATTTAATTTGTTTTTGTTTCATTTATTTCCCCTTTCGTATCTTATGTGCATTTCGCTGCTATTATTATTATTATTCTAAACTATTTAGGTTTATTTACCTGTGGTTTGATTGTTTATTCTTTATTTGATTTTATTACTGAACACCTAACTACCGTCCCATAATTGGTTGCCCACAATGAACGTTTGTGCAGTTTGGTTGTGTGCGCACTATCTCTTCAATGAAGCGCCGCTTACCGCTAGAACAAGTGAAACAAAAAACAGCAGTGCTACTGTTGTCGCTACATATTTATAATTATTGCGTCACTGTTGTCGCTACATATTTATAATTATTGCGTCACTATTGCTACCGCTTAGCTCAAGAGTTGGCGGTGGGTAGTGATGACTAGCTGCCTTCCCTCTAGTCTTAAACTGCTAAATTAGAGACGACTAGCGCAGATAGCCCTTGTGTAGCTTCGCATAAAATTCAAAACAAACTAAACTAATTCTTAAATAATTCATGACGATACAGTTTCGTAGGCTTAAGGAACGAAGATTGAAAATATTCAAGTTTTAGTTTCTAAAACTTTCAACGAGATAGGTCTTCATCATTCAACGACGAAAAACAAATTTAAGCTGTGCTAATATCCAGCCTTTAATTTTTAGAACAGCGGTGCTTACAGAAGTAAATCCGACTCGCTGTGTTGAAAGTCAAATATTTAATAATTTTCTGTCTTGCAAGCATAAGAAAAAAAAAAGACCTCATCGATGAACAGTAAATATTACTGTTAAGCACTGCTGACCATCAACCATCTACTCCATTATTTTCGAGAATAACATCCTGTACAGAAATATCTGTGGGTGTTACCTTATAGCTTGAAGCCACTTCGAGCTGTATGTTGTGTTCTCCGAAGGGAATCGAACCCCTGATTTTAGAGTTGTGAATTCGAAGACTTAACAACTGTTCCACCATTATACAGAACTGGTCTCGCCTCTGTGTTTTCTAGCATAGAGACAACAAATACTGAAAGTGGCGAAATATAAAAATTAACCTATTGTTTGTATCATTCGTGTCCACGTATTATTATAAAATAAAACCTAAATTTTTGTTGCCGTCTAAGTTCTGTGATTTTAAAGAATTATGTATATTATATATATATATACATATTTTTAATATAAAAGTGTATTGACAAAAAATAATAAATAGCCCACTGACCAAATTTACACTTTTTAAAATATGTTCAAATCTTTGTGCATTTTACTTACAACTGCTAGCATGTTGGTGATAAACATTTGACCCTCGCAACCACCTGAACCTATAATGTTTGTTTTCGAGTCTCGCGCAAACCTACACGAGGGTTATCTGCGCTATCTGTCCGTAATTTAGCAGTGTAAGACTAGAGAGAGGGTAGCTAGTCATAACTACCTACGAATAGTGGGATTGACCGTCACTCTATAACGTCCCCACGACTGAAAGGACGAGAATATTTGGTGTGACGGGGATTCAAACCCGTGACTTTCGGATTACGAGTCGAACGCCTTAACCATCTGGCCATGCCGGGCCTAGAACCTACAATAAATTTTATTTACTGGTCACTACACGAGTAAAAGCAATGAAGGAAGAAGAAATCATGCCAGAGGAAAGGTCAAAGGCTACTTTTGTTGTTCAGTGATGTGTAACAAGGTTTAAACAATTATTTTAGACACATATCGATATTTTCAACATAATCAACACCTTATGCACACGTGGTCTAAATGAAAAGATTAAAAGGACATTTCTATCCACAATCTATTGACCAAAGTGTAGGAAGACGGTTAGCTACAAGCAATGTTCACCACCAAACCAATTAACGGATTTGATTGGGTGTCACTCTTAATTACATTATTTTTATACATGAATTCGTGTTCAGTGACCTAGCGACAAGATCTTTGGACCTGTCGCTTTGTAGAATGACCAGCTAACCACACTACATATTAAATTTTCCAGTCCAAAACATGAAACACAATATGGATGAAACGCGTCGTCAGAAATGGATACGACTGGTATAGAGTGTGTGTGGAATAATATTGTTAACACAGTATTGGATTCAAGGTTGTGTCGGCCCAGGAGTTAATCATTTTTGTGGGCCATAAATCCCATGTAATTTTACATAGAATAAAATTATTAACGGGTCCCCATTAAGACTACGGGCCCTAGGGCTGAACCTCCTCCAGCCCCTACCTAAATGCGCCACTTATTATACGCTCTTTTAATTTCTGAAAATCTTAAAAAAGAGTAGATGTGTAAGGTAGTGTTTAAAACTATAATAGGCCTAATACTAATTGTCTTATAACAAGTTTAATTACATATACCATTTACATGAGCCACTTTATGGCCACGAGTGAGATTCATTGATGTGGATCTCTAAACCCATTAAACTTTCTTGTGTGATTTAGTGAAAGGTACACAACAAGGCATTTATACGTCTTCCACCACAGAAATCTAACTTCACGAGTTTTAGCTTTGCAAGTCCATTCGCTACCATTAATCCACAGGGTGACACACTGAAAACAAACAATATTTTATGTTTCACATAAAAGTACAATTTTAATGAACTCATGAACAGTACCAACTTATTGTCCTCTCGCAAATAAATTACACATTATGTTTGTTTGTCTACAGTTAAGTGCAATAGGTTATCTGTGCTCTTCACACCATTTTCACCATCCTTACATAATAACACGGAGAAGAAGTGTTCATATAGAAATGATTTTACTTTATCCTATCTATGTCTGTTTACATCCTACTACACTGTAAGCTAGTGCTATTATGTACGGATGATGCAAATGTCGTCCATATCTTATTCACATTGTTTTTGAATAATTTATATGAGCCATTCCTAAATGTACATTTTTTTTCTTTTATATTCATGAAACTGGGTCATTCAATCAGTGTATCACGTGTGCTGGCCGTTAGGAAGAATTGCTATAACAAAGCTTTGAAAATAATTACACTGTTAGTTGTTGTACATAATGCCATGTTTTTTTTTTATTTGGAATACGATTTAAATTTAACACGACTTTACAGTGTTTTAAGGATAAGATTTTTATACATATGTGTATGTATCACTTGAAATATATATATTTAGTTTCTGTGCAAGCTTATATCATGTCTTGTAACATATTGTCAGGCATTCATATTGGTTGCAGTAGAGTTCTTTTCCAACTAAGAGATGGTTAAAAGACACAGATATAAAACTTAGTTTCTTGGTTTTGAATTAAAACAGTGAAATTGTAATTGTTTTCATGTTGAGGAGCTCCATGGTTCAGTTTCTCTTCAGACATTAAAACAAGTAATTTATCTCACAATAATCACTATTTTTTCAACTGGGTTTACTTTCACACTTGCTCGTTTCGTACAATCTGTGATTACTACAGGATTTTCGGAAAGTCACTGTGCACTTATATATTTATTAACAGACATGTTTCAATACAGAATACAGGAGGAAAATATGAATAACAATTATAAACAATGTTGAAAGTGACCCCGTTGTATCAATACAGGCCTGGATCCTTCTTATTTTGTTTCTAAACACCGCTATCAGTTGCTGGCTTGAAGTAGACTGAATGAATGCTGATTACAAAACTGCACGGTGACTTTCCGAACACCCTATATAAGAAAACCAGACATTTTAAATTTACTAAATGTTTATTATAGTTATACAATAATAATATTGCACACAAACCGTAATAAAAAACGTTGTATTAAATCAGCTATATTTGCTCTTGTATTTATTGACCATTACTCCTTGTGAGAATCGGTTGATAACGAAATATCTCATAGTAATTAACTTGATCTTGTATTTGCATTGATGGCAAAGCTACTTAAGACTATCTCCCGCCGTATCTGATATTGGACTAATGGTCAGAGGAAAGACAGACCGTCAGCAGCAGCCTACTACTAACGATTTCTGCAAACGAATTGATTGTCACCCTTAAAATTCAGGGGATATTTTTGTGTTTTCGCACGGATTTGAACCAGGTTGGACAGCTCAGAGCTCACCAACAGGGAGAACCAGCGTAGTCACATAGTTAGAGCGCTCGACTCTTAGTCTGAGGGTCGTGGGTTTGAATCCCCGTCGCACCAAGCACGATCGCTCTTTCAGCCGCGGAGGAGTTAATGTGTTATGATCAATCCCACTATTCGTTGGTAAAAAAGTAATTCAAACGTTGGTGGTGGTGACTAGCTGTTTTCCCTCTTGTCTTGCACTAATAAATTAGGGACGGCTAGTGCAGATAGCCCTCGTGTAGTTTTGCACGAAATTCAAAACAAACAAACTCCAATAGGCTAATTTGCGCCCTTTATTGATTTAAAATAACCTGTATTAAAATACCTTAGAGCGAACTGTATTAATAATTTCTAGGAACTATTTAGTGAGAATGAAATTATTTCGGCTAGTTGAAACCAGCTTCAAAATAATTGTGAGGTATTTACGTGAAAAAATACAAAAAACACTTACAAGCAAAATAGGTATTAAAAAGTAAAATGGTAAAATGGTTTGAATTTCTGCAAAGCTACACGAGGGCTATCCGCGCTAGCTGTGCCTAATTTAGCAGTATAAGACTAGAGGGAAGGCAGCTAGTCATCACCACCCACCTCCAACTCTTGGGCTACTTTTTGTCAACAAGTAGTGAGATTGAGCGTAACATTATAACGCTCCCATGGCTGAAAGGACGAGCATGTTTTGTGTGATGGGGATTCGAATCCGCGACCCTCATATAACGACTCGAGTCCCATAACCACCTGGCCATGCTAGAGCCAACTGGTAAATGTTATCGATCAACGTCTGTTTTATAACATTACGTAATGATTTTCCATAGAGAAACTGGAAAAAAACAAAACATTTTAAAATCCTGATTTTAATATTGAATTTTTCTTGTTATTAGTGCAACAATTGCTTTGTAGTTAAGTGGTGTTTCTACAAGTTTGCTTGTTTCATAAAATAACTTTTTAAATAATTTAGTTCTTTTGTTTTTTTCACAGATAGTATAAGAAACACATAATAACACTCTCGTATTACCATCAAATATTTGCCAATGCATGCTCGTTTACATGCGCAAATATGTATATATATATATGTATGTATGTATACGTATGTATGTTTATGCCTATGTTCCTATTTTAATAAACACGTATAATCGCTAGGTCCCTTTATAAGCATAACAATTAATCCTAAACACGTGCTCTAAGCTAATCAATTTTAATCGACAAATGATGAATAATTTAATTGTAATTTCATCATAATTAATATTTATCCAGTCGGAGACATACGGCCACTCCCATCAGTGTAATACAGTTTAAAGCCATTTGCACAACGTATTTTTGTATACTTCACTGCATATTTTGTTAAATATTATTAAGTGTGTGTTTTTTTTCTTTTCTTTATTTTTATTTTATGAGCAAAAGCGATAACGTTTAGGTATTGAGTATCTTAACGTAATAACACACGTATGATTATCGTAATACTCTTAAAATACTTTTATAATCTAATGATTTCTCAGTGGGTCAGTAGTAAGAATAAGGGCTTATAACGCTAAGATTCAAGGCTCGATTTCCTTTAGTGAACAAAACGCAGAAAATCTATTTTGCACGCATGCATTAATTTCGCATGATGTCATGTGCCTGGGAAAGCTCATTATTAGTATTACTCATACACAGCCGGAAGAAGTTATTTCATTATCGCCCTCTATTGACCAGATATAAACACAATATATAAAACTAAATTTTTAAAGAAATTATAGGTCATGTAATTTACGTGTTTTGCATCAACTTACTGTATTTTACGAAAATTTAAAAATCTTAAATTCATCTATGAAAGATTGTTCTCAAAATACGAGAAATAAACATATAATAAGTTTTACAGGAATGAAAAATATGTACCAGTGTTCGAGATCTGATCTACGTAATGCAATTCCTCAACAGCGGAACTCTTTGACACCATTGATGTCGTAACTTTTATTCAGTTAAACTTAGTAGACATAGAAATGCTCGTAGCAAGTGCGATCTCATTACATAGCAGTATGTATGTACCAATTATGATCTCAGTACATAGCAGTATGTATGTACCAAGTATGATCTCAGTACATATCAGTATGTATGTACCAAGTATGATCTGATTACATAGAAGTATGAATGTACCGAGTGTTGTCTCAGTGCATATTAATATGATCTCACTACATAAAAATATGAAGGACATTGACAGAATAATTTCCAAGGTTCCTGTCGACACGAATTCAGAAAAGAATCTTCTAGTGGTAAATCAACCTTCTGAAGAGATCAGGGATTGAAACCATTCCCAGACAGATTCCAAAGATTAAACACTTTGACCATCTAACAAGAAATAACTTTCCCTTTGACATTACTGCAGGTGACGATAAAGGACAAGAGGTCTTTCATTTATGGTGTCATTAGCCAAGGAAAAGAAAACTGCTAAAATATTTGGTGAATAAACAATTTAGACAATAATCAAGATAATGAGTAGTTTATTTCGCTAAACAGTTTTTTATTGTACTCAGTATAACACAATTCATTTGCAATCTGATACTTGCGATATATACAGGGTGTTGGGAAAATCACTGTGCAGTTTTGCAATCATATTTTATTACGTCTGTTTCAAGCCAGCAACTGATAGCGGTGTTTAGAAACAAAATAAGAAGGATCCAGTCCTGTATTGATGCCAACGGGGGTAACTTTCAACATCGTTTATGATTGTCATTCATATTTATCCCCTGTATTCCATATTGAAACATGTCTGTTAATAAATATATAAGTGCACAGTGACTTTCCGAACACCCTGTAGAAGTAATGAAAAAGGCTTTTCAGTAAAAGGAAGTAAACTGAGGATGGCTAATAAGAATTCTTCAAACAAAATGTAAACAAGATAGAAGGGATGGCATTTGCATCATTCCTACATGGCAGCAAAACCATGAATTAACTTGTAGCAATATATATATATAAAACTATTCAATCACAACTGAGTTTAATTTATCTAATTTTTGTCTGTTAACATTTTATTACACTATATAGGTAGTTACCTCTCCACTCCCTCATACAAAGGATGCCGCCTTACGCTAATTTACTATCTCAAGGATGGGTGGGAGGCATCGAAAAGATAAATTCTGGACACCATAATTTCTTTCTCATACTCTGGTACAGCAGTAAGTCTACGGATTTACAACGCTAAAATTGGCGGTTCAATTCCTCTCGATGGACTCAGCAGATAGCCAGATGTGGCTTTGTTGTAAGAAAACACATATCCATAATTCTTTTTGATAATTTATTTAGTTTCCCACAATAAAGGTTTTACAAACCTGATATACATGAGAAAAGACACTTCTGTTCAGCACGTATTTAATGAAAACGTTTTAAAACAAAATCATGAATAAACATATCTTTATGGGATATCTTTAATTTTATTTTATATTAATATTTTTATGGAATATCTTTAACTTTATTTTATATTAATATCTTTATGAGATATCTTTAATTTCATTTTATATTAATATCTTTATGGAATATCTTTAACTTTATTTTATATAAATATCTTTATGTGATATCTTTAAATTTAATTTATATTAATATCTTTAGATAGGAGTTTTTTTGTTTTGTTTTGTTTTGATGCGTGTCAACAACGACATAATACATACAATACGGTCCTTGCAGTAAGCTCACGTTCGACAATTTTTCTTGATGAATTTTCTTACACAGAGACTACGTGGAGTCAGTCCTAATGAATCAATATATTCTCCTTCAATTTGACCAAACTAAATACAGATCCAATGGCTACCAGATTTAAGCTTGGGATCCATTTTGACAATGTATAATTGTTTTACTGTACGGTCAGGTGGCTGATTACTGACAAACATATATTTTTCCCGTATGTAAATCCTGCGAGAGTATAGAATAAACTTCTAATGTATTCACACCTTCTCAGATATTTCTTATGATGTTTACAGACTGATCTGTTTCTAAAATTGAATGAAATTCTGTATATGCTAAAACATCTATAGTGTTGGTGAAGACACCATCAGTATACATTTTAACTTGTACATTTTCCTGCTTTACAAAGTTAAAGAGAGAATCTCCACCAGATAGATCCGGCGTAAGATCCCAGAGTGGATATACACTCTTCGCTTCTTGCGTACAGATCAGCTTCAAAATCTGGTGTAAAGTTTAGATTCACGTTTATTTCCACAAAACTTATGTTTCATTGCTTGAAATTGTATGGATTTTTATTCCAAGATTCATTAAATGCATCATTATCCAAACGTCCCAAAAATAAGACGTGTAAGTATTTGAGCTAAGAAGTATTATCAATAGATGCTTGTAAGTTTCCCTTGGGAATTGAGAACGATTTGTACGCTATATGTTTCAAAGGGTATTCAACTGTTTCTTTCTGAAATGCCCTCTAGGGGTACAGCGGAATGTTTGCGAACTCACACCACTGGAGCCCCCTAGTGGTTCAGCGATATGTCTGCGGACTTACAATGCTAAAACCCGGATTTCGATACCCGTAGTGGTCGGAGCACAGATAGCCCATTGTGTAGCTTTGTGCTTAATTCAAAACAATAACAACTCACACCGCTAGAAACCGGGTTTTGATACCGTGGTGGGCAGAGCACAAATAGTTCACTGTGTAGCTTTGTACTAAATTTCAAATGAACAAACCTTTCTGAAATGCTTTAGCATGTGAGAGAACGGCTGACGAGCTGATATTGACTTTTATACTATAAATAGAAACATGTTGTAGTACAATGTTGAATCCTGATTTATCATTTGATATAATATAAAACGGATCTTTACTTCATATGAGTTGCAGTTTTAAACTTACAACATTACGCAAGAACTTTATCTGTGGAAAGATGTTTCAATGTAGACTAATGATCATGTTGACTGTTTGGCTACACATGTGTCAGCCTTTGATTCCATCGTTAAAATTGAAATTGTCAAAATTATCAGTTGTGTCTTTTATCCACGAGGACGATACAAAGTGACCTTTCTTAATTTTGCCATTATAACTCAGTAAAGTTTCCATGTTGACCTTATAAGCGTTAAGGTTGTCAGACGATAAAATGAGTTTGTTATTCAGGTGTAAATCTACTTGAGAAAATGGATACGATTGTGCCATATCTAATTATTCATCTGCTGATGGGTCATTATGTCAGAAAGGAGGATACTGTGATTCAAAGGCCACTTCCCACGAACCTTCAAGGTTAATACATTTCACAAAGGTGCAGTCAAACATGTCATTAATGAGGTTGGTGCATTGGAGAAGAAATTCAAGGAAGTAGTATTTATCTCATCATCACACATCTGTATAAACCAAAGAAAATGTAACAAATAAATGCTTGTTAATTTTTATTTGTGAAATGGACCTATCAACGAATGTAGTCTATAGAGGTGAAATGTGAAGATAGATAGCAGCTCCTGGTGGCTTTATAGTGGAACAGTCCAGTGGAACTGGAACTTCTGCAAGGACCATCCGTGACACTTGATCATGTGATGAGAGGTGATGATGATAAACTCTGTTAGGCTACGTAAATGGGAGAAAGACCTTCCCTTGAACGATATGTTCAAAACCAATGGGAATGTCTGTAACAGGCGAGGGTTTCACCATAGTAACTGGTTCTAATAGAAGGGAAGAGGGTGGTTCCAAAAGAGAAAATGTGTGAGAAACAAAACACTGGCACTGTGGGCACGTAGCAACACACTTTGGTTACCACTACAGACAGCACACGCTGTAATAAAGGCACTAACAATATCACCATATATTAAACATCAAGAGCATTTACGTGTAACACAATCCTTAGAGAAATGTCCTTGCAGACCATATCGTCTTCAAAGGTCATCCACACTGAAGTAAATGGTCAATGGTCAATACAAATAAAGTTAAGAACAAGAATGGGCATGTCCATACGAACTCGATGGTTACTGGTGAGAGGACCGGAGTGGGAAAAAATAATGTTCTTCTTCAATATGGAGGACATGATAATAATCCGAATGTGTTGTCAAAATGATGTCATTACCTAGTTCACATAGTAAGAAACGAGTGGTTATTCATGTATCTCAGAACGGCTGGTATGGGTACTAACACTTTTACTGATAAGCCGAGAACAACGTTTCGACCTTCTTAGGTTATCTTCAGGTTAACATTTTTATTTCAAGTGGTTTTTTCGTCATCAGGAGTGTTTGTGCGCTTCAAGTTGGAACCAGCAGGATTAATGGCGATCACTTCGTGCTGGTGGAGGAAACTATCACGTCCGAGGAGCTTCTGTGCAACAGTAACACTTGTAAATATAGTTACACATATATCGGTCCCGAGATGGTGGGGCCCGGCATGGCCAAGCGCGTTAAGGCGTGCGACTCGTAATCTGAGGGTCGCGGGTTCGCATCCCTGTCACGCCAAACATGCTCGCCCTTTCAGCCGTGAGGGCGTTATAATGTGACGGTCAATCCCACTATTTGTTGGTAAAAGAGTAGCCCAAGAGTTGGCGGTGATGAATAGCTGCCTTCCTTCTAGTCTGACACTGCTAAATTAGGGACGGCTAGCACAGATAGCCCTCGAGAAGCTTTGTGCGAAATTCAAAAACAAACAAACAAACCCTAGATGGTGAAGGCAAACTGATGAAACATCACAGAGTTCAATCCATAGAGAAGTAATAATGTCACTAAGTTGGAATGTCGAAGAAACAACGTACCGGACAGACATTGGCTTGTTCTACGGTTTATTAACACCAATCATGGTACTTTTCCCCCACCACGAATGTCCAGCGAGACAGAAAACAAACCCTTCCAACGGACAAACTATAGCAACTGACTGTTAAACACCAAAACAAATCTAAAACAAGAGTGACAAATCCAAAAAGTGCTAACGAAAACAATAATTCCAATGGAAGAAACATTAACGAGACTGTAATTGTTTTTACACGCATACAGCTGTTAGGCCTAGTTTGACTAGATATCTGAGTTAAAACTATACCACTATATAATGTATTGTTTTTATAACTAATGAACTGGAGTGTTTTACATTCGGACATCAATAACGTATACATAGGTCTGTCAATTCCATAACTAGTTTGTGCCTTGGTGCCTTGAATAATTTTTAGGTTATTTGTACTTATTTATTAATTTCAATTGAAACTGTTTTGGCAAATATAATTCTGTGCAATGAAAAGTCACAAACGTTCGTTAAATAAATGAAACTGATGTTGCCATCTAGCGACCAATAGTACAACTATTATTAACTGGGAAAAGTATCCATCCCAGTGACGGGAATAGTTAAGCTAATCTATCAATTAAAAGTTGTTCATAGACATTAAAAGAAATAACTGTGATGCACTCGTGATTTCATTCAGAACCAAAGAATTGAGGCTCTGAGCTATTTATACCACCATACATGAATGAAATGTTCAACAGTCATGCTAAGACCCACTCACCATGTGGTAAATATCGACATTTTTAATACGTCACATTTTGGAATGTAAATGACAGAGTGATTAATTTCTAACAATTTAGTGTAGAATAATCTGCTTTTAAGGTAAAATTTAACCTCACAATTATTCATTCTTGTTTTCCTCTTTCATCAGAAGTTTAAGATTTATTTGTTTTATTCGTTTACTAAGATTGTTCAAGACTGTACAATATACGGCGAGGTCAGGATTTATTAAAGCTATATCTTTTCAATAATTTAACGTTTTCAATAAATTGGTTTTCTGCAAGAATGATAATGAAATTTCCCAGGATTTTAGATTGAAGTGCTGTCTCGAACTTTATGGAGATTGAAAATAATACAGTGAGTTAGTTAGTAAGTTTAGTCAGGCAGTAGGTTAGTTAGTAAGTTTAGTCAGGCAGTGAGTTAATAAGTTTAGTCAGGCATTGAAGGTAGTTAGTAAGTTCAAAGAGGCAGTGAATTAGTTAGTAAGTTCAATCAGGCAGTGAGTTAGTTAGTAAGTTCTATCAAGTAGTGAGATTGTTAGTAAGTTCAAAGAGGCAGTGAGTCAGTTAGCAAGTTCAGTCAGGCAGTGAGTTAGTTAGTAAGTTCAAAGAGGCAGTGAGTTAGTTAGTAAGTTTAGTCAGGCAGTGAGTTAGTTAGTAAGTTCAATCAGGCAGATAGTTAGTTAGCACGTTGAGTCAAGTAGTGAGTTTGTTAATCAGTTTAGTCAGGCAGTTGGTAAGATAGTAAGTTCAATCAAGTAGTGAGAAAGATATTAAGTTCAAAGAGTCAGTCAGTTTAGTCAGGCAGTGAGTAAGTTAGTAAGTCCAATGAGGAAGTGAGTTAGTTAGTAAGTTCAGTCAGGCAGTGAATTGGTTAGTAAGTTCAATCAAGTGGTGAGATAGTAAGTAAGTTCCAAGAGGCAGTAAGTTAGTTAGTAAGTTGAGTCAGGCAGTGAGTTAGTTAGTAAGTCCAATCAGGCAGTGAGTTAATCAGAAATTTCAGTCAGGGAGTGGGTTAGTTAGTAAGTATAATAAGGCAGTTAGTTAGATTGTAAGTTTAATCAGGCAGTGAGTTAGTCAGTTCAGTCAGGCCGTTAGTTAGTTTGTAAGTTCAAACAAAAAGTGAGATAGTTAGTAAGTTCAAAGAGGAAGTGAGTTATTTAATAAGTTCAGTCAGGCAGTGAGTCAGTTAGTCAGTTGAATCACGCAGTGAGTTAGTAAGTTTAGTCAGGCAGTGAGTTAGATAGTAAGTTCAGTCAGGCAGTGAGTTAGTTAGTACGTTCAGTCAGGCAGTGAGATAGTTCGTAAGTTCAATCAAGTAGTGAGATAGTTAGTAAGTTCAAAGATGCAGTGAGTTAGTTAGTAAGTTCAATAAGCAGTGAGTTATTAAGTTCAGTTTGTCAGTTAGTTAGTTAGTCAGTTCAATCAGTCAGTGAGTTAGTTAGTAAATTCAATCAGTCAGTGAGTTAGTTAGTAAGTTCAATCAGACAGTGAGTTAGTAATTTTAGTCAGGCAGTGAGTTAGTTTGTAAGTTCAGGCAGGCAGTGAGTTAGTAAGTAAGTTAAATCAGGCAGTTGGATTGATAGTAAATTCATTTGGGCAATGAATTAGTTACCAAGTTCAATTTGGCAGTGGGTTTGTCAGTCCAGTCAGGCAGTGAGTGAGTTAATAAGTAAATTGAAGCAGTGAGTTAGTTAGTAAGTTCAGTCAGGCAATGAGTTAGTTAATAAGTTCAACCAAGTAGTGAGATAGTTAGTAAGTTCAAAGAGGCAGTGAGTTAGTTAGTAAGTTCAATCAGGCAGTGAGTTAGTTAGTAAGTTCAGTCAGGCAGTGTTTAAGTAAGTAAATTTAGTTAGGCAGTGAGTTAGATAATCAGTTCAGTTAGGCAGTGAGCTAGTTAGGCAGTTTAATCAGGCAGTGAGTTAGTTAGTAAGTACAGTCAGGCAATGAGTTAGTTAATAAGTTCAACCAAGTAGTGAGATAGTTAGTAAGTTCAAAGAGGCAGTGAGTTAGTTAGTAAGTTCAATCAGGCAGTGAGTTAGTTAGTAAGTTCAGTCAGGCAGTGTTTAAGTAAGTAAATTTAGTTAGGCAGTGAGTTAGATAATCAGTTCAGTTAGGCAGTGAGCTAGTTAGGCAGTTTAATCAGGCAGTGAGTTAGTTAGTAAGTACAGTCAGGCAGTGAGTTAGTTAATAAGTTCAGTCAGGCAGTGAGTTAGTTAGTCAGTTCAATCAAGAAGTGAGATAGTTAGTAAGTTCAATAATCAGTGAGTTATTAAGTTCAGTTTGCCAGTTAGTAAGTTAGTCAGTTCAGTCAGGCAGTGTGTTAGTGAGCAACTTCAATCAAGTAGTTAGAGAGTGAGTAAGTTCAAAGAGGCGGTGAGTTAGTTAGTAAGTTCAATCAGACAGTGAGTTAGTTAGTAAGTTCAATTAAGTTGTGAGATAGTTGGTAAGTAAAAAGAGGCAGTGAGTTAGTTAGTAAGTTCAATCAGGCAGTGAGTTTGTAAGTTCAGGGAGGCTGTGAGTTAGATAGTATGTTCCGTCAGACAGTGAGATAATTAGTCAATTCAATCAGGCAGTGAGTTAGTTAGTAAGTTTAATCAAGTAGTGAGATAGTTAGTAAATTTAATCAAGTAGTTAGACACTTGGTAAGTTCAAAGTGGCAATAATAAGTTAGTAAGTTCAATGAGGCAGTGAGTTAGTTAGTAACTTAAATCAGTCAGAGAGTTTGTTAGTAATTTCAATCAAGTAGTGAGATAGTTAGTAAGTTCAGGCAGGCAGTGAGTTAGATAGTAAGTTCAATCAGGCAGTGAGGTAGTTCGTAAGTTTAGTCTGGCAGTGAGTTAGTAAGTTTAGTCAAACAGTGAGTTAGTTAGTACGTTCAGACAGGCAGTAAATTAGTTGGTAAGTTCAATCATGTAGTGAGATAGTTAGTAAGTTAAAAAAGGCAGTGAGTTAGATAGTAAGTTCAATCAGGCTGTGAATTAGTAAGTTTAGTCAAGCTGTGAGTTAGTTAGTAAGTTCAATCAGGCATTGAGTTAGTAAGTTTAGTCAGTCAGTGAGTTAGTTAGTAAGTTCAGTCAGGCAGTGAGTTAGTTAGTAAGTAAAATCAAACAGTGAGTTCGTTAGTAAGTTTAGTCAGGCAATGAGTTAGTTAGTTAGTTCAACCAAGTAGTGAGATAGTTCCTAAGTTCAAAGAGGCAGTGAGTTAGTTAGTAAGTTCAATCAGGCAGTGAGTTAGTTAGACAGTTCAATCAGGCAGTGAGTTAGTTAGTCAATTCAATCAGGCAGTGAGTTAGTTAGTAAGTTTAATCAAGTAGTGAGATAGTTAGTATGTTAAAAAAGGCAGTAAGTTAGATAGTAAGTTCAATCTGGCAGTGAGTTAGTAAGTTTATTCAGGCAGTGAGGTACTTCGAGAGTTCAGTCAGGCAGTGAGTTAGTTAGTAAGTTCAGTAAGTCAGTGAGTTAGTTAGCAAGTTCAGTCCAGTCAGGTAGTAAGTTTGTAAATCAGTTCACTCAGGCAGTGAGGTGGTTAGTAAGTTCCATCAAGTAGTGAGATAGTAAGTAAATTCAAAGAAGCAGTGGGTTAGTTAATAAGTTAGTCAGGCAGTGACATAGTTAGTATGTTCAATTAAACAGTGAGTTAGTTCGTCAGTTCAGTCAGGCAGTAAGTTAGTTTGTAAGTTTAATGAAGTAGTGAGATAGTTAGTAAGTTAAAAGAGGCAGTAAGTTAGATAGTAAGTTCAATCAGGCTGTGAATTAGTAAGTTTAGTCAAGCTGTGAGTTAGTTGGTAAGTTCAGCCATGCAGTGAGTTAGTTAGTAAGTTCAGTCAAGTAGTGAGATAGTTAGTGTGTTCAAAGAGGCAGTGAATTAGTTAATAAGTTCAGTCAGGCTGTGAGTTAGTTAGTAAGTTCAATCAAATAGTGAGATAGTTAGTAAGTTCAAAGAGGCAGTGAGTTTGTTTGTATATTCAAACAGGCAGTGAGTTAGTTAGTCAGTTCAATCAGGCAGTGAGTGAGTTAGTAAGTTTAATCAAGTAGTGAGATAGTTAGTATGTTAAAAAAGACAGTAAGTTAGATAGTAAGTTCAATCTGGCAGTGGGTAAGTAAGTTTTATCAGGCAGTGAGTTACTTAGAAAGTTCATTCAGGCAGTGAGTTAGTTAAACACTTCAGTCAGGCAGTGGGTTCGTTAATCAGTTCAATCAAGTAGTGAGATAGTTTGTAAGTTCAAAGAGGCAGTGAGTTTGTTAGTAAGTTCAATAAGCAACGAGTTATTCAGTTCTGTTTGTCAGTTAGTTTGTTAGTCAGTTCCATCAGGTAGTGAGTTAGCTAATAACTTCAATCAGGCAGGCAGTTAGTAAGTAATTTCAGTCAGGCAGTGAGTTAGATAGTAAGTTCAATCAGGCAGTGAGTTAGTAAGTTGAGTCAGGCAGTGAGTTAGTTAGTCAGTTCAGTCAGGCAGTGAGTTAGTTAGTAAGTTTAGTCAGGCAGTGAGTTAGTAACTTTAGTCAAACAGTGAGTTAGTTAGCACGTTCAGTCAGGTAGTGAGTTAGTTAGTAAGTTCAGTAAGGCAATGAGTTAGTTATCACGTTCAGTCAGGTAGTAAGTTTGTAAATCAGTTGAATCAGGCAGTGAGGTGGTTAGTAAGTTCAATCAAGTAGTGAGATAGTTCGTCAGTTCAGTCAGTTAGTAAGTTATTTGGTAAGGTCAATATAGTAGTGAGATAGTTAGCAAGTTAAAATATGCAGTGAGTTAGATAGTAAGTTGAATCAGGCTTTGAATTAGTAAGTTTAGTCAAGCTGTGAGTTAGTTGGTAAGTTCAGTCAGGCAGTGAGTTAGTTAGTAAGTTCAGTCAGACAGTGAGTTAGTTAGTAAGTTCAATCAAGTAGTGAGATAGTTAATATGTTCAAAGAGGCAGTGAATTAGTTAATTAGTTCAGTCAGGCTGTGAGTTAGTTAGTAAGTTCAATCAAGTAGTGAGATAGTTAGTAAGTTCAAAGAGGCAGTGAGTTAGGTAGTAAGTTCAAAGAGGCAGTGAGTTAGTTAGTAAGTTCAACCAGGCAGTGAGTTAGTTAGTAAGTTCAGTTAGAGAGTGAGTTAGAAAGTGAGTTTAGTCAAACGGTGAGTTAGTTAGTCAGTTCAGTCAGGCAGTGAGTTAGTTAGTAAGTTTAATCAGACAGTTAGTTTGTAAGTTTAGTCAGTCAGTGAGTAAGTTATTAAGTTAAGTCAGGCAGTGAGTTAGTTAGTAAGTTCAATGAGGCAGTTGGTTTGATAGTCAATTCATTTGGGCAATGAGTTAGTTAGCAAGTTCAATCAGGCAGTGGGTTAATCAGTCCAGTCAGGCAGTGAGTTAGTTAGTAAGTTTAGTCAGGCAGTGAGTTAGTTAAACACTTTAGTCAGGCAGTGAATTAGTTAGTCAGTTCAATGAAGTAGTGAGATAGTTTGTAAGTTCAAAGAGGCAGTGAGTTTGTTAGTAAGTTCAATAAGCAGTTAGTTATTCAGTTCAGTTTGTCAGTTAGTTTGTTAGTCAGTTCCATCAGGCAGTGAGTTAGCTAGTAACTTCAATCAAGTAGTGAGATAGTTAGTAAGTTCAAAGAGTCATTGAGTTAATTAGTCAGTTCAATAAGGCTGTGAGTTGGTTAGTAAGTTCAATCAGGCAGTAAGTGAAATAGTAAGTTCAGTCAGGCAGTGAGTTAATTAGTCAGTTCAATAAGGCAGTGAGTTGGTTAGTAAGTTCAATCAAGTAGTGAGATAGTTAGTAAGTTCAGGCAGGCAGTGAGTTAGTTAGTAAGTTCAGACAGGCAGTGAGTTATTTAGTAAGTTCAATCAGGCAGTGAGTTAGTTAGTAAGTTTAGTCAGGAAGTGTGTTAGTTTGCACGTTCAGTTTGTTAGGTAGTTCAGTCAGGCAGTTGGTTAGTTAGTATGTTTATCCAGGCAGTGAATTAGTTTGTAAGTTCAATCAAGTTGTGAGATAGTTAGTACGTTCAAAGAGGCAGTGAGTTAGCTGGTAGGTTCAATCAGGCAGTGAGTTAGTAAGTTTAGTCAGGCAGTGAGTTAGTCAGTTCGGTCAGTCAGTGAGTTAGTTAGTAACTTAAATGAGGCAGAGAGTTTGTTAGTAAGTTCAATCAAGTAGTGAGATAGTTAGTAAGTTCAAAGAGGCAGTGAGTTAGTTAGTAAGTTTACTCAGGCAGTGAGTTAGTTAGTAAGTTCAATGAGGCAGTGTGTTTTTTAGTAAGTTCAGTCAGGCAGTGATTTAGTTAGTCAGTTCAGTCAGGCACTGAGTTAGTTACTCAGTTCAATCAGGCTCTGAGTTAGTTAGTAAGTTCAGTCAGGCAGTGAGTTAGTTAGTAAATTCAATCAGGTCGTGAGTTAGTTGGTAAGTTCAATCAGGCAGTTAGTTAGTTCGTCAGTTCAGTCATGCAGTGAGTTTATTTGTAAGTTCATTCAGACAGTGAGTTAGTTAGCACGTTCAGTCAGGCAGTGAATTAGTTAGTCAGTTCAATAAGGCAGTGAGTTAGTTAGTAAATTCAATCAAGTAGTGAGATAGTTAGTAAGTTCAAAAAGGCAGTGAGTTAGTTAGTAAGTTCAGTCAAGCAGTGAGTTAGTTAGTAAGTTCAGTCAGGCAGTGAGTTTGTTTGTAAGTTCAGTCAGACAGTGAGTTAGTTAGCATGTTCAGTCAGGCAGTGAGTTAGTTAGTCAGTTGAATAAGGCAGTGAGTTAGTTAGTAACTTCAATCAAGTAGTGAGATAGTTAGTAAGTTCAAAAGGCAGTGAGTTAGTTAGTAAGTTCAGTCAAGCAGTGAGTTAGTTAGTAAGTTCAGTCAGGCAGTGAGTTTGTTTGTAAGTTCAGTCAGACAGTGAGTTAGTTAGCACGTTCAGTCAGGTAGTGAGTTTGTTAGTAAGTTCAAAGAGGCAGTGAGTAAGTTAGTAAGTTTAGTCAGGCAGTGAGTTAGCTAGTAAGTTTAGTCAGGCAGTGAGTTAGTTAGTAAGCTCAATCAGGCAGTTAGTTAGTAAGTTTAGTCCTGCAGTGAGTTAGTTAGTAAGTTCAATCAGACAGTTGTTTTGTTAGTAAATTGATTTGGGCAATGAGTTAGTTAGCAGGTTCAATCAGGGTGTGAGTTATTCAGTTCAGTCAGGCAGTGAGTTAGTTAGTAAGTTAAATCAGGCAGTGAGTTAGTTATTAAGTCCAATGAAGTAGTGAGATAATTAGTAAGTTCAAAGTGGCAGTGAGTTTGTTAGTAAGTTCAATCAGACAGTGAGTTAGTAAGTTCAGTTAGGCAGTGAGTTAGTTGGGCAGTTCAATGAGACAGTGAGTTAGTTAGTAAGTTCAATCAAGTAGTGAGTAAGTTAGTAGGTTTAAAGAGGCAGTGAGTTAGTTAGTAAGTTTAATCATTCAGTGAGTTAGTAAGTTCAGTCAGGCAGTGAGTTAGATAGTAAGTTCAGTCAGGCATCGAGTTAGTTAGTCAGTTCAATCAGGCAGTGAGTTAGTTAGTAAGTTTAATCATGTAGTGAGATAGTTAGTAAGTTCAAAGAGGCAGTGAGTTTGCTAGTAACTTTAGTCAGACAGTGAGTTAGTTAGTAAGTTCAATCAGGCAGTGAGTTCGTTAGCAATTTCAGTCAGGCAGTGAGTAAGTTAGTTAGTTTAGTCAGGCAGTGAGTTAGTTAGCACGTTCAATCAGGTAGTGATTTAAATATATGTTTTAAACACGACACATAGGCGTTAACGTTTCTGCTTGAGAAATGAAGGATCCAAAGTTTGAGATGTGATACTGCTGAAAACACTCCTCTTTTCTATCTGTAGGTGATCCCCTTGCTATTCAAGCGGTATGTCTCCGGATTTTAAACGCTAAAATGAGGGGTTCGATTCTTTTCGTTGGGCTGAGCAGTTAAATTTTTGTGGCTTTGCTATAAGAAAAACACAAAACACACACACACCTGTAGATGATAATCCTGGTATTTTAAGTGGTTAAAAGATTGGTGATGTGAAGCAATGCTGGTTCGTTAGCTGTCTATGATTGAAAGGTTTAGATTTGAATACCTGAACACTAGGGGTCTCTGAGACGATATAGGTGAAAGTGAATCTGTCGATTTACACTCCGTGTTTGTTTCCAATTTTACATAATTGTATGTTTAATTTTTAATTAACATAAAAATGTCTTATTTTAAGTATCTTTATTAATTTTGAATTGTATCACAGTTAAAAATATATTTTTCAACAGTAATAAATACGCAAAAAATAAAAAAACAAAAATAACATGTCTACTCAAAAACATGTACCTTGAATTGTTTTTTGAACTCGTGTATAATGTGTTTTCATACAAATATAAATCAATCAGTACGTCGCTATGTTTTATTTAGATTTTTTTTATCGTTTTCTCAAATACTGATTTACAATTACTTATCAATATTTGTCATTGACTAGCAATAAATTTCCAAACTAAATCTAGAGGTTTATTTTGGAGTGCCTTTTTTATGTAAACCAAAACACACAAAGACTGGTTTTAAAAATGTCGTAATTCGAGAGTCGCTGGTTCGAATCCCGGTCGCACTAAACTTTCAGCTGTGGGGGCGTTATAATGTGACGGTCAATCCCACTGTTTATTGGTAAAAGAGTAGCCCAAGAGTTGGCGGTGGGTGGTGAGATGACTAGCTGCCTTCTCTCTAGTCTTACACTGCTAAATTAGGGACGGTTAGCGCAGATAGCTCTCGAGTAGCTTCGTGCGAAATTGAAAACAAACAATTTAATAATGGTGTCACGAAATGAAAGGCTGATTTTATACAACTATCAGATATGTGTTTTGGCAAGACTTCCTTCTGTATCGATCAAACATACATTTACAGTACTAGCTATCTAGTGCCTATTCAAAGAACAGTAATTGTCTCTTATTTTATATAAGTCGTATGAGCCAATTTAAATAAATTAATGGTTATTGCTTCCGGTAATGTTTCAAAGGACATTTTGGAAAAAACACAAACTCGCCTTTAGGAGCCCACGAACGAGAAGTATTCATTCACTTACATTTTTTAACAGCGCAATTCATTTGATAACTGAAACATTGGTAATGAGTTTAAACACTAAGAAAACAGAAATGAAAGAAACATGTTAATGTTTAGTAAAATTTAGAACATCATAGTGTGGAAACAGTACACAGCATGAACGACACGATGTGGCACAACCTCATTACAAATTTAAACTTACGGCAGGAAATAGTTACGTCCTACTACACATATCAATCCTCCAATTTTTATTCTGTAGTCAATAGTGCGCATGATCACACACACACCACTTTGTTGCCAAGGTAATATGTCACGCAGTATAGATGTTTAGTGTCTTCTCCTCTGTAGCTGAATTCAAGCTCCACCACCAGTCTTTTCAACCGGTTCCTGCTTGTTTGAAACCACTGTTTATAACTGTATAGCAAATGTCTGAAGCTGTCTTAAAAGTTTATAACAGTTCTCATTATAACTCACCTTTCTCGCTTCTAGTAATCTGTTCAAGGAATTTAAAGCTGATTATGAGATTGCTGAATGCCTTAAAATTTTTTTGTTGAATAAGAAAAGAAGAAAAAAAATCGTGTTTTAACTTATTTTACAGACAGATGAAGAACATATAGAAAATTCAGTTTTGTGTGATGCATAAATAAATCTTCATGAGTTTTGTTTGTGTTAATATTTGTGTCGCACGTCCAGGTGTTCACTTCGTCTGACACAAACTTCGTAAGTCAATAGGTCGATTTGACTTTATTTGTCGCAAGAGCTATTCCGACAAAGGGACAAGCGAGGTAAAACATTCCAGGCCACTCTGAACAACACAAGCAATCAGACCTATGCCATCACGAATCCCAGCTCTGAGAGTCGGCTTGGCTGTTTTGTCAACAGTTTTAAAGGTAAGTCTATAGTGTGCTTATTTTTAACCAAACAGACGTTTATTTTGCTACTACACGAATCGTCTAAAATAATGTTTATGAGAAACTCCAGTTTAAAGAATTAAACGAAAACATAATTTTTATATTTACCTATTTCTCGAAATGAAATAAAATAGCAATTGATCTATGCCGTAACGCGTGCCAATAAATTAAAAACAAACTTTCTCTTTTTTTGGTACAGTTATTTATCTTAAAACTAAAATCTTCCATACATTTTAAACGTGGTAAAATGTTTGTACGTACGTTTTATTTTATGGTAAAGCTACACAGGACTGTTTGCTGGATCCATCGCGGGAAAAAGAATCCCAAATTTTAGCGAGGTATAAGTTCATAAACGTGGTAAATAGAACGAGCCCGCAAAATATACAGTGTTTGTTTTTATTGAATTTCGCGCGAAGCTACACGAGGGCTACCTGTGCTAGCCGTCCCTAATTTAGCAGCGGTAGATCACAGGGAAGGCAACTAGTCATTACCACTTATCGCCAACTCTTGGGCTACTCTTTTACCAACTAATAGTGGAATTGACCGTGACATTATAACACCCCAACGACTGATAGGGGGAGAATGTTTTGTGTGACGGCGATTCGAACCTATGACACACAGATTGCAAATTGAGCGCCCTAACTACCTGGCCATGCTGGGCACAATATACAGGGTGGCCCGTAAGTCCCTACCCATCCATATATCTTATGTATCCAGTGTATCTGTGTACTGTCCCTCATTCTCGCTGCGTAATATTAAGCGACGCCGTGTTCTGTGAGACATTTGCAAGTGTAAATGGGCTTAAATCGGCCATATTTCTCTGACAAAAAGGAAAAAAAGTTTATATACATGCGTAATTGAATATAACATGCTAACTTATGAATGGATAGGGACTTACGGGCCACCCTGTACAATGGAAGATCGTCGTGTTTCATGTATTTAACTGGAATTATACCTTTTCTAAACTATAATTTTAATTTAGTTCATCTAACAGGAAATACGTAGAATTTATCCCGGTAAATATGGGAGCTGCTGTTGAAGAAATAAAACAAAAATTGCAGGAAATGGGTACATTTAGAAAAAAATGTCTGATATCTAAAGAACATTCGTTAACACAGACTACTGTTTATTCTATTATTCTGAGAAATAAGTAGGTTGTACTTCATATTTTGTTAATCACAATAGGGCCCAGCATGGCAAGGTTGGTTGAGGCGATCGACTTGTAATCTGAGGTTCGCGGGTTCTCATTCCTGTCGCACCAAACATGAGCGCTCTTTTACTCGAGGGGGCATTATAATTTGACGTTCAATCCCACTATTCGTTGGTAAAAGAGTAGCCTAAGAGTTGGCGGTGGGTGGTGATGACTATATGCTTTCCCTCTTGTCTTACGCTGTAAAATTAGGGACGGGTAGAGCAGATAGCCCTCGCGTAGCTTTGCGCGAAATTTAAACAAACAAACATAACCACAATAACGAAAGGATCCTAACTTCTGAAGTATATTGTTCAGTCTGTTAAAACGTGAAAGAAAGTGTAACGTCACGTGATCTTTTCACGTAACACCAGTTAGCTTCCTTTTATTTATTTGGAATGATTTGATTATTTTGTTTTATCTTTACCTGAAGATCACAAAGGTTTCGGTTTGAAATGTATCTTCCTATGGAACCAATGAACCTTCATTCTAAATTTGGTGCAGATTCATTTAAAGGAGGTGAGATAGTTATAAAAAAATTCCTATAAAAACAGCAAAGTGAAAATGCATAACAGAAAATTTGCATTTAATATCCCCACAAACCTAATGAATTTTCGTGTAATATTTGATGAAAATCCATCTACAGAGGAAGAAGTAGTCCTGAAATAAAAAAGAAAAACTACTATAAAGTCCACAGGATGCAAAGCAGAAAATTTGTATTAATGTTATGAACCTCCATACCGATTTTGGTAGAGATCCATCCACACCCTGCGAAGTAGTTACATGGACATACAACAGACAGTACTGTTATATTTATATAGATGAGTAGTTACATGGACATACAACAGACAGTAGTGTTATATTTATATAGATGCAGAATATTAGCATATAGGGAAAACAAGCATTTTTTTCGTGTAATTAACAAAAAAATATACATTTTAAAAGTCACCATTAGTGTTAGAATACATCATAATTTACTTACAAAAAATGAACACTCTACGTTTAGAGAAAGTAGAAATAATATATTGGTGATGTCATTCGACATGTTTTTGAATTTTCTATGCATATTAGTTAAAGCCAGCTCTTCACTTGATCCAACGTATAAAGATGCGTTTCAGAACAACAAATCTGAAATTGAAAATCTCAGCAATGGTTATATCGTACACGTGGGTGTAATGTTTATAAGACAGTGATAGAAGGAGAGCTCCTGGAAACATAAGCAGTTCGTGCAGGATTCTCTTTAATATCTCTCTCCCGATCATACACGGAATCATTAGGAGAATGAAGTGCTTTGGAAAAACTATGTTCAAAGTTCGTCGATCGTTGTCAGTTGTTCCATTAACACTCCTACGAAAAGACGTTTCTAGTCCTGATTTCTCCAAGCCCGTTCCCCTGGCTGTGGTTTCGCTAGATAGTAGATAGGGACAGTGGGAACCTCGTTAATCCATTCATTAATGGATTTAAATGGCAATTTCATTTAAATACAAAATTATTAGCCTAATATTAATAACCTTTCAAGTTGCTCTGGGGCCTATTAGGCCCCACTTTTCGTAGGAGTGTTAACACGATTATTTGCACAGATTGTACTTTATTAAATACACAATATGTTTTTACTATCGTTATAATCAAACTATGTTGCAGGGTATACTAGTTTGCTGATGAAATTATCCAGACAGAATTACCACAGCACCTTATACCCCAACCGTATGAATGCTATTTCTAGCTGGAATTGTTTCTTATAACCACATTTCACACAATTATCCCCCCTATCCCCCACTTGTACAGTGGTATGACTATGTTGTAATGTTTGAAATTATGTGGATTTTTATTCCAAGATTCATTAAATTCGTCATTATCTGCACGTCCCAAAATAAGACGTGTACGTTTTGTTTATTTATTTGTTTTTGAATTTTGCACAAAGCTACTCGAGGGTTATCTCTGCTAGCCGTTCCTAATTTAGCAGTGTAAGACTAGAGGGAAGGCGGCTAGTCATCACCACCCACCGCCAACTCTTGGGCTACTCTTTTACCAACGAATAGTGGATTGACCATCACATTATAACGCCCCCACGGCTGAAAGGGCGAGCATGTTTGGCGCGACGTGGATGCGAACCCGCGATCCTCAGATTACGAGATCGCACGCATTAACACGCTTGGCTATGCCAGGCCCAGACGTCTAAGCATTTGAGCTGAGAAGTATTATCGATAGATACTTGTAAGTTTCCCTTGGGAATTGAGAACGATTTGCACGCTATATGATTCAAAGGATATACAACTATTCCTTTCTGAAATGTCCCCTAGTTGCACAGTGGCATGTCGGTGGACTCCCACTTCTGGAAACTAGGTTTCGATACTCGTCGTGGGCAGATCACAGATGGTTATTTTGCGTAGCTTTATGCGTAATAACAAAACAAACAATTAATTACGTGTCGAAACTCTTCAGGCTCTCCGCTCCCCTTGTAAGTCACTACAAAGTTAACGAAGATTTGCGTGATCACGAGAGTTCCGGATTTAAATTTCACGTTACTAATTTAAAAACTCACAAGCATTAACACCGGATGGAATGGAATCACTATACCTCCACGCTGGCACTCTCGGGTTAAACAAACTCGTATTATTAGTTTAAGGGATTAGCATTTACAAGAAAGCAGTGAAATGAACATTTGCACTCCAGGCTCGGTAAAAAATACATTTCAAAACTCTTTTTTTTTTTTTTTCAGCGCGCCACTGTTTTCCTAATTAAATTGTTACTTGTGCCAGTTTCGCTGGACGTCTCTCAAAACTATATTTTTGCTTTTTTGATCACCCTTCTAATTGTCACGCCACAGCCGAGAAACCTTACTTAATAAATTTCAACGTGGTAATTTTCACACTTGACTATATTGAACAGACGTCTCTAAGTCTAATCACATTTATTTTATTGTTGAACTTCACACCATTATTTTCAATTAGATTTAATCTGAGGAAATTTAAAAGCAGCTGCTAACACCTTTTTTTGAGAAAGGTGTTCCTTAAGTAAAAAACTTACGCATAGGAAAATGTTACAATAAAGAAAGGAAGTTTGAATTGTAAGGCAGATTTTTAGAAATGTTATGTTGATCACGGACTTTAAAAAATATCTTTGAACGTTCTGGCTCTGGGCATTTCGGAAAGGGGACGTTTATTTGTAGATTATAGAAGAGGATTTGAAATCATGTTATAAAACATGATTAACATGTTCGGGTTAACAAACAAAATGTTTTGTTGATTATTAAGCAGAAAGCTACACAAAGGGCTACCTGCGTTATACCCACCACAAGCATCGAAATTTGTTGTGTTTTTTGTGTGTTGTAAGCTCGAAGATTTACCATTGAACCACCAGAGGGCAACGAAAGACATCAAGGGATTTGTTTCTTTGTTTGTTCCAGAATTTTCGCACCAAGCTATACAAATGACTGTCTTCGTATAGCGGTCCCTAATTTTGAACAGATAGAATATTTTGTTTCTTTGTTTTATAATTTCGCGCAAAGCTACACAAGGGCTATCTGCGCTAGCCGTCTCTAATTTAGCAGTGTAAGGCTACAGAGAAAGCAGCTAGTCATCACCACTCACCGCCAATTCTTGGGCTACTCTTTTACCAACGAACAGTGGGATTGATCGTACATTGTAACGCCTCCACGGCTGGAAAGGCGAGTATGTTTGGTGTAAATGGGATTTGAACCTGCGACCCACAGATTACGAGTCGAGCGCCAGGTTGGATATATGGGAATTAGCTAGTCAACAGCACCCGACAGCTCTTGGGCTAGTAGAATCTGACCAAATTGTGAAATTTAATTGTCTCCTTTATACTGAGCCCATGGCTCCAAACTGCAAAGCTCATATTATGCGGAAACGGGCCGCAAACCATGAACCCTAACATTCACAGTCCGAGAAAACTGTTCCAAATATACTGGTTTTCACTGTCGTATATAAATATGCCATATGTTTCTTTTCTTTCTGTATGGCTAACATTTATTTTTATCTTTTACTTAATACGCGCACGTGTTTCGCACAACAAACTGTAAAGAATATTGTAGAATTGATGTTGGTTGAGCTTACTTTTGTCTCTGGCCTGACACGACCAGGTGGTTGAGGCACTCGACTTGTAATCCGAGGGTCGCAGGTTAGAATCTCCGTTACACCAAATATGCTCGCTCTATCAGCGGTGGGGCGTTATAATGTGACGTTCAATCCCATTATTCTTTGATAAAAGGGAAGTACAAGAGTTGGCGGTGGGACGCGACGACTAGCTGCCTTCTCTCTAGCCTTTCACTGCTAAATTAGGGACGACTAGCGCAGATAGCCCTCGTGTAGCTTTCGGCGAAATTCAAACCATAGTTTTGTTTCTTTGTAAGTTTCAATGTCAAGTGACACCTGTTATGAGTCACGGAAAATAGTACTTCATGTTACTGCGCGTAAGGTTAGGGTAATGTTCTCGACCAGCCAGTGTGGAAAGAGAATGACCAATCACGTTGTATCATATTTAGAGTTGGTAAGTACGACCAGCCAGTGTGGAAGAAGAATGACCAGTCACGTTGTATCATATTTCGAGTTGGTAAATACGACCAGCCAGTGTGGAAGGAGAATGACCAGTCACGGTGTATCATATTTCGAGTTGGTAAATACGACCAGCCAGTGTGGAAGGAGAATGACCAGTCACGGTGTATCACATTTTGTGTTGGTAAATACGACCAGCCAGTGTGGAAGAAGAATGACCAGTCACGGTGTATCATATTTTGAGTTGGTAACTACGACCAGCCAGTGTGGAAGGAGAATGACCAATCACGGTGTATCATACTTCGAGTTGGTAAATACGACGTTTTGTTTTAAATAGAAAAACTCTCACTTAGTTAATTTTTACTCATACGTTTATCCAAACCCGTACCGAACCTGAACCGTTCCTAATTCATATTTCGAATTTCCTGTTAAGTAGGCCTATCAGTTATATATCCAATCACTACTCAGCCAGTTGAAATATTCCATACCATTATGAAAGTAATTTAGTGCGATTGTAAAATAAATACTTTTATTGCTAAGCAACAAATTAAACAACTTGTTTTATGTGTTATCTCATTGCGAGTTTCGAAACCAGTTTTTTAATGTTATAAACCCTTGGACACTAAGTCAACGAGAGAAATTTAAGACAATAACAGTAAAATGTACTCGCGTTAAGAAGAATAAAACCACCTTTTTAAGCACAAATTTCTCTAAGAAATAAGCTGTTCTTAAGCTTACGATCTAAACGTGGTCTACTGGGCTGGGAATTCGAAAGTCTCGAGCTAGAGTCGTGGTGCTATCAAACTCACTTTATACTTTCGTCAATGACTGCGTTATAAGAGTGACTGTATCCCAAATACCAGTACAACAGCGGTTCACCTGAGACACAGCCAAAGTACGAGCCCCTCAACACCCCAACTACAACACTCACCACCCGACAAGTGCAACAACAACTCCCAATTCTGAAACGGCATTGTTAGGAACAAGCTGTCAGATGGACAGAAACTTAGGTCTTCTGCAGATCTGAGGAGGATTTCCTATGTAGACATCCAGACGCCCAGTCCTGGTTAGGAGAGAAAGTGCAATGAACATGCACAGCTATATCTGTAATGGCTCAAAGTGGAATGTTAATAATGTAAACATTGTTCCTAATTCCATCCTTGTTTGCCCACATCCGTAAAGCCCTGGCAAAAGCCATAAATGCCATACACAGACAACTTTCATCAGAAGACAATCTAGATTTGCATTGGAAGATCTACAGACCTTCTATGGGACAGCGGTAAGCTTACGGTCTCCTAAAGCTAAAATCCGTGGTTCGATTCTCTGCAGCGGACACAGTAGATAACCCACTGCTACTTTGTTACTTTTGAAGATCCACTATTGAGTGTAAATTAAGATGAAAATTTCTACATCTGATTGTACTGAGAATAAAAAGTTCGTAATGTAAATAATTTTCCTAATTATATAATTATTTCATCGTTGTTTGTTTGCCTTAACGTGTGTTTTGTATGTTCACGTGATTTATTTGCTTACTTATCGATATTAAACGATTATATAACGATTAATGGTTTCCGATTATATATTGTTGTTTTTTTGTATGAAAAACATTAAGCTGGGATCTATTAAAATCCTTCCATTAGGTCATGATCTAATAGTTAACGTTCCAGGCTGCAGGCAGGAGGGCTCACAGTTCAAACTAGGGATATACTGCTGATCATGTTCCATGCTTAGAACTTTTGGTGCGTTGTACAAGTGGAAGCCAATTAAACGTAGTCAGGTGCTGCTGACTATCTGTCATTCTTTTGGTAATCAGTTCTAAGAATTGGATGGCTAAGTTTGAACATTAGGCCTTTTAGTTGATGTGTTGACAACATCAGTTACATTCGATTATCTCCTCTTGACTCACTTGCTAGGATAAAATTATTTATTTTGTTTTTGTGGCAAATCTACTAAGGCTGTCTGCTGTTGTCCCTAATTTTGATCAAAGAGCAACGGGGAACGAGTCATTCAATCAACAATACCCTACCACCCACCATCCATGTTAAGTGATACTGTCACTTTTATAACACATCTATAGCTCTCAGAGCGGGGAGAATATTTTATGGTATCGCATGGATTCGAACCCGGCTCGCCATCTCCCAAACTCATAGCTCATTCAAAGGGTGAACAATTGCCACTGCCGTCAAAATATCAATTAAATATTGGTCTCCAATTTGTTTGGAAAAATATAAGATTATATTATGGATGAATATTGCTGTTGGATGCACCTCGTTTTGAGATTATTTTTGAAAATAACATTCGAATGATTAAAAGTTATTACTTTACCAGTTACGTAAATAATTGCTGCACACTAAATAGAAAGTTTCCCCTTAGCGATATAAGGACGAAAGTAAAAAACTGTAACACGTACAAAAGGATGTGTGTGACTAATGTGACAAATGGAAACTAGCTCGCTATCAGCAGAATCTACAAAGATCGTAAAACTACAGTATCGCGAAAACGTTCCAGTTTTTGAAGCTTAAGAACGTAATATCATAATCAACATAAATGACAAACATTTGTGAGATCAGTCAGTGTGTATTCATCAATAAAAGTGTGCATGTACATACGCGCACTCTTACTCATAAAAATATCGAAGTGTCTAAATGTTAGACATTGCAAACTATAGATGTACAGCAGTTCGATACTAAACACACTAATGTACACCATTAACAGTTAAAAAGTGTAAGTGCCGTGTTGGATTATAATGCTAAAATTCGGTGTTTGATTTCTTCGGACGACGATTGCGGGTAGTCCATCGTACTCAAACAAATCCATTGATTAATTTGTTTTATTTTTGAATTTCGTGCAAAGCTACTCGAGGGCTATCTGCTCTAGCCGTCCCTAATTTTTTAGTGTAAGACTAGAGGGAAGGCAGCTAGTTATCACCACCCACCACCAACTCTTGGGCTACTCTTTTACCAAAGAATAGTCAGAATGACCTAACTTTATGACGTCCCCACGGCTGAAAGGATGGGAAAATATGTGTATTTAATTCATTTAATGTAGTTAAAAAAGAGAAAATGCAATAAGCTGTAGTTACGTGAAATAATATTTTTATTCAACACTTCCTACGGTAAAATATTCACGTTTTTTATTATTTTACTAGTTCATACTTAAGATAATTCGTATTAGAAATAGTGACTCATGTAAGTGTTTAATTTACGTCCACAAAATATTAAAATATGTTGACTGAAGATTGAGATTTAATGGAGTATTCCATATATCAAAACTATTTTAAAAAATGGGATTATTTTATAAATATGTCACTTTTCCATTTCTTTGATAATTAACCTTTATATACTTAATTGTCTGTCGGAAAGTCTTAACGAAATTATAACACGAGAGAAACAGGATCAGAATGAGACAGACGTCTCCTGATAAGCCATGTTCAAGTTTTATTTCTACACTGTTCCTAAAGAAACGGATATCATTAGCTTAGTCTATAGCATTCAGTACTCGTGTCTTTATTTCATTCAGGGCACGTGTCTTTGTTAATTTAACAGAAATTCTTGTCGAGGCGTATTAAAAATGTATCTATGGATGAAATATAAATGGATGGTAACGTGTTCGGATATCTACATACAGAGATTTGTCAAAATCGTTGTGGATCAGTCTTTATGTTAACACAAACAAGCAGAATAAGGGGAGATTCGTGCATCTCTTATCCTTAATTGCGTAGACTTTCGACTAACTAATTATAGTGATAGTTTCATTCTTTTAAACACGTGCTCTGCTTCGTGATTCAAGGCACGCAAAAGAATTGTCAACCGAACTACTTTGTTATGCGTATATTGCAATTTCCTTTCGTTTTCCTACGCAGAAAAATTTTCGTAAATGGAATTTTGGAGTAATAATCGGGTTCAATTCCCGGCATGGGAATGAAAGTATTAATTGGGCCTGGCATGGCCTAGCGCGTTAAGGCGTGCGCTTCGTAATCTGAGGGTCTCGGGTTCGCGCCCGAGTCGCGCCAAACATGCTCGCCCTCCCAGCCGTGGGGGCGTTATAATGTGACGGTCAATCCCACTATTCGTTGGTAAAAGAGTAGCCCAAGAGTTGGCGGTGGGTGGTGATGGCTAACTGCCTTCCCTCTAGTCTTACACTGCTAAATTAGGGACGGCTAGCACAGATAGCCCTCGAGTAGCTTTGTGCGAAATTCCAAAAAAAACAACCAGGAGTAATAATAATAAAAATAAAGGGCACATCATGATACTAGACTGTGAAATTGAATTTAGATGTGCTGTTGGATAGGATATAAAAATTCTAGGATGTATTTATAATGGTTGCATAACATTGTTGTGAACAAGTAGTTGTGTAATTAAAGCTACGATTTGTTTTGTTTGTTTGTTTATTGAATTTTGCGCAAAGTTATATAAGGGATATCTGCGCTGGTCGATCTAATTTTGAAGTGATATATTTAAGAAAAAAATAAGCTAGTTGACATCGTCCACTTCCAATACCTTAGTTATTCTTCTATTGACAAGTAATTAGATTGACTGTCACATTATCACACTAGTATCAAACCCATCAGCATTAGATTGTTTTCGCCACCAGGTCGCGTCAGTTGTAGAGTTATAGTGTCACATCTGTTGGTCCTATATTATCTGTAATGCAAACGTATGGCCAAAGCTACCAATTAAATGGAATTTACTTCATGACTGGGCCCCGGCATGGCCAGGTGGTTAAGACGCTCGACTCTTAATCTGAGGATCACGGGTTCTACATCTCGTCGCACCAAACATGCTTGCCCTTTCAGCCGTGAGGGCATTATAATGGGCGATCAGTCCCACTATTCGTTGATAAAAGAGAAACCCAAGAGTTAGCGGTGGGTGGTGATGACCAGTACGTGTCAGTAAGCCTTAACAATAAAGTTCTGAGTACATAACGTTGGCCTTCACCAAGCCTATGAACTTCTTACATTACAAAAAGAGAATAAAACATGTATTGAAATTACGATATATTAGACTTAACCAACTTGAAAAAGAATGTGGAAGAGATTAAACTTCCTAGTTCGTTTTATATTATTTCACTTCATGAATTTGCAAACTATGTGTACTTGGTTATATATTAATCCCGTTTGTCTGAGTGTTTGTCAAAAAGATGTCTTCAAAACAGCTAAATGGATTTGGACGAAAGTTAATATACGTTTGAACTATAACCCAATTTATAAGTGATTAGTTTTATGAAGGTCAAGGTCACAGTAAGGTCACAAGAATAAAAAAAAATATCCTATGTGTTAACATTGGAACCGATTTTTAACACTATTTTTGACTCATAACCCCGTCAAAAATGATCAGATTTTGATAAAACTTTGTGGACATAAAGTATAATACCATTCCTCATGGTCCTGCAACACATGATCCGTGTCCGTCGAGAACGACGAACATACAGACACACTTTCATATTTTTTGAGGACCGAATATGATCAACGCTGTATTGGGTGCCCCTATAGTTAAAAACGGTGCCTAAGGAAAATGTGAGCAATGTTAAATCTATAGTTTACAAAGAAAAAAAATAACCATTCACAGTAGCTGTTTAGCTTGATTGATTATTGACAAAATCTTCAATTATGTCTGGCTGGGTCAAATATACTGTAAAAAAGGCGTGTTATAAACCAACACACACATCTGTCTATATCATGGCAAAATACATTGTGTTACCCCAAACACAGATATATAACTCAATATAAACACATAAGTTTGTACGTTTTGGTTTGGTATGTTTTGAGCTTTGCGCAAAGCTACTCGAAGGCTATCTGCGCTAGTCGTTATAATTTTGCAGTGTAAGACTAGAGGGAAGGCGACTAGTCATCACCACCCACCGTCATCTCTTGGGCTACCTTTTACCAACGAATAGTGGGGCTGACCGTCACATTAATAACGCCCCCATGGCTGAAAGGGCGAGCATTTTTGCGATGGGGATACGAATCTACGATCCTCAGATTACGAGTCGAGTGCCTGAACCACCTGACCATGCCGGGCCTTGTATGTTTTCACGACGTAATGTTTTCACTTCAAAAGTTTCTATTTAAATAAATTGTTCTGAAGACACATTTTTATTATGTGTTTGCAGACCGAATATAATTCAACGTGGAAGATCTGTATCAGCCAACACATTTATTTTGTTTTGTTAACTCGCTCGTCTCCTCGTTGGGGCTTTGGTAGTGGATATACTTCGAAGAATCAGGTTCATTCGACCTCTTTCTCCTTCGTTAACTTTTGTGAACCCTTCTCTTAAATGTCACTGCAGACACTACAGTAACTCGCAGTTACTGCGGTCCATTTCAGAGACGGCCCGGCATGGCCAAGCGTGTGAAGGCATGCGACTCGTAATCTGAGAATCGCGGGTTCGCATCCCCGTCGCGTCAAACATGCTCGCCCTTTCAGCCGTGGAGGCGTTATAACGTTACGGTCAATCCAACTATTTGTTGGTAAAAGAGTAGCTCAAGAGTTGGCGGTGGGTGGTGATGACTAGCTGCCATCCTTTTAGTCTGACACTAATAAATTAGGGACGGTTAGCACAGATAGCACTCGAGTAGCTTTGTGCGAAATGAAAACAAACAAACAAACAAACCTTTTCAGGGCAATGTCTACACATCGTCGATAAGTACATTTGTGCAAATGTATCATATCTCTTTTAAAAGTTCCACAATTATTTGCATTTTCATCTGATTATTACAATAACCGCATTTTTTTATTGTTTGTTTTGAATTTCGCGCAAAGCCATACGAGGGCTATCTGCATTAGCCGTCCCTAATTTAGCATTGTAAAACGAGAGGGAAGACCAACCGTCAACTCTTGGGCTATTCCTCTCCCAACAAATAGTGGGATTGGTCATTGCAGCATAACGTCCCCACAGCTGAAGGAGCGAGGGTATTTGGTTGGACGGACTGCGTGTTTTGGACTAGAATTTCTCCTATAAGTATTCCAATATCAGATTAGTGTTCCACAGAACATTAGTTTTTTTAATCCTAATAGTAATAGTCGTTGCTGTTTTATATTTCTTTAGCGTAGATGAATTCTTTTCAGAAAAAAAATAAATTTATTTATTTAAAAAAATGCGCCTTATATTACTCATTCATTAAAACACTTGCACAATAAATATTTGAAAATCATATGTTGCTTATATTGATTGCCCTCTATTGGCGCAGCGGCATGTCTGCAGACTGACAAGGCTAGAATAAATATTTCCATACACGTGTTGGGCAGACCACAGATAGCCCATTGTGTAGCTTGATGCTAAACTTCAAACAAATACGTATATCATGCTAAAAGAGCTACAATATATTTTGTAATTATCGACAATTTCTTATGGAATAAAGTCACACTTATATTGTTGTTGTTCTTGTTTTTAGCACAAAGCTACACAATGGGCTATATGTACTCTTCCCGCCATGGGTATCGAAACTCGGTTTTTAGCGTTGTAAGTCCGCAGACATACCACTGTGCCACTGGCTGACAACACTTATATTGATTTTCTTACGACGATGTCTGTTCATAAGGGACAGTACGAAATACCCAGACCTGAAAATAGCGAAAATGTAACAGTAGAAACTTGATATATTTTATATTCGTTTAATTACGAATTTGTAGTTCTTATTAAAACGTGATTAGTTGATATTTGGTAACACAAATAACGCAGTGGTGTTTTTTTTTTCCCCTCTCCCTTTTGTTTAGCACACATGCCACCACGGGATATTATTTTACAATAATTCGTAAAAGAGGCTTAACCACCAAGAAGTTTTTCCAATAATAACAGGAAATCCCAATAACCTTTCTTATTGCTACAACTTTCAACTCGTTGCCATGGAAACGATACTCACTGGCATAGAGGTAGTTTTGGGGCGTGGTTATACTTACGTCAGGTGCTTGAGAAGAAAAAAAATTCACAAAGGAAACTAACGCAAATGAGGAAAATTATATTACTATAGCGTTTATCATGAACTATAACTCTGTCTTACGGTGTTGGCCCGGCATGGCCAGGTGGTTAAGGAATTCGACCCATAATCTGAGGGTCGCGGGTTCGAATCGCTATCGCACCAAACATGCTCGTCTTTTCAGCCGTGGGGGCGTTATAACGTGACGGTCAATCCCACTATTCATTGGTAAAAGAGTAGCCCAAGAGTTGGCAGTGGGTGGTGACGACTGGCTGCTTTCCCTCTAGTCTTAGATTGCTAAATTAGGGACGGCTAGCGCAGATAGCCCTCGTGTAGCTTTGCGCAAAATTCAAAAACAAATAATCTTACGGTGTCACCTGGTGGGGCATCGTGAAAGTCTGAGGGCTTATAACGTTACTGATGTTGGGCAGAGCAACAGTTAGCCCATGATGTAGCTTGTGTTTAAGAACAAATATCGCACTTCCTTACGATATTGATTGCAGAATTAATAAAAGTTGTGTTGATTGGAATGTGTTAGAGCTTATGGTTCGTTAAATTTCGGTTACCATTAGCACTAATTTGACACACGAATTGTGTATTTTAGTCCTTGGAAATAGAAAACCCGTTTCATATAAATGTCAAAGTTTGATACAGGGTTACTTTGACGAATCCGCCCTTTAATAATATTTATCAAACTATATCTTATTCACCGTGAATTATGAATGACGTATGGTCGATCAAGTAGTTTGTGTGCCACAACTTCGAATGACGTGTTCTTCGTCCATTAGTGTGCTCAGGTGTTGACTGTGAGTGTTGTTTACCAGCTGTTTCTCTCTAAATGTGTAAGCTGAACATTAAGAGCGGCTATGTACAGATGGTTTTCCGGTTGGTTTCGCGCGAAAATTCTGAAACAAACAGTGAACTGTGAAGCAGGAACAGAATCAAAACTATGTACTCGGTGATTTCTATAGCATTACATTACAATGTATGTAAATATAATCTTTTAAGCTTTTTCAGTTGAAACGTATTAAAATATTCTAAAATATTGGTTGGAAAAACTTCCGAATCTGAAAGAGTAATTGTCAACTGACTCAAAAAAAAACAACAACAAAAACTTCGAAATCGAAATAAAAACGCTTTGTAATAAAAATATATGGATTTTGTTGTTTTAATATGAAAAAAGAGGACATTATTAGACACAATGTAACTGGCAGTGAGTCATTAGAGTGGATTTTCGTCTCTCACAGATGTGATAAACGTGTTATTGATAGGTTGAGGCCGATAATGTAGTTCTTTATTACCAGTGATTATGTTATCAATCAGAATCTGAAACGTCTCGATAATTAAAATTAGATAATGTTTTAAATTTAACTTAAATCATACGTAGTGGTTGTTATGTATGCAAATGAAATCTTTATGAGGCATATAACCAATGCTTAAGATAAAGAAACATTTGTTACTCCGATATCAATGGCGTATAATCCATTGTTTACTGCCAGAAAGGTAATAGGCTTGTTTTTTTTTGGTTTTTTTTTTTGGAATTTCGCACACAGCTACTCGAGGGCTATCTGTGCTAGCCGTCCCTAATTTAGCAGTGTAAGACTAGGGGGGAGGCAGCGAGTCATCACCACCCACCGCCAACTCTTGGGCTACTCTTTTACCAACGAATAGTGCAGTGGTTCTTAACCTGGATTCAATCGAACCCCAGGGGTTCGGCGGAGGTCAAGACACATACTGTGTGTGTCCGTTCTGTTCACCCCACTCTTATGATTCGTGAAGTCATGCTTCACTTGGCCATCGTTGGCTGCGGCTGATCACGTCACATCACATGGCCTTAAAAAATCTGAGTTCATTCTCATTTTGGCGTACATGGCCGATACCTTCAATGATCTCAATCAACAGATGCAGGGCGGTGGAGTCAACATCATCGAAGCTGAAGAAAACCTGAAGGCTTTTAAAAAAAAGCTACCGTTATTACAAACGAGGAACAGAGAATGATAACTTCGCAAACTTTCCCCTGCTGGACGACTGTGTAAGTAAGATCGAAGATGTGTCTGAATTCGGAGATATTTCTGTACCTGTGGACTGAAGCAAGCAATTGCCATGCACTTAGATGAGCTCGCAAAGTCTCTTGACGGATACTTCCCCACCAGAGAGTCATATCCAGCATGGGCGAGACAGCCGTTCACGTTTAGTGTTGCGACAGCAGATAGCAGATGTCAATGATGAATACCTCGATAAAATCATTGAACTTCAGCAGAGCCAGGTTCAACAGTAACCTTTCAGAACATCAACGCTCTCAACGTTTTGGTGTCACTAAATTGTAGCGTACCCTCTTATTGCTAAGAAAGCCCTTGAAATACTCATACCGTTTATTACAACGTATCTTTGCGAGCAATCCTTTTCGAGGATGGTAGACATAAAAACGAAGAAAAGGAACAGACTTTGTTGCGAAAATGATATGAGAATGGCACTTGTCAAGGCGAAGCCGCGCATTTCTGAACTTGTCTCTGAAAGACAACAGCAAAAGTCACATTGATTTGCAGTAAATATTCATTGAGTTATGTTTTTGTTTTTGTTGAAATTCATGTTTTGTTGGTTTTGTTCTTTGAACACAGTGATACTGTGTGCAACTGATGCATGGTTCATTTTGTGCTCTAATAAAATATCTACATATGTTTTGAATTTGAAATAATATCATATTTTATATTTCCAATTATGAAGGGTTCAGTAAATGCAAGTACGAAACTTTCGGGGTTCAGTACCTCCAACAAGGTTAAGAACCACTGGAATAGTGAAAGTGACCGTCACATTATAATGATCCAACGGCTGAAAGGGCGAACATGTTTGGTGCGACTGGGATTCAAACCCGCGACCCTTAGATTACGAGTCGAACGCCTTAACCCACCTGGCCATGCTGTAAGTTAGTACGAATGAAACTTATTGACACCATGTTCATTAGTCCGACTATTCCTGTAAAAGATTTGAACTCAGTGGGTTTATTATCATCTCCACAACACTGGTGATAATACCTTCCATTAAACGTCTGCGAACAAACGTTGCTTTCCAAATACATTCACGTATTTTTTGTATTGGTAAGAAGACGTAAACGTGATAACCCTTTAACAACTGCGAAATAACAGTTAAATAGATCACTGAATATACCCGAATACATCATGTATTTCGGAGCTAGTTAAAGCAGGGAAAAATGGAAGTTTTGTTAATTTGTGACAAAGAGCTTAAATGATATAACACGCCAGGGAGAGCCAGACAAACCAACAGCTCGGGGTAACTGGCTCTTGCTCCATAATAATTGAAGCTGTTCCTTATCATATATATGTTGTTGTTATTCGTACTGTTATTATATTTGAGGTAAACTTCTATTCTGCACGAACTGCTCTGTTTCTCTAAGTTAAGAAGTTTAGCTACTAAAGTATTCGTGTAAGCTGGGTTCCAGATTAACGTACGTGCAGTTTGCTTGCCAAAGAAAATAACTGACATATTTGTCTTTCATTTAATTTTACCAGTGTCTGTTGTCATAGACATTGGAAGCAACGTGGTTAGCTTCTGCCAGATATAAATTCAATTATCGTTGTTGCTATGACAGCAGTTAGGATTGACTACAGTTTGTTTAATAGAGTCAAACGAACGTGTATTATAGCTGGAACTGCTGTAACTATACTGGTAATCCTCTTACGAAAATCAGTGTGAAACACTGTAGCTCTGGGTGGAGGGAAAGTGGTGTATGACATCATAACTCTGATGGTAGGAAAGTCTGTTTTTGATCGTAAGATAACACAATAATTCCTGCATCATTTGGACAACAGTCCAGGCTTTCAAGAATAGAAAAACTTTCGAGTTTATAATTACTAGTAATGCACTTACTTAGTCATATCATTGTGTTTAGAATTTATTATGGCCTAGTGGTCAAGACGTTTGACTTGCAACCTGCGAGTCACGGGATTGAAATTCATTTCCAAACTTTCAACCATGGGGTCATTATAAGTGACAGTCAATTCCACTATACCTTGATAACGAGTAGCCCAAGAGTTGGCGGTGGGCAGCCTTGATTACCTGCCATACCTCTAATCTAACATGTCACGTAAAATCCCAGAACTAGTATGAAAACGCGATAAACTCTCGAAAGTGTTTCGAGATCCAGATCTACAAAGATAACGTGAAGTAGTTTTAGGTCACAGATTTGTAATTACAAGAAGAACTTACTAAAGGTTACTGAAAGTGTTTCAGTCCCCACTCTAAAAAGAGAAAAAGGTTCGTATGCTTTAAATGTTCTATAAATATTTGACAGATGTTAGAAAAAATGGATGATTGAAGTTTTAATCGAGTTAGTATGTAAGTAAAGACTTTGTAAACAAATTATATCAAAATACACTTCCTCTCCCTTGTTCCTGAGTTTCAGATAATGTAACAATATGGGTTGAGTATGGTGTATTAAGATGTGCTATCGTATGATACAAATTTGGGTTGTGTTCATTAATTGATGATTGTTTGTTTGTTTGGAATTTCGCACAAAGCTACGCGAGGGCTATCTGTGCTAGCCGTCCCTAATTTAGCTGTGTAAGGCTAGAGGGAAGGCAGCTAGTCATCATCACCCACCGCCAACTCTTGGGCTGCTCTTTTACCAACGAAAAGTGGGATTGACCGTCACATTTTAACGCCCCCACGGCTGGGAGGGCGAGCATGTTTAGCGCGACGCGGGCGCCAACCCGCGACCCTCGGATTACGAGTCGCGCGCCTTACGCGCTTGGCCATGCCAGGCCCATTAATTGATGAATAATAGATTATAATTTGCAGCGTAAGTATATGTATGTGTGTGTGTTTTCATACATATAACTTATTTGTTTGTTTGTAGTTAAGCACATACCTACCCAAAAGATTACCTGCATGTTGCCTACCAGGGGTATCGAAACCTGGTTTCTAGCGTTGTAAGTGAACAGACATATCATTGTGCCATACCAATAAAAAACAGTAGAGGATAATACTCACAAAGAACACAAATGTAACTGTTATTTAACAAAATGTTTTTGGAAAGTTAGCTGAAAGCAGCGAAATATGTTTAGTTGAATTGTATGTTGTGATTCCAAACAGTCTGTGTGAAATACAAACGTATCACTACAGGATCCTGTGTGCCAAATCTGTTTGTTTAGGCGCAAAACTACACAATAAGGAATCTGCGCTGTGTCCATCACCTAGATCAGACCTCGAATTTTACTGTTCTACGCCCTCAAGCCTTACCTTACGTGCTTAAGTAGTGAACTTGTTCGTTTTTACTTAGTATGTGTAAGTATTCTGAAAAACTGTTAGAATGTTTTAGAGTACAAAGATAAATAATAGACTGTCTATGCTATCTGTGTCAAAGGAGGAGAATCGTGAATTTTCGCGCCATAAACTCTGAAGTTTAAAGAGACAGTCGATTGTACATTTATATACTGAATAACATGGATAAACCGAGTCGTTCCTTTTTAGTTTCATTCAGTGCACACCTGACATGGCGTGGTGGTGTGGGGCTCTCGACTCGTAATCTGTTGGTCGTGAGTTCGAATCTCTCTCATACTCAAACATGCTCGTCCTTTTAACTGTAAGGGCATTATAATATAATGGTCAATCCCACTATTTGCTTGTGATAGAGTAGCTTTGGGTGGTGATGACGTTTGGTAATTTTAAATGGCTTACACAAAATATAAACACCAGAATATCCATTCACAAAGCAAGCCCGAATTTCCTTTAACAAAGTCTACTTAGAAATCGTTCTAAATATAAACAAAGACACTAGCAAATAACATTTGAACTGTAATTGGGATCTGGTTTGGTGGTGAGGGCGCTCGACTCGCGATCTGTGGATCACGGATTCTAACACTTTCATCGAACAGACTGACCCATTCATTTGTGGAGACATTATAATATGGCATCATCCCATTTTTCGTTGATAAGAGTAGCTCAATAGTTGACTGGCTGCCTTCCTTTTATTTATCAGTTTTAAATTAGAAAAGGCTAACGCAGATAGTTCTCGTGAAGCTTTCCGCGAAATTCAACAAAACAAGCAAGCAATATTGGCCAGAATTTATAAATTATGGATAGCTCTTAGGCTGTAGAAGTTTCTGAACTTTGTTGTAGTACAAAGCTGCACAAAGTGCTATCTCTGTCTATGTTATTCACGTCTCTCATAAGGTACCGTTTATATTTTATTTTCGGTGTTCTGTATATTGAATTATTAAGTTAATAGATATCTACGTAGATTTAATTTTATCAGCTAATTTAATTAATTGCAACATGTTACTCATTTTATTAAACGTATTATTGTTATAAATGCCAATTACTTTATTACGTGTAGAGAATTTTCACAAAACAGTTTTTAACCAATTAAGATTGTTTTTAATTGAAAATATGTGTTCTAATGAGAAAGGTACATTATAGTCATTTATATTAAAAAACATACAAACAACAAATTATTAATGCTTGGGGCTCACGACATTAAAATACTTACCTTTGAAAAAAGTAACAATTACATGCAGTTTAAAAGAAATTTTTTCAAAAAGTTTTTAATACACGTGTGGAACGTTTGATATACAGATAAATACATATGTATAATGTTGTTGTTCATTTTTAACATGGCTGATAAGTGAAGTTTCGTACTTTTATTGCGTGAAGTAACATCTCCTTCCCTCTTGATAGGACCCTGGCATAGCCAGGTGGTTAAGGCAACTGACTCGTAATCTGAGGGTCGCGGGTTTGAATCCCCGTCACACCAAATGTGCTCATTATTTTAGTCGTAGGGGCGTTATAATATGACTGTAAATCCCACTATTCGTTGGTAAAGGAGTAGCCCAAGAGTTGACAATAGGTGGTTTTGATTAACTGCTTTCTCTGTAGTCTTACACAGCTAAATTAGGGACGGTCAGCACGGATAGCCCTAGTGTAGCTTTGCGCGAAATTAAAAAACAAACCTTTCGTAATTCTATCTGTGTTATTCAATTCAAATGTAATAAAAGGTTTCATTGTCAATGACATTTAGCTGACATACCACCTTACGAGGATTCCAAAAACTGGGAAACTGTAGTGATTGGTTAAAGTTTTTGTAACACTAAAAAAAATTCAGTTTTCAGACATTTTATAATAAAGTAAGAACCAGAAAACATGTTACATCAGAGTTTAGGAATAATTCATTCACATGCTTTGTACTGCTTTACCTCAAGAATTGTCAGACGCTACGATTCCCATGCAAGACCACTAGAGGGCGTGCTATTAACCTTCTTTCTACTCTTCTCTTGTTACGCTTTGATTCTATCATGCTTAAAGAAATGTTGTCAAGAGCTAGAAAGTAACCGAAGAGATTCGAAAGCTGGAGTTTATGTAATTAAAAGCAGTACCAAACATGCTCGCCCTTTCAGCCATGGGGGCGTTATAAAGAGACGGTCAATCCCACTATTCGTTAGTAAAAGAGTAGCCCAAGGGCTAGTGGAGGGTGGCGATGACTAGCTGCCTTTTCTCTAGTCTTAGACTGCTAAATTAGGGACAGCTAGTGCAGATAGCCCTCGTGTAGCTTTGCGTGAAATTCGAAACAAACAAACAATAAAAGAAGCATTATAGTTTCAACTTGTTTTTTTTTTTTTTTACAACACTATGATTGGTCAAAAATTTATACGTAACACCAACCGAATGAGATTATTTTAAGTAGAGGGTAGCCTTCATAGCATATATTTCAGGGAAAACACTCATTTCACTTGATATCGAAGTGTTATTTTAACATTCTCATATATTAACAAATGGAAGTTTGATCTTCTGTCCCAATAGGTGAATAAAGTTAATCTCTGATGTCGTATGGAACATTGTTTGGAGGTTTGTCATCGAAATGTAATGTGATGAAACGGTAGAACTTTATAAATGAAAGCTTCAATGTGGTTCCTTTCTTTTTGTGACGATATTGAAATTGCTTATAAATACTAAATCTTTAACCCTGAACTTTGAAGAGAACTATATTTCGTTATACTTCTCTTAAGACGTTAGTATTAGGCCTGTTACATTTGTTTTAACACTATATTATTTATCAGGTCTCTAAAGAAGTTTCAATGACAAGAAGAGTGTATACAATAATAACGTTCGAACCACACTGTGTTCGCGATATCCATAACCGACGAAGCATTTCTCTCAATCCAGAGCTCATCAGACCTACGTGGGCAAAACAAATACAATAAAGACTAGTTAAAGAACGCAAAATAAATGAATGTGCTAAGCCTAATACTTTTCTCTCATGACAGGTAAAATTAATTATGAAAGTGCTTCCCCAACATAGAAAAGGCGTTCACCCCACAGCAATGTTTGGGAATAGCTATTCTTCAGATATATGGCTATTTAAAATACAAGGGGATGTTTTGTCAACTCATGTGTGAGCAAAACCCCTTTTTAAGTTATGTAGCAATGATTGGAAAAATAAATGTCCATATGTGCTGTTTAAGTTAATCTACGATTTGTATAGGTTTAGTAATGTTGTTAAAAAGTATCTAATGAATTTCTAATAATTATTTTATATCTATGTTGAAATCACCACGCGTCAAATTATTGTGTGAGTCTTTAATGCTTTTATATTGATAAAAGTAAAAAAAAAAAAAAAATGAAAGCTCTGCCGTTTGCCTCGTTATAAATGTTTGTTATTTTACTTTGCTGAGGTTTGGTTATGAAAAGCTTTCTGCTGAGTATGTTATAAAAATGTATAATTAGTGTAAATACTTGCATGAGTATCGGTTCAGATTTTCGTAACTTAAAATGAATTACTTCTAAAGCTGTTTGCCTTTGGTTGCCAGTTATTTGTATACATCTACGTATTTTTTGTGTATTCTTATGTGAGGGCTGGGCGCGTCCCAATTGTTAAAGGTCGAAGGTTCGAGACATGAGTTCATTGAATTCGCTCCTTACTTTCAGCTATGGATGCGTTACAAAAGTGACACTCAATTGTTTAATTCGGTTTAATTTTACGCATTCCTCTGTTTCGTCCATTTCTGGCCCGACAAGGCCAGGTGGTTAAAGCATTCGACCCGTAATCCGAGGGTCGCGGGTTCGAATCCCCATCACACCAATCATGCCCTCTCTTTCAACCGTGGGGGCGTTATAATGTGACGGTCAATCCCACTATTCGTTGGTAAAAGAGTAGCCCAAGAGTTGGCGGTGGGTGGTGATGACAAGCTGCCTTCCCTCTAGTCCTACACTGCTAAATTAGGGACGGCTAGCGCAGATAGCCCTCGAGTAGCTTAGTGCGAAATTCAAAAAACAAAACAAATCGTCAATTTCTTTTATTACTTCCAACTTACATTATAGGCTTATAACCGCACGTGTGAAGAATGTAATAAACTTGGAAATATGAATGGTGTCTTAGTGATAGTCCACTTAACGGTAAGCACGCTTATTCCACAAAATCAATCGCGAGCAGGTGTAGAATTAAACGTGAAGTTTAGTTCATAGTTAGAAGCACGTTACACTCCGCCGACATCTTCTGTAAGCCGTTTGATGTTAATACTTCTTAGTTTCAGGAATTCCCACGACCTGCGTAGATAGTTCTTAGTTTTGAATTGTTAGACTAGAAAGTTTTTTTTTTTTTTGATAAACGTTGCGCAAATAACTTGAGGGTCATTTGCGTTAGTCGTCCCTAATTTTTTAGTAATACCCTTAATGGGATTCTAGACTGTAGTTATCGTTTGGTTTGAATTCGCGCAAAGCTACATGAAGGCTATCTGTGCTAGCAGTCCCTACTTTAGCAGTGTAAGACTAGAGGGAAGGCAGCTAGTCATCACCATCCACCGCCAACTCACATGAAAACTCCCTCACGTTTAAAAGGGCGAGCATGTTAGGTGTGACAGGATTCGAACCAGCGACTCTCAAATTACGAGACGAGTGCCTTAACTACCTGGCCATCCCCGGCCGACTGTAGTTACTACTAATCTTAAACAATTGACCAGAAGGCGGGCAGTCAGTATTCGCTGTTTCAACAGCATTGCAATTTTTTTTGTTTTATTTCTTTGAAACAGAATATAATTTACCATGATGACGGGGTGTGTTACTCGATTTCATCTGTCGTTGAAAATTTGCGCTCCGCACTATAAGGTCGTGGGTGTATTAAAAGAATGTCGTTCAAATCATATTCTTTAGCCAGTGTAGCTCAAGAGTTAGTGATGGGTGCTGTCGATTAACTACTTTCTCTCTAGTCCAGTTTGCTTGGTCTGGTTGGTAGGACGCTCGACCAGCAATAGGTAGGTCGCAAGATCGAAATCCAACGTGGAACATCTTCACCCTTCAGCCATAGAAACCAGCGTACAAATATTTATTGAATTATTTTATCAAATAAAGCTTCATTGCTTGGACTTTGATACACATGAGTGTAGTTAAACAGCCTTTAAAATTCGGTATTTTAAATAAAACACGCTTTTAATTCCAGAACCATAAACCTTCTCTTTGCTAAAACAAATATTTATAAATGTTATGACACGAACGTTTCGCAGCTAGTTTGTTTGTTTTTTAATCTTGCGCAAACCTACACGAGGGCTATCTGCGTTAGCAGTCCCTAATTTAGCAGTGTAAGATTAGAGGGAAGGCAGTTAGTCACCACCATCCACTGCCAACTCTTGGGCTACTCTTTTACTAACGAATACTGGGATTGATCGTCACAATATAATGCCCCTGCGGTTGAGAGGACGAGCATGTTTGGTGTGACGGGGATTCGAACCTGTGGCCTTTAGATTACAAGTCGAGCGTCTTAACCACGTGGCTATGCCAGGCCCACAGCTGGTTAGATACGTATAATTTCTTCCATTTAACAAGATTTTGTAAATAATTCGCTTTTGTTATTCCAAACGAAATTCCTGACGCATTTTTAAAAAATCAAATGCGTTAATTTTGTTCCTCACCCATGGGTCATTGTAAGCTTACGGATTTGCAACATTAAAATTAGAGGTTCGATTCCCCTCGGTGGATATAGCAGATAACCTGATGTGGCTCTGCTTGAAGAAAAACACACACGCGCATCGCGCAATAAAAAACTAATAAAAAACAGCATGGTCAGTCGTATGGTCAATTAAACGTTCTTCTTTTTATAGTTTAAAATATTAAATATCTGTAGAGAGTTAATGATGGTTTTATTCAAAACTACCTCCTTATTAATTTTCGATTTGATATTTCTACTACGTATATTCTGGTTACGTGAGCAACAATCATTGTTCTAAAAATAGATATACGTACAGGTTGATTTACACACACATAGAATAGTCGCATATCCTAATCATGTTTACAGAGTTTTCCTGGTTTGAAAAGAGTATCTAAATTACATTTAAGAGTAATATTTCAAGCCCTAATTACATGGGCTTATTACAGACTCCACATTATATTATACTCTATATAACCCACGATAATATTTTTTTATTTAAATCACGCTATACAATAAATCTTTCGTGATCCAAATTATAACATGCGTTCTTTCTCTCTCTAAGCCTAAACATTGTTTTTAATATTAATATAGTTCCTGCCGCCTACGTAATAGAGCAGCCCCTTTTTGTTCGTCATATATTTAATTTATATCTAAAAATTCTTTCTTTGTTGCAACAATGAAAGTAATATTTTCGAAGAAAGAAAAATATATAGAAATTTCTTGTGCTCCACTAAAAAAAAACAACACATTTTGAAATAACTAGTTTTGAATCCTTATTATTTCAGGCACGGTATGGCCAAGCGTGTTAAGGCGTTCGATTTCTAAACCGAGAGTCGCGGGTTCGAATCACGGTCGCACCAAACATGCTCGCCCTTTTAGTTAAACACATTCAATATGAGAAAAAAAATAAGTGGTTGTTTTGGATATATACAAAGAGGTACGTGAGATCTGTCTGTGATATCAGTTCCTAATTTGGACCCGATGGGCAAAAGAGTAGACAACTAGTCCCAGCACTCACCGACACTGTTTGACTATTTTAAACGAATGCTTATAGCGCACGTGCTTTGTAAAGATAACAGTGAAACCCCACACTTCTATCTGACGGTAATTATCAAATAAATAAACAAACCTAAAGTGTTTCCACAGCCACAAAGTACTAAGTGAGATTTTTGCGAAAACGAGGTGCGAATCGTTGACAATCAGTTTCACAGCTCGGTGTGGTAACCATTAAAAATAAAATTGAAAAACAGCAACAAATAAAAACATGATATATTTGCTTTAAAATAAGAAGAATGTGAATAAAACATGGAATATACACGATGCATGGAATGAAAACATAACAAAATAAACTGAACAAAAATCATCTTATGAAAATGAAAAGAAACAAAATACAAAAATTAAAAAAACTTAAAGACAAAATAAGTTTCTAGCCTCATAATTAATATCAACTTGTGATCAGAGCTGCAAACTAAATATATATACATACAGTAGAGCTTCGAAAGATGAAAATAAGAAGAACAAAAATAAAAGTCAAAAACTTTTTTATCATTCAATAGGGAAAATGTGAACACCGTGAAATTAGCCTAAATACTAGCTTGTTGAAAGTTTAAGACCATGCAAAAAAGAAGTCCTAAACAGGGTAGAAAACGCCCAACAAGAGGTCTCAGTAGTGAGTTGCACGGCCGTCATTTTCAATAACTGCAAACATTCGCTTTGATATGGTCGATATAAACGTTTGCAGAAGGCTGGAATGTTATTCCAAGTGGTGAAGATGGCTTCACGAAGATCATGCACTGTTTGGAATTGACGTCCATTTCTATAGACTTCCCTTGCCATCCACCCCCAAACATATTCAATGGGGTTCAGTTCGGGCGAACACGCTGGATGGTCCAAAAGAATCACTTTATTCGCCATGAAAAATTCCTTTGTCTTACGGGCATTGTGGGCTGCAGCGTTGTTCTGCTGAAAGATCCAGTCATTTCCACACAAGCGAGAGCCTTTAGTCAATAAGGATGCTCTCTCCAACATGCCATTGTATCCAGTCGCTGTTTGACGCCCCTGTATAATCTGAACCTCCATTGTTCCATGGAAGGATAAAGCACCACAGATCATGATGAAACCTCCTCCACTGTGTCGTGTAGAAAATGTCTGCAGTAGAATATCCTTATCGTGCCAGTAACGTTGGAAGCCATCTGGGTCATCCAGGTTAATTTTTTTTTTCTCATCAGAAAACAAAACCTTTGTCCACTTTTCTACGTCCCATGTTTGGTGCTTCTCAGCAAAGTTTAACAGAGCTGTTTCGTGGTGTGGAAGAAGGCGTGGCATTTGAAGACGTTTACGGTTTTTAAAGCCTTTCTCTCGTAGATGCCGTCTTATTGTTCTTGAGCTGCATTCTGAGTCCGTAAGGGCCTTAATCTCGTTCGACGATCGGCTGATGTCTTGCAGGACAACCCGTCGAATCTTCATGCTCAACGCTGGAGAAATTCTCTTGGGACGACCACTTGAACTTTTCGTTCCATATCCTATAGGGTCTTTTAAGAAATTTGGCAACAGCAGTTTTACTACGCCCAATCTCACCAGCAATGGCACGTTGAGAGAGACCTTGGTAACACAGGAGATGTCAGTGGAAGGTGTTGACAACGCTAAAGCTTGAACACAAATGACTAAATTTCATTACGTGTTTCCCGATTAACGCTTCGTTTCAGTATGGTCTTAAACTTTTGGCCAGCTTGTATTTAGGCTAATTTTATAGTGTTTACATTTTCTCTTATTGAATGCTGAAAATGTTTATTTTTATTTTCTCTTTTTTTATTTTCATCTATCGAAGCTCTTCTCAAATAGGTGGTTGAGTCTGACAACGCGAAATGCAAAATTTGTTCTTGATGTTTATTGGTCTTAAGATTTTGGCCATCAGCGTAAATATATGTAGTAATATAGTATTTGAACGATGCTGTGTATAACAATTAGAATGTATTATTTCATCAATTGGATACAGTCCGTGTTAACAATATCTTTGTCCGTATACCCAATAATATCTAAGCGGCTTAGGCGAGTCTTAACTCTGTATACCAAGCCAACAATGTCGAATAATTTTATGTGAACATTTCTCTCTCATATAGTTGTATTTCTATGTACGCGTCGACGACTAAGGAAAAGTTTAAAAATATGGTAACCTGTTAACAAATAAAGTAACAATTTTTAATATCGTGCTCTCGTATAAAAATTCGATTTTATTCAATTTTAACCAAAACAAATCAAAGAATATGGTTTTTCAAATGCATTTTTTTTCTGTGGTTTAGTAGAAGATAATGGAAACTGAAGTCACACTGTAATTCTAAGTGTGACTTGTATTATGCCAACACCAATCTTACACGATAAAAGGTTGGTAAAAATGATATGAGAGAAAGAGTGAAAATAAATTAATTTCACTGCTTCGACCAGTTATTCATTTTACTTTGATTTAAATTCATTACAAATAAACGTGACGCTTGTATAAATCTTGTATTGTTTATTTATTTTGTTTTTAAGCGCAAAGTTATACAATAGGTTATCTGTGCTTTGCCTATCGAAACCAGATTTGTAGCATTATAAGCCCATAAACATGCCATTCAGCCATAATGATGAATTAAAATAGGTTCCACATTTTTCACAAATTTGGTATTTTCAACCAATAATGGCACCTTATGCATCACATGGGTGCGACTAGATCAGTGATGTTAAGGCTCAGGTTCTAATTCTGAACTGATGGGCAGAAGGAAGGCAATTACTCAGCAGCTCACTACCTATGAGATAACTCTTATCCGATAAGCAATCTAGATTGTTTGTTTGTTTTTAATTTTCGCGCAAAGCTGCATGAGGGCTATCTGTGCTAACCGTCCCTAATTTAGCAGTATAAGACTAGAGGGAAGGCAGCTAGTCATCACCACCCACCGCCAACTCTTTTTTTTATTCTTTTACCAACGAATAGTGGAATTAACCGTCACATTATAACGCCCCCACGGCTGGAAGTGCGAGCATGTTTAGTGTGACGGGGATTCGAACCCTCGAACCTCAGATTACGAGTCGAGTGCCTTAACTCACCTGGCCACCTGCCGGGTCGATATACATCACTTGGACATTAGTTAAGGGGAAGACGAACTTTGTTGTCGAGAAAACGCACCCCGTACTTTGCGAGCAAGTGTCCACCATTTGGTCAGACGAAACTAGCCCAAGAATTAGCGGTGGTTATTGACTCATTACGTTATCTGTAATGTATTAGTTCAAAGATAAAGATGGCTACACCTGGATAACTCTTTATTAAACGTTGTTCGAACATTTTTAAATAAATAAACACGTTGTCACTTTTGTAGAAGGTCTTGTTTGAATTTGGCGCAAAGCTACACAAGAGCTAATTGTACTAGCCGTCTCTAAAGTAGAAGTGATAAAGTAAAAGGAAGACAACTAGTCATCACCACCCACCACCAACTAATTCTTGGGCTTTTTTTTTTTACGAACCAGTAGTTGGATTGACCGTCGCATTAGAAAGTCTCCACGGCTGAAAATGTGAGCATGTTTGTTGGAATGGGGATTCAAACCCGTGATCCTCAGATCGGAAGTCAAGCAAACACCCTAACCACCTGGCTATAAAGAGCCGTTATTTTAGAACTAGAACATAGGACTAAACTGTATTACGTTAATTCATAGTCAGGAGGCGTGTGTTTTCTTATAGCAAAGCCACGTTGGACTATCTGCTGAGCCCACCGAGGGGAATCGAACCCCTGATTTTGCGTTGTAAATCCGAAGACATACCGCTGTACTAGCGGGGGGCAATCAGGAGGCACCTCACCTCAGAGGCTGAGACGTAAGTCTATAGAGTTTTGACGCTAAAAACAGGTTGCAATACCCGTGGTGGGCACTGTCTATATAGCCCATTAAGTAGTTATGTGCTTAACAATAAAATAAAAAAAACTAATTTAAAGGAATAAGCAAGTAAAAAAAATGCCTTTTATTGATTTCGTTCTTAATACAAATTAGGGTTAAGAACATTCAGATTTCAATTATATTTTATATTATTTATAAGCATATTGTTTTCTTCGAGAAAATGTACTTTATTCATGAAATTTTCCCCCAAACTTTGTTACAGTAGAACTGTCAGTGTTCTTTGTTCGTTTCCCACCTGGCCCGCCATGGCCAGGTGATTAAAGAACTCGCCTCGTAGTCTGAGGGTCGCGGGTTCGGATCCCCGTCACAACAAACATCTCATCTTTGGGCCTGGCATGGCCTAGCGTGTTAAGGCGTGCGCTTCGTAATCTGAGGGTCGCGGGTTCGCGCCCGAGTCGCGCCAAACATGCTCGTCCTTCCAGCCGTGGGGGCCTTATAATGCGACGGTCAATCCCACTATTCGTTGGTAAAAGAGTAGCCCAAGAGTTGGCGGTGGGTGGTGATGACTAGCTGCCTTCCCTCTAGTCTTACACTGCTAAATTAGGGACGGCTAGCACAGATAGCCCTCGAGTAGCTTTGTGCGAAATTCCAAAACAAACAAACAAACCAAACGTTTCCCACCTTTATGGGGTTCACTTGCAAGCTTTAAAATTTGTACCTGAGAGCGTTTAGAACGCATTTCTTAGAAGAATAAAAAATGGCCTAGCATGGCCAGGCGAGTTAAGGCATTCGACACGTAATCCGAGGATCGCGGGTTCGAATCCCCGTCACACCAAATATGCTCAACCTTTCAGTCGTGGGGGCGTTATAATATGACGGTGAATCCCACTATTCGTTGGTAAAAGAGTAGCCCAAGAGTTGGCAGTGGGTGGTGATGACTAGCTGCCTTCCTTTTAGTCTCACACTGCTAAATTAGGGACGGCTAGCGCAGATAGCCCTCGAATAGCTTTGCCCGTAATTCAAAACAAATCAAACCCAGCGAAACCGTTTTAACCAGCTACCGAAATGAAAATGGTATATTTCGCGTGTACGTCATACCAAAGTTCTGCTCAACAAATCATCAACCCACAAACAGAAAAATAATGAACACACACTATCAAACGTGTATTTTTTTTACATAAGCTTTGCGTGTTACACATTGTAGACCAGATATCTAATGTGAAAGCCTACAACAGTGGAACTAAAATTGTTATTTTCTAGTACACAACTGGATGAGAAGGCGGCCCATTTCTCTTTGAGCTCATTTAACCCAAGTGATCGTTTATTTTCTTTCTCGATTGAGTACAACATTTACACAAGTGATGCTGCAGTTAGATTTTACCTTAATATTCGAAGAACACCGATGAGCTCTTTCTATACTTTTTTGTTTTACGAACGTCTTGGTTCTGCCTGGTAATGATCTGAGTAGATGTAAAAACCAATTGACGTTACCTCCTCCCTTTCTCAAATAAAAAAAAAATCTGTAGTTTCGTGACATGTTGTGGGCTATTTTCTTTAGCACAAAGTTACATAATGAGCTTCTATATACTATCCGCCGCGAGGGATCGAACATCGGATTTTACCGTTGTAATCTACTAAGAAACCTTGGTTACTGTATATTGCACTTTGTATAAATACGATGTATAATATTAATTGTATAGTATTTAGACATGTTTAAGTGAAACTTATATACAGGTTTAGTGAACATAAATGTTTGTTTGTTTTTGGACTATGCTCAAAGACAATCGAGGGCTATCTGCGCTAGCCGTTCCTAATTTAGCAGTGTAAACCAATTTCGGCTTTCCTTTTACCAATGAATAGTGAGATTGACTCTCCCATTATTACGCCCCCGTGTTTGGTGTGACGGAGATTCGAACCCGCGACCCTTGGATGAGCAGTCAAGAGTCTTAACCACCTCGTCGCGCAAAGACAATTGAGAGCTATCTTCGCTAGCCGTCCGTAATTTAGCAGTGTAAAACGACTTGGGCTACTCTTTTACCAACGAATAGTGGGATTGACTGTCACAATATAATGCCCTCATGTTTGGTGTGACGACCACAGGATGAAGAGTCAAGAGCCTTAACCGCCTCACCGTGCCGGGCCTATAAACGTAAATGGAGAAGGCCACTTTTAAATTAACTTTATTGAAATAGTCCACAACTTACTTCTATACAGTATGTATCTGTTTTAAAAATGTGAAATAGTCCACAACTTACTTCTATACAGTATGTATCTGTCTTAAACATTTGAAATAGTCCACAACTTACTTCTATACAGTATGTATCAGTTTTAAAAATGTGAAATAGTCCACAACTTACTTCGATACAGTATGTATCTGTTTTAAACATTTGAAATAGTCCACAACTTACTTCTATACAGTATGTATCTGTTTTAAACATGTGAAATAGTCCACAACTTACTTCTATACAGTATGTATCTGTTTTAAAAATGTGAAATAGTCCACAACTTACTTCGATACAGTATGTATCTGTTTTAAGAATGTGAAATAGTCCACAACTTACTTTTATACAAAATGTATCTGTTTTAAACATTTGAAATAGTCCACAACTTACTTCTATACAATATGTATCTGTTTTAAAAATGTGAAATAGTCCACAACTTACTTCGATACAGTATGTATCTGTTTTAAAAATGTGAAATAGTCCACAACTTACTTCTATACAGTATGTATCTGTCTTAAACATTTGAAATAGTCCACAACTTACTTCTATACAGTATGTATCAGTTTTAAAAATGTGAAATAGTCCACAACTTACTTCGATACAGTATGTATCTGTTTTAAACATTTGAAATAGTCCACAACTTACTTCTATACAGTATGTATCTGTTTTAAACATGTGAAATAGTCCACAACTTACTTCTATACAGTATGTATCTGTTTTAAAAATGTGAAATAGTCCACAACTTACTTCTATACAGTATGTATCTGTTTTAAGAATGTGAAATAGTCCACAACTTACTTTTATACAAAATGTATCTGTTTTAAACATTTGAAATAGTCCACAACTTACTTCTATACAATATGTATCTGTTTTAAAAATGTGAAATAGGCCACAACTTACTTCTATACAGTATGTATCTGTTTTAAAAATGTGAAATAGTCCACAACTTACTTCTATACAGTATGTATCTGTTTTAAGAATGTGAAATAGTCCACAACTTACTTTTATACAGTATGTATCTGTTTTAAACATTTGAAATAGTCCACAACTTACTTCCATACAGTATGTATCAGTTTTAAAAATGTGAAATAGTCCACAACTTACTTCGATACAGTATGTATCTGTTTTAAACATTTGAAATAGTCCACAACTTACTTCTATACAGTATGTATCTGTTTTAAACATGTGAAATAGTCCACAACTTACTTCTATACAGTATGTATCTGTTTTAAAAATGTGAAATAGTCCACAACTTACTTCGATACAGTATGTATCTGTTTTAAGAATGTGAAATAGTCCACAACTTACTTTTATACAAAATGTATCTGTTTTAAACATTTGAAATAGTCCACAACTTACTTCTATACAATATGTATCTGTTTTAAAAATGTGAAATAGTCCACAACTTACTTCGATACAGTATGTATCTGTTTTAAAAATGTGAAATAGTCCACAACTTACTTCTATACAGTATGTATCTGTCTTAAACATTTGAAATAGTCCACAACTTACTTCTATACAGTATGTATCAGTTTTAAAAATGTGAAATAGTCCACAACTTACTTCGATACAGTATGTATCTGTTTTAAACATTTGAAATAGTCCACAACTTACTTCTATACAGTATGTATCTGTTTTAAACATGTGAAATAGTCCACAACTTACTTCTATACAGTATGTATCTGTTTTAAAAATGTGAAATAGTCCACAACTTACTTCTATACAGTATGTATCTGTTTTAAGAATGTGAAATAGTCCACAACTTACTTTTATACAAAATGTATCTGTTTTAAACATTTGAAATAGTCCACAACTTACTTCTATACAATATGTATCTGTTTTAAAAATGTGAAATAGGCCACAACTTACTTCTATACAGTATGTATCTGTTTTAAAAATGTGAAATAGTCCACAACTTACTTCTATACAGTATGTATCTGTTTTAAGAATGTGAAATAGTCCACAACTTACTTTTATACAGTATGTATCTGTTTTAAACATTTGAAATAGTCCACAACTTACTTCCATACAGTATGTATCTGTTTCACAAATTTGAAATAGTCCACAACTTACTTCTATACAGTATGTATCTGTTTTAAACATTTGAAATAGTCCACAACTTACTTCTATACAGTGTGTATCTGTTTTAAACATTTGAAATAGTCCACAACTTACTTCTATACAGTCTGTATCTGTTTTAAACATTTGAAATAGTCCACAACTTACTTCTATACAGTGTGTATCTGTTTTAAACATTTGAAATAGTCCACAACTTACTTCTATACAGTATGTATCTGTTTTAAACATTTGAAATAGTCCACAACTTACTTCTATACAGTATGTATCTGTTTCACAAATTTGAAATAGTCCACAACTTACTTCTATACAGTATGTATCTGTTTCACAAATTTGAAATAGTCCACAACTTACTTCTATACAGTATGTATCTGTTTCACAAATTTGAAATAGTCCACAACTTACTTCTATACAGTATGTACCTGTTTAAACATTTTGTCCCCAAAAGAAAAACAAATGAAATGAAACGAATCAAACTAATAATTAACTTATAATTTTAATCTCTGAAAATATTTTGAACAACTTGATAATAAAGCAGTATTAATCTAGTGTCTTTTTCGATCTTTCCCAATGTGACGATCAATCCCACTGTTCGTTGGCCAAGAGTTGGCGGTGGGCGGTGATGACTTCTCTCTTGTCTTACACTGCTAAATTAGGGACGGCTAGCGCAGATAACCCTCATGTAGCTTTGCGAGAAACTGAGAAATAAACAAACATATATTCTGTGTATGTCGTATATATATCTAACGTTTTAATGTCTTCTGTATGAGTCGTATATATATAGGAAGTGGACAAAAATGTGGCCCCTCTTGAACATGTTATTAATTTTTTATATATTTCATTAGATAACAGAATAAAATGTGAAACTATAAGTTCTTAAAACGCACTCGACGAGATCTGTTCAGATATGATCTCATGTCCTAATTTTATCACTGGATTTCATAAATATCTGAACTTTTCATGATTTTAGTTATATTTTCTCATAAAAAGTGTTGTACGACTGGATGTAGTTTATTAGATTTTCTTGTTACAACTAGTCTCAGAGAATTACCTAACAACGAATTTCTCTACAATAACTGAACATAAAAATGAAACTCGAAATAATAGAAACAAGTTTCACAAGTTGATATTTAGTGAAAATTCCCTTGGATTTCAATACTGCTTCACATCGACATGACATGCTGTCAATAAGTTTGTACGAATATTCCTGTGTTATTAGCTGCTGTCCTTCTTTCAGTATTTCATAAAGTTCATCTTCTGTGTCTGGCGAATATATATTTCGTTAATCAGTTTAACTTAGTCTATAAATTTTTAATTAATTTGCTATCAGGTGATTGACCTGGCTATTCCATAACATCAAATCTCTTATTTTTAAAATATCTTTTAACGACTCTACAATTGCAGAAAAACTTGTTTGATGATTTTGTACGTGAATTGGAATTACAAGATATGAAAACTACAGTGGGTTCACAACACTTTTTATGTGCCAACAGACGCATAACCATCCTTCTAGAAACTAGTTTACTTCAAAAGACATGTAACCATCTTTCTAAAGATGAATTTACCTCAACAGACATAGTTCGTTAAGGTATCATGACGTAACGTCAAGCCCTGCATGGCCAGGTGGTTAAGGCACTCGACTCCGAGTAATCCGAGGGTCACGAGTTCGAATCCCCGCCACACCAAACGTGCTCATCCATTCAGTCGTAGTGGTGTTATAATGTTACGGTCAATCCCACTATTCGTTGGTAAAAAAAATAACCCAAGAGCTGGTGGTAGGTGGTGATGACAAGCTGTCTTTCTCCTAGTCTTACACTGCTAAATTAGGGACAGCTAGCGCAGATAGTCCTCGTGTAGCTTTGCGCGAAATTCAGAACAAACCAAACTTAATGTCGATAAACAATTAATGTATATCTAGTTGGGCCTAGCATGGCTGATTGTTATGATGCTCTAATTTCAATATTCGAGTTGCGGGTGTGAATTCCTGTCGTTAAACATACTGGTCGTTTCAACCGTGGAGGCATTATAATGTGACGATCATCACACTATTCATTGATTTAAAAAAAAAGTAACCCAACAGTTGGCGGTGGCTGGTGTTGAGTAGTTGCCTTCGTTTAATCTTTAACTGCTAACTCAAAAAGAATCTGCTGAAGAACCACCACCAATAATGCATTATCATCTCACGTACTCCAAATGTTTGTAAGCAGCCTTGGGACTCAAAAAAAAGAAAAAAGTCAGGCAGATATCTTCAACCACTTTGCATATAAAACATCTCACAAATTAATAATACAGATGTAGTTTCCATTGATTAATAATCTATTCCACAAACTGAACTTGAAAGATTAAAGAGATTTATCTGGTACGAAACTTGGGTCGTGAAAGCTTTTATGAAAAGTTTCTATTGCATTAGAAAACAACAAAAGTATTTTTTTTTTGAAAATCCTTAACATAAAAGTCTGTCTTTATTGGCGAAGAGCGTTTCCATTTATGGTATAAAGATAAAAATAGTAAATATAGACAACGCCCTGGAAAAACATTAACGACACTTTGTTCTTGCCTGACGAAGCAGTTTTTATTTAGCCTTTTCTTTCTGTATTAATGGCAATGAGATGTTTATTAGCAGGCTTAGAGTGGTCTTTATAAAGTAAACAAGTAAAGGTAATGTAAGAAATCAAAATGTTTGGGTTTGATAAAAAGAACAATTTTAGTAAGTTTTTTAAACGTCTGTGACGTCGAGTTAAAAAATCTTCCGCTAAGTAGATAACTGAATGTATAGTTGTGTGGATTATAAAACACAACTCACTGTACAATAACAGGTGTATAATGTAGATAACTGAATGTATAGTTATGTGTATTATAAAACACAACTTACTGTACAATAACAGATGTATAATGTAGATAACTGAATGTATTGTTGTGTGTATTATAAGACACAACTCACTGTACAATAACAGATGTATAATGTAGATAACTGAATGTACAGTTGTGTGGATTATAAAACACAACTCACTGTACAATAACAGATGTATAATGTAGATAACTGAATGTATAGTTATGTGTATTATAAAACACAACTTACTGTACAATAACAGATGTATAATGTAGATAACTGAATGTATTGTTGTGTGTATTATAAGACACAACTTACTGTACAATAACAGATGTATATTGTAGATAACTGAATGTATAGTTGTGTGGATTATAAGACACAACTTACTGTACAATAACAGATGTATAATGTAGATAGCTAAATGTATAGTTGTGTGTATTATAAAACACAACTTACTGTACAATAACAGATGTATAATGTAGATAACTGAATGTATAGTTGTGTGTATTATAAAACACAACTCACTGTACAATAACAGATGTATAATGTAGATAACTGAATGTATAGTTGTGTGTATTATAAAACACAACTCACTGTACAATAACAGATGTATAATGTAGATAGTTAAATGTATAGTTCTGTGGATTATAAAACAGAATTTAGGGTACAACAACAGATGTATAAAGTGGATAGATAAATGTATAGTTGTGTATATTATAAAACATAACTATACATTTAGCTATCTACTTTAAAACACAACTCACAACTCGACAGATGTATAAAGTAGATAGCTAAATGTATAGTTGTGTGGATTACAGAACATAACTTACTGTACAACAACAGATTATAATGTTTGATTGCTGAATGTATACTTGTGTGGATTATAAAACACAATTCAGGGTACAACAACAGATGTATAATGTAGATTGCTGAATGTATAATTGTAAGGATTATGATATATAATTTATTGTAGAACTCTGAACAACTAGTACACATTTCTGATTCAAAACTCTACAGTTCTTCATATAAAACTGTATTAATTATAGGGTCGCTTGGCTTGTATTTTGTGGGTCTCGGGTTAAAAATTCATCACAAAACATGTTTGCCTTTGAACCGTGGTGGCGTTTTAATGTATCGACCAATCCCATTATTCGTTGGTTAAACAGCAGCCCAAAAGCTGGAGGAGAGTTGATGACCAGCTGTCTTCTTTCCAGCCTTACATTACTAAATTAGGGACAGCTAGCGCAGATAGTCTTCGTAGAGCTTTGCGCAAAATTCTAAAAAAACGAACATCTAATCAGTGAGTTTGAACAAGGCAATCTATTTATTTTAAATGTTTGTGTGTTATGTTAATTATGCAGGGTGTTCGGAAAGTTACTGTGCACTTATATATTTATTAACAGACAAAACTGCATAGTGACTTTCCGAACACCCTGTAGAACCGAACAATGTTTTCTGAGAAAATCTTATTTTTTTTATTGCATACGGTCAAATGGAAAGCTAAGACAACTTGGTTCTGTGAAAACATCCTTCTTAAATCTCATGGAAACCAAAATCAGTAAAAAAATCTTACCAACCACTGAAAGGATTATACAGTTGTATTAAAAGTTCGCAACAAACATTTTTACTACGTTAGTTGTAAATTACTGACTTCTGTAAGGACTTCGTACAAATGGAAAACCTTCGATGGTTATCAGATACTGTCCTTAATTTTAAGCAGCTGAATGTAAGAAAGGTAAACAGTAAGCCTTATCCTATCATGATATAATTGAAGCTAAAAAAAATTGATTCTTGCTCTTATATAAAAACGCTAAAATCAGGGGTTCATTTCCCCTCGGTTGGCTCAGCAGATAGTTCAATGTCAATGTGGCTTTGCTATAAGAAAATACACACACAAACACACTCTTACAAAGCACTCGCGGAGTAAAGTCTTCCCAGTGGCTTTTGTTTGTTTGGGAATTTCGCACAAAGCTACTCGAGGGCTATCTGTGCTAGCCGTCCCTAATTTAGCAGTGTAAGACTAGAGGGAAGGCAGCTAGTCATCACTACCCACCGCCAACTTTTGGGCTACTCTTTTACCAACGAATAGTGGGATTGACCGTCACATTATACACCCCCACGGCTGGGAGGGCGAGCATGTTTAGCGCGACTCGGGCGCGAACCCGTGACCCTCGGATTACGAGTCGCACGCCTTACGCGCGAGGCCATGCCGGGCCTCCCAGTGGCACAGCGTTATATCTGCGAACTCAGGCCGCTAGAAACCGAGTTTTGATACCCATGGTGGGCAGAGCGTCGATGGCCCATTGTGTAGTTTTGTGCTTAACTCCAAACAAAGAAACACAGAATAAAGTTAAGAATATTTTATAATATAACATGGTTTCGAACCCCGATCTCTTGATTCTGAAATCCAACACTGGTTCTGTCTAAAATCTCCATTGTTAACCCTATTATAGTTTCAATTTTAACAATTAAAACTTAAACATTGTTGGAGTAAATCGCCTGCTGAGCTGCTTTTGACAGAGGTACACTTTTTATAATGATACGACACGCCACTAGATAATTATATTATATATTTACATTATTGTTTATTGTAAAAACGAAGAGATAAACGCCGTTTATTTCAAATGGGCTAAAACATCAACTGAATTTTGTAAAGTTTTATGAAATATTCTTTAGAAAGACTACTTTTTAAGGTAAAAAACGGATATTTTTAGTGAGGGAGGAAATTACAGTTAAAATAATATAATTTGCACATCTAGTTACGGGGCCATATTGAAATTGACATTCATGTATAATTCACACATCTGGTTGCGTGTGAATATTAAAATCGACATTCATATATAATTCACACATCTAGTTACGTGTGCATATTGAAATTGACATTTATATATAATTCACACACATCTGGTTGCGTGTGCATATTGAAATTGACATTCATATATAATTCACACACATCTGGTTGCGTGTGAATATTGAAATTAGCATTCATATATAATTCACACATCTGACTAAATTCATACATTTAATTTGATATTTTTATATAATTGACATATGTACATAATTTACACATTTGTTACACATGCATATTGTTTGTTTGTTTGTTTTGGAATTTCGCACAAAGCTACTCGAGGGCTATCTGTGCTAGCCGTTCCTAATTTAGCAGTGTAAGACTAGAGGGGAGGCAGCTAGTCATCACCGCCAACTCTTGGGCTACTCTTTTACCAACGAATAGTGGGATTGACCGTCACATTATACACCCTTACGGCTGGGAGGGCGAGCATGTTTAGCGCGACGGGGGCGCGAACCCGCGACCCTCGGATTAGGAGCCGCACGCCTTACGCGCTCGGCCATGCCAGGCCGATCATGCATATTGAAATTAAAACTTATACACAATTCAAAAAGTGCATATAACCAAGTTTGTTTGTTTTGGAAAAAAATATTAAAAGTATTCAACTCCCTAAAAATACGTAATAGCCCAATTTTTTTCAATTAAGCACATGACATTTACACAGTTATTAAAATGCATCCAAAGATGACATCTATTTTTTTCCTGCACGTTTATGGTTCACTTTACTTTCTATGTATATTGAAATATACCGTCGACTACATTTCCTTTGCGCACTTAAAGAAAATACTGTACGAATGGAAGCAAAACTTTTTATCACTTCCAATGTCCAACATTCTCTAATTTCTCTTTCGGAGGAAAATTAAAAATTAATTGTTGTATCCTTTTGCCGTTTCAGCAACTTGCTTCAGTTTTTGGTCACTATGTTTGTTTTGTATCGTAACACGGTGTTAGTTTGATTAGTATGACAACTTTCCTGACGAGGACATTAACCGGCTGAATGATAGTACATGCATTTACCTTTTTTTTTTTTTTTTTTTTTTAGTGTATAATTTTCTGGTGAAGAAAGTATCTTTTTGACTAGATAGAAGAGATCCTGTTAGTAGCAGTCACTTCTTCAAGGTCTTTGTCCGGCTTTGAATCGGATGGTGGGATTGGCTGTCTAATTTACAACGCGTTATGTATCTAAACAGAGCCAACCATGGACTTTCTGATCAACATTTCCATAAACTGGCCACTTTATATGAAAACAGTTTTCTGCTATTTTATATTAAAATAGAAACTCTCATTCAGTGCATATAAAATATCCACGCAACTTTATAAATAACAACTTAATCACAAATGATTAGATTAAAAAAAACAACAGCCAAACATTCACTACAAATTTAAGTTATTTTTATTTTCGAGACCAGTGTTCCTTATAACATGTGCGACTGAAAAACAACTAATCAAGTGCTGCGCACGCCATTATTCTAGCAATGGTGAGGACCTCAACACAATGATGACCTAAAGAACTGTGACATTCGATAGGCCTAAAGCCCATATGATCGACTGGTAACATTGCAAAGCGGCCTAATGATCAAATTAGTCTAAAAACATCCCTCGTACATTCACACAAACTGCACATTAAAAATTTCATGGTTGCTGTTAAACTGTTAAAACGTAACTTGCAAGACATCTTACTACGTAGGTATTCGATACGTTTAGTGTTTGTTTAACGACGTTTTTTTTTTTATTCACCGTTTCTGTCAAAGAACGTAAGCAAATCAATTTAGTAAATCATATTTAATTAAGAATTTCTGGGAGACTGGAAGATAAAATAGTCAGAACCACACAGAGCGAAGGGCAAAATTCCTTTCGGATACAAAATTCAAATATTCAGATGGAACTAAATTAAATAATTATCAGTAATTACCTATGCTAATTAAAACTAAAAGGTAGACGAGTCTGCAAAATCGTAAAACAAAAATGCCCGGCATGGCCAGGTGGTTAAGGCACTCGACTTGTGATCTGAAGGTTCGAATCTCCGTCACACCAAACATGCTAGCCCCTGTGGGGACGTTATAAAGTGACGATCAATCCCACTATTCGTTGGTAAAAGAGCCCAAGAGCTCCAAACTTGCTCGTACTTTCAACCATGAGGGCGTTATAATGTAACAGTCAATCCCACTATTTAATAGCAAAAAGTAGCCCAAGAGTTGGCGGTGGGTGGTGATGACTAGCTGCCTTCCCTCTTGTCTTACACTGCTAAATTAGGGACGGCTAGCGCAAATAGCCCTCGTGTAGCTCTGCGCGAATTCAAAACAAACAAATAAACATGGTCTGTAAATTCTCACTGAAATGTTTGTGTACATATACGATATATCTTATTTATATATTAATACACTCTACCTCAGACATGTTATTTTCCTGACCACCGGTAATAGATACACAATCCTCAACAAGCACTATACTCTCGACGACATTCCTTTTATTTTCATTGCCATCTTTGTTTAGTATGTTTTATCTGAGTGAAACATTTTGTGGGTTTAGAAAAACGTTCAATTATATATAGTATAGTACTCTCAAATACATCGAACTTTCGCATGGTCCTACAGGAGACCTTTCATCTATAGACAAGTCAGGTTTTATTATAATATATTATGTGTGTGTGTGTTTTCTTATAGCGAAGCCACATCTGGCTATCTGCTGTATTCACCGAGGGGGAATCGAACCCCTGATTTTAGCGTTGTAAATCCATAGACTTACCGCTGTCCCAGCGGGGGTCTATAACTTATTATTCGTTAGTTGGTGGAAAAGGCAGTGTTCTCTTCCGATAACTTCAGTCGTCACCAGTTGTTTTATTTTAGAATAACTAGATATTGAAGAATCAAATTAGTGAGAAAAAAATTCTCTGCACGTGAATAGTAGAAATAAGTTAGAAATTTGAAGAAAGATACATTGAACAAAAATTTGTAATTATTTTAGGATAAAAAAACTGTGTAAATACTTGGCCTATTGGAGACTTTGTTTCACACTAATCCTTTGAACATTCTTAATAACTACTATCAATTATCTATGGTGTATCTAGGTTTGTTGACTTTTCAATTCCTCTTATGATAAAACCAACTTCAAAATATTTGTGTGGAGGCTCTCAGGATTAGCAGTATGGACTTACTTCAAGATGGACAAGAACGAAGAGGGAAATTTTCGCGCGGTCGTTACTTCCCGCGATTTTTCATAAGTAATTTATTTGTTAAATATTGGGTTGAGGAATAATTCGTGAGCGTTTTTTCAAGTTAACAAAATATATTCATAAATGAAACGCTTTCGCAAAATATTTCATGTCATTTGGTAGATAATTTTTTGCTCTAATAGACGGTGTGTTTGATTTTCATATGTCTTTAATTTTTGCTTTCATTTTCAGCTCATTAAATGGACTGTCAAGTGGACAAAATCGAGCATTTTCGACACCATCTGCTTTTCGCATTTAATTTCTTGCAATTTCGTTTAAAACAATGCATACTATATACCAAGGTATTACATGAAATAAAGTATCATAATAAATGTTTTGGGTGTAATGTGTTCATGCATTGAAGTATTGTATAGTCTTGCATGTAATGCTTGAATGAAATTATTTAAAAACGCTCACGAATTATTCCTCAACCTAATATTTACATAAGGAAGACAAGCTACACTGGATCTATCCACCTGAAATCAAGAACATGGGAATTTTACTCTTTTATTTAAATGTTGAGGGATTTTAATATACAACAGTTCAATCTATAGATATTAGTCCACTGTAACAATATTTCGATTAAAATCGCGACTCTGTTATCCTTGATAGTTTGAATTATTAAATACATTATGGACTTCCTTAGTCCAGCTTAATCAAAGAATGTGTAGACAGAACAATGGTTGATATTAAAACAGCTAATTTTATTCATCTTTAAACCTCAGTTTTTTAAACCACGAGAAACTCTGTTATCTTGCCTCCTGTACGTAGGAATCGTAGTCAATTTCTTCATATTTTATCACTCAAAAGAGGAAAAACGAAAGGTTCTCCGTGTGACGAAAGTGGAAAGGTTTTAAAGTCCACATCAGTTATTTATGAACCTATTTCACTAAGAAGACAAGATAAAACAGACTATAAAACGTTTTTATCTTCTTTTTTTTTTGCAGGCTTAAAATGAGTTATAAACTTGAAAATATCTTCTCACTTGCAATTTTGTTTATCGTGGCTGTTGTCAGTGAATCAGATCTCCCAAGGTAAGTTCCAAATAACTTTATGAACCAGAGTTTTATTAGATTAGTATATATAGCAGTGTTTTGTTGTATATTTTAAATTAGATTAGTTTATACGAAAGAGTTTAGTCACAAATAATCCTGGCTGCTGTCATTAAGTCAGACCTTCCAAGGTAAACTCTAAATTACCTTATGAACCAGAGTTTTGCCGCAATCTCTAAATCAGACTGGTTTATACAACAGAATATTGTCACGAACGTATTTAACTAGATAACTTTACACAACAGTGTCTCGTTGCAAACTTCTGGCAGATTGTTGTATAGTGTAGAGGTTTGTCAAGAACTTTCGAGAACGGTTACTATTTTTAAAAATACTAATAAAACCCCAGCCCGTTCGACAGATGGACTTGACTTTATCAGATAAAATTCCTTTGTTTTGGAAAGCACCTGTCGAAAACACTAGAATTCTACGAATTTATTGGGTATTCCAAAGTGACTTACCAATTTTTTTTGAACCATGTGTTTGTTTATATTATTATCGGTTTCTGAAACAGAAAATACCTTCGAAACTAAAAGATCAAAATTACGCGGTTTGCATGCCTAAATGGTACATTTTCTTTAAATTACAACTAATTATCATTGGTTTTATTTCAATAAATCACTTTTTTATATAGTTCCAAGAAAATTTCAATTTTGTTACATCTAGATGCACTAGGGCTATATTTGTAACAAATAAACTTAAAGAAACCTCTCCTTTACGTCCAATGACCTCTTTTGCATCTATCTTCGAGATTATAAGAACGTGTACGATATAAAATGTTCACATTTATATCAAATAAATTAGCAGCATAGATCGGCAACTTAAGGTATTTTTGATTATTAGTGGGCCATCTTAATGTCTTTTTTTGTTTATATTTTTACTGTTTCCTCTCAGCTTCCATAACCGTTCCGACAAAACCATCTTGGACTATTTGTTAGATCCCGTTAGATATGACTTCAGAGTTCGACCAAAAGGTAAGATAGATATATGTATTTATTTAAGAAGTTGAAATCTTTTTAACCTTATAAACAGAGTGCAATACTTTGAATATCTGTACACGTATTTCCTTCCAACCAACGTCGTTGTAATCGTATAAATAGAGTGCAATACTTTGAATATCTGTACACGTATTTCCTTCCAACCAACGTCGTTGTAATCGTATAAATAGAGTGCAATACTTTGAATATCTGTACACGTATTTCCTTCCAACCAACGTCGTTGTAATTGTATAAACAGAGTGCAATACTTTGAATATCTGTACACGTATTTCCTTCCAATTAACGTCGTTGTAATTGTATAAATAGAGTGCAATACTTTGAATATCTGTACACGTATTTCCTTCCAACCAACGTCGTTGTAATTGTATAAACAGAGTGCAATACTTTGAATATCTGTACACGTATTTCCTTCCAATTAACGTCGTTGTAATTGTATAAACAGAATGCAATACTTTGAATATCTGTACACGTATTTCCTTCCAACCAACGTCGTTGTAATTGTATAAATAGAGTGCAATACTTTGAATATCTGTACACATATTTCTTTCTAACCAACGTCGTTGTAATCGTATAAACAGAATGCAATACTTTGAATATCTGTACACGTATTTCCTTCCAACCAACGTCGTTGTAATTGTATAAACAGAGTGCAATACTTTGAATATCTGTACACGTATTTCTTTCAAACCAACGTCGTTGTAATCGTATAAACAGAGTGCAATACTTTGAATATCTGTACACGTATTTCCTTCCAACCAACGTCGTTGTAATTGTATAAATAGAGTGCATAACTTTGAATATCTGTACACGTATTTCCTTTCAACCAACGTCGTTGTAATTGTATAAACAGAGTGCAATACTTTGAATATCTGTACACGTATTTCCTTCCAACCAACGTCGTTGTAATTGTATAAACAGAGTGCAATACTTTGAATATCTGTACACGTATTTCCTTCCAACCAACGTCGTTGTAATTGTATAAACAGAGTGCAATACTTTGAATATCTGTACACGTATTTCCTTCCAACCAACGTCGTTGTAATTGTAAAAGAAAAATGGTTCACTTTGTTCTCGTAGCATAGGTGTAACGTACACTACTATTTCCCTCCACTCCCTGAGGGAAAGAAATTTTCATTTTGAAACATCTATATATATAGTTGTTTATTTATTGATACTTATGTATAGCATTGCTTTGGACAATTTTAAAAGAAACCGATTCCAGAACTTATTAGATGGGGAATTCGCTTGAAAACATCCTGTTTTAAATTTGTTATTCGTCTGGATATGGCCTAATGTTTAGCTTACTGATTTGTGTATCAGGAGATTCATGGCCCTTGTCTCGTTACTGCAATACATATCTTTCCTATTTGAGCAGAGGGGGCAGAGATGCCTTCTGAGGACGACAGTCAAGTCCTACTGAATGATTAGTGTAGCTTCAGAGCTGGCCGTGGGTACTGTTAACTATCAATCATTTCGTCAGTTTGTTTGTTTTATCAGCTAAAAGCTGGGGACAGGCTGTGTAGTAGTCCTTGTGAAACGTTTGTGCGAATACCATAAACAAACCAATTCGTTTAGTTAACTCACTCGTCTTTCCAGCAATCATACGAATCAATTTCTGTACGTAATTTTACGCACGTCTTTGATGTTTTTGTTTGTTAAAGATCCATAAACAAATTTAAAAAGACCGTTTAACTTATCTCTAAATCATTCAACATTTTATTTATTTTATATAAATTCAACTTGTAATTTTCTTAACCAATTAGTGGTGTCGCTTCTCTTTCCCTTTTGCAAAATAAAAATATATTTATATAGTTTTTAATGTTGATTCTTCAAGTTAAGAAACCTTGTTTGCCGATGAAATATACTCCACCCCTTCCCATAATAAATATCGTTGTTGTTATAGGGATTGGCTATTTTAACTGAATAAAAAATTCATGATGTGCGAACAGAGGGAAGGCTGTACGCTTTTATATTATTATACGTTCTCTTTTTATGATTTCATCACAATCAAATTGTTTGTTTGTTTAGAATTTCGCACAAAGCAACACGAAAGCTTTATGCACTATCCGCCCTTAATTTAGCAGTGTAAGACTAGAGAGAAGGCAGCTAGTCATCATCACCCACCGCCAACTCTTGGGCTATCTTTTACCAATAGTTGGATTGACCGTCATAATATAACGCCCCCCACGACTGAAAGGGCAAGCACGTTTTGGGTGGTAGGGATTCGAACCCGCGACCCTCAAATTATGAGTCGAGTGCCTTAACAACCTGGCCATGCCGGGTCCATTTGAAATAAACAGTGACGATAACGTTTGTTACAAATGCAAGTCAAATACCTACATCGTTTTTATTCATTTTTTCTATCAGTAGTCTATTGATTTGTACAAAAATCGTAATATAGAATTCACAAAAATCGTAATATAGAACTCATAGGAATGAGAGAAATGTATGTCCCTTTTTATCTATACGATAGAAGTAACTGCTATATATATCTAAGGCATGAATACTTCTTAATCGTGTACGAATGTTGTGTAACAAAAAAAATCTTATGTGAAAGACGAACACAATTTTTGTTCTTTATTTCTAAAATTTCTAGACAACAGGTTTATTGTTTAACAACACTGAACTTAATTCAACCCTTGTAATGATTTTTGTGTAAAACAATTATTTCGCAAATTAACTTTTTCGATATATTTAGGGCTGGGCGTTGGGCAAATGATGTCAATCTACGATTTTGTTTAGGTGTGTTGTAAAAGAGCTAAGCAAAGAAAGGGTACACCCAAATGACTGCACACCCCTTGCTCAGTAGTTCAAAAGTAAGAACAACCATACCTGAGACGTAAGGGTCTCTCACCTGATCATTTAGCTAATGTACGCACAAAGTTAAAAATTATAATTACTTCTGTTTGTTACGTGTTAAAAATCCTAGAATTGCTACTAGCTCTCAATACTCCTTCTATGATCGTTTACGAAACTTTCCTATAATTAAGTAATTAAAGGAAACGTTAATTAACTAATTAATATCAGTCTACAGTAGGGTGTTGTCAGTCAGTCAGTACACATAAAAATGACGTCATAAAGGGACGCTTAACATTGCAATTTCTACTGTTGTTACACCAGTAAAACATGCGCATGCCATGAATCACGAGAAAAATTATGTTCTCTGTACGCTTCAACACAGTATTACATATGGACTCCAAAATAAAAATAAATGTGAATGCTTGTTAGTCTTAATCTTACTTTTATTTACTCTTGTAAAGAAACACTTTCAGGAACTCTGGGAAAATACATATAATTTTTAATCTTCAAAGAGTTGTACTCTGTATATCTGTGTGTATAAGACACTTATTCATGGATGGGAACAGGTCAGCTTATATCCTATGAACGATATATTATTGCAATGTTATATGCACATAAATATTTCTAATTTTGAGCTGACAGGCCAGAGAAAAATAAGCAGGACAACGACATCCGACGTCAACCCTTGGTATATTTTTGCCTAATATATTTGACTGCCACTCTCAGAGAGAACACCACCGCTGCACGTAAACCATAAATTTATTATCATTGACTGCTAAAATTTGGTCATAACATAAAGCGGTTATTTAGAGGTAATACTGAACATGTATTGGGATAAGTAACAAATTAAGAAGAAGTGTTGTATTGCACCATTGTTTCTGCTCGTGTGTTTGTCTCTCGTGAACTTTGCAAGTTTAAAAAATGGTTTGTTTTTCTCATTGTTTTGTATGTGTGTACATGTGTATCTGGTACTTTTGACCCATGCAATTAGTTTCTTTTCGAGTATCAGATCACCTGAAATGTCAAGGCAAACTGGTTCTCCTTATTCTATTGATGTAGACATTATTTCACACAAAACTTTTATCTATTTTCCATATTCATTAGATAACGGTGTTACGTGTGCAAAAATGAAAAAAAAAAAAAACCTAAGAATTATTTCTTTACAGCAATTGACCCCGTCTCCAATTAGTGATGAGATTCTAATATAATTATAGCTTACAATTGATGTAATTATTGATTTTGAACTTTAATATACTTATCAAGTTATAAAAGCAGTTTTTTTTTGTCAACTTTGCTTCGTTTGTAATCCAGATGAGACGGTCGTTAACGTCACAGTGACTCTCCTCACATTGTCTTCCCCAGACGAATCAAGTTTGGTAAGCAGCGCCATTTTATCTTTACGAAACTAGTGCCATCTGTAGTATTTAAATTCAAATTGCACGAACAAAGGTTCTTCGTTATGTGACATTTGAACAGTTTCATTTTATGAATAAAAGCATTGATTAGATGTAATGAATAAAATGACTGGGCACTTTTGAAGAGCGAATGGGAATCGTGCAAAACCACGTGCTGTGATCTTAAAATTTTAAGTATATTTCTCCCCCACTACATAATGTTTTATTTAAATATTACAAAGTAAAAACTGGATTTCATCAGTACCAGTGAATAATGTAAGGTCATGTCTAAACACGTTAATGATAGGAACTAATCATATGAAAAAATGGATAACATATATATATATATTGAACTTTTATGACACAAAATATTTTGTTAATATTTATTTCTATTTATCTATCCTGTACTTCAGCGATATGAAGTGGAATTTCTATTGCATCAGGTTTGGGAGGACCCAAGGTTGGAGTATAACAGTGAAAGTCGACATAAAAGTTTGAATGCTTTAACACATGCTGGTAAGATATGGATACCAGAAACGTATTTCATCAAACATGGCGACTTCAAGTATCCCCTTGTTCCAGTCCACATCACTCTCCGGGTTACTCCAGATGGCGTTGTCCAGTATACTCAAAGGTAAAAGGAAGTCTGGAAATCATGATTTTCACGAATGTTTCTGGTTTAAAACGTACTGAGTAATTTGTACTTGAATATTAGACTCTAAATCACTTGAAATAAATGCAAACAGAAAATTTTCTGAAAATTTTATATTCCATCTTGTGAGATTGTTCGTTTGGTTTTATTAGGCAGTTTGGTGTTTCAGTTTTGGCCCCAAACCAAATGAAACTAATTTTTACATAATAATCTATAAGCTACTTGTATGTATATCGCTATTTGGTAGCCACAAACATCGTTTCCTATATTGTCATAGGCCCAGCATGGCTAGGTGGTTAAGGCACTCGACTCGTAATCTGAGGGTTGTGGATTCGAATGACCGTTACACCAAACTTGCTCACCCTTTCAACCGTGGGGATGCTATAATGTTACGGTCGATCCAACTATTCGTTGGTAAAAGAATAGCCCATGAGTTGGCGGTGGGTAGTGATGACTAGCTACCATCCATCCCTCTAGTATGTTAAATCCTTGTGTGGCTTTGCGCGAAATTAAAACAAAACAACAACGTTGTCGTAGTATCCACAGTAAAGTACTTGTAAAGCTAACACTAATTTCTGTACACAACTTATATGAACTGACTCTCTTATACAGAGTCTCTGTTCACCATTGACACAGGGCTCGTGTCTGCTCATATGTAATCTGGTGTCTGAAATTAACATTCTTAGCTCTACAATTAAAATATGAATAGAAAGTCCATATACGTGTATTGAATTAATAAAGAAAGAATTATTTTTCGTAGCGTGTACTTATTATATTTCAGGCAAAGAACATTGGAAACTAAGGCCTAATTTTTCTTCTGTTTCAAATGATTTACGCACTACTTTTAGAATTCATTGCTCGGATATATGTTGAAGAAATATGTACTTACATTTTGGGGGGTGAAATATTTGGAAACTGCTGTCTAATTTCTTCTTTATTTTGTATGTATTGATTGCAATAAGATTTACTTAAACATTAGCCCAAAAATATTTGAAACGAATGTCCAATTTATTCTCCAAAATGATTTATAAGGTATTTATTCATTTGAAAATTGTTTGGTAACATGTAAGTTTGTTTGTTTTGACTTTCGCGCAAAGCTTGTTTGTTTGTCTTAAATTTCGCGCAAAGCTACTCAAAGGCTATCTGCGCTAGCCGTCCCTAATTTAGCAGTGTAAGACTAGAGGGAAGGCAGCTAGTCATCACCACCCACCGCCAACTCTTGGGCTACTTTTTTACCAACGAATAGTGGGATTGACCGTAACATTATAACACCTTCACAGACGAAAAAGCGAGCATGTTTGGTGCGACCGGGATTCGAACCCGCGACCCTCGGATTACGAGTCGAACGCCTAGACACACATGGCCACGACGGACCCACGCGCAAAGCTACACGAGGACTATCTGCGCTAGCCGTCCCTAATTTTGCAGTGTAAGACTAGAAGGGAAGGCAGCTAGTCATCACCACACACCACCAACTCGTGGGCTACTCTTTTACTAACGAATAGTGGGATTTACCGTCACATTATAACGCTCCCACGGCTGAATGGGTGAACATGTTTGGCGTGACGGGGATTCGAACCCGCGAATTACGATTCGAGTACCATAACCACCTTTCCATGCCGATCCTGGTGTATGTAAGTGTTATATTCATACGTCTTGAAACTAATACCAGTTTTAGTTCAGAAAGGATTTAATAAGAATATTTTCTTCATTACAGTTGGTTATTCGATTCTTAATTAAACAAAATATAAAGTTCCTAATATTTCACCTTTGTTTCCAACAGCATGATAGTTCTTGTTTTATGGTATGAAATCTTCCATGTCTGAAATGTCTGTACGTTGTATGAAGCAGAGTTTTAACACTCTGGAAACTTTGTAACTAAAACTAAGTAACGTGAGAATGTTCTGTGATATATCGAACATCTGAACAACGTGATAATCGACGTCTACTTTTACAGTTTCCAAAAGGGTTTTATCATTGTTTTTCCTGTTACAGAAGAGAGATGGTTTTAAACTGTCAAGGAAACTTGAGAATTTTCCCTTTTGACAATCCTAAGTGTCCTTTTGCTTATGAAAGTGGTAAGTGTAGTAATATTTTTTTGCCTAAAATTAGCTCAAAAATCTATTGTCGTTACTGTAAAAACAGCATGTAAATTTTGCTTGTAAAATCGTTATTTAGAATATCATACGTAAAGAGTTTCAACATCTCAGTTACGAATTAAAATATGGTATAATTATGACTGTGAGTTAGAGATACCGTTTGGTCTGTCTTTAACTGTTTCAGTTAAAAAACATTACGTTTGTTCTCAAGTGTTTTGTTTAAGATACAAGAATTATAATTATTAGAAATTTCTTATAGTTCAACATGCACCTAATAACTGGTAATTTAGGCTTGTGAAGTACGTGCTTATGTTAATCTCAAATGGTTGTTGTGTGATTATTGTTTTCTTTCTTACTTTTCTATATTGATAGACTCTTGTGAATGAACGTCCTTATCAAGTAGGAAAAAATTAATTGAACTTGATCTACACTGATTTTACTCTTCTCGTCGTGTTCCAAAATTTAAGAATTGAGGAATTTCATTAACCATCATCTAAAAAAACATTGTTCGGAACGTCAAAAGTGCTAATTTTTAGTGATGTCGAGAAAACCCACTTGTAGAGAAATATATATATGTAAAAACGGCTCGTTTGGGTTGTGAGAAAATATTTTACGTAGAGGAGCGAACAACGTTTCGACCTTCTTCGATCATCGTCAGGTTCACAAAGAAAGAAAGAGGTAACTGACCGCAAGATGACCACATGTATGAAAGGGGTTGTGTAACTGAGTGTAGGAATGTAGAGGGCGTGTTTAGATGTTTGAATATGTAATTTTATATTATTTATTATATTATTATTATTTGTTATATTATTTTTAATATAGGTATAAAGGTGTTCCTTTGTATTGGTTTATTTTGGACTTGAGTTGTTGTATAAGTAAGGCTTCTTTAATTTTGCGTTTGTTTATGCTTGTTTCGTTATTTAGTATTTGGGTGTTTTCTATTTTTGTTTCTCAATAAATAGTGTCCAACGAAAAGACAGAGGTAAAGCTACAGTGGTCGTCCGCAGAAAGGAACATAATCAACGCTACATCTCTGAGAAAACACAACGCTTATTTGGTTAAAAACAATACAGGAGATTGTGACAGGAGATACACCTGGCGAGGCAAGTGTGTGTGTGTGTGTTTTATCATAAAAAACTTTATTGTTGTTGTTGGATTTCATGAAAAGCTACACAATGTTTATCAAACAATGTGCATCTCTGATTGTGGGCCCGGCATGGCCAGGTAGTTAAGGCGTTCACCTGATAATCCGAGTGTCGCGGGTTCGAATTCCTGTCGCACCAAACATGCTCGCCCTTTCAGTCGTGAGAACGTTATAATGTGATGGTCAATTCCAGTATTCGTAGGTAAAAGAGTAGCCCAAGAGTTGGCGGAGGGTGGTGATGACTAGCTGCCTTCCCTCTAGTCTTACTCTGCTAAATTAGGGATGGCGAGCACAGATAGCCCTTGTGTAGCTTTGCGCGAAATTCAAAAAACAAACAAACAAACAAATACTGAGTGTGAAAAAATTTGAAACAAATACTTCTCTCAAAGGAACAAGGAGTGGCCAAATGTTTAGTGTGCTCAGACTTTGAATCCGAGAATTCATTGTTCGGGTTTCACTGTCACAAAGTTTGCTGTGTACTTTAACTTCGTGGGTGTGCTATAATAGTGACAGTCAAATCTCGTTATTCAGTCAGAAAATAATAGCCCATTAGTTAGCTTTATGTTACTAACTGGTTAACTTCCTTATAGTATGCCAGATCAAAACTTAGAAGCAGCCACAAATAGATATGAGTTTCGTGTAGATTTCTAGAGACATGTGTTTGTAATTATTTTTATGGTATTAGCCTACACTATCATTTTAATTCTGATTATTAGTGAGATGTTTTTATAATATTTATATGCTAAGTATTTTATTCAATGTTTGACTCTTAATCTGTTGCTGTTTTCAAAAAAAGTCCTGAAAAGGACCATTTCTATGTTCTTAGATACAATGGTTACGTATTCCGAGTGAAATCTTTGTGAAATCAAGTGGAACTCTCCTATACGTTATGGGGTATGTATTGAGAGATTGGTTGCTGCCTCAACTTATAAATTCCGTGTATTTAGTTTCTCAGTATGAATGTGCTTCGCATTATCATTTACTTTAACTGTTGTTGTTTGCTTAGTGGGAACTCCACAATCGGCTATATGTGCTCAATCTTCCATATCTAATCACAGACTTTGGTCAGTAAATTCCTGCTGGACAGGCCATCATTTGTTCATATTATACTTCATTTTTATCTCTATAAACAAGGGAACTATTTCGCTGATTCTCCAGGTCCTCTGCACGATAAGATAGTTGATCTAATTTAAATATAATAATTACGATAAACACTGGAGAACTTTATATTGACAGCCAACCGTATCTGACACTAACTGTTTTCTTAACACTTCCATAGATATTTTTTGGAACTAAACACGAAGCTACACAATGGTCTATCTGTGCTCTGCCCATCATGGGTATCGAAAACCGGTTTCTAATGGTGTGATTCCAAAGACATGACATTGTGACACTTGAGGCCTTTCATAGATGACAACAGCTGATTATAACCACCTTTTAAAACATCAAAACTAATAAATAAAAAACTAAATATTTTCAAAAAAAAAAGACATTAGTGAATCAGGAATAACTGGATGAGTTTCACTGTTAATTTTTTTTTCTAATTAGGCACGAATGTGTTTGTTGTTTTAGTAGCAAAATGAATTTGCATCTCAATCAATAGATAGTTATATAAATACTTCTTCCTGATTCCCTTTTCTTTCGTGAATCAACTGCAGTAATCGCTGATACGTCTGAGTCGGTGTTAAAATATTCTTGCAAAGTGATTGATAAATTTGCACAGTTGCAACGGCTTCCTAGTGGCTCAGCGTTAAGCCTTAAGGCTCAAACCACTAATAACCGGGTTTCGATACTCGATTTGGGTACAGCACAAATAGCCCATTCCGAATAAAAGCGTTGTAATTATTATTGTGCAAAATATTAACAAGTGACCTAAAGTCACTAGTCTGTTAGTTAGTCTGTAAATTCCTTGAGTCTTCAAAAACTCGCAGTTGTTCTAGGATTCGACAATAGATGTCGCTGCTTATTATCTCTCAGGAAATTAAAGGGATCCAGTTTTTTAAAAAAAAACACTTTGTAAAACAATATTTTAGTAGCTATTTTAGTTTGATTTTAAAACCACATATGTTTTTATTACGGTCTCATACTCAACACAGTTTATTTGTACAAGCTTATGTTTCAGTTTTTGACGGTTCTTATTTATTTATTTCATGAACATTCCCACTTTTGTTTTATTTCTTCAAACACTTTCATTTTAGCCTCACTTGTCAGAGCTGGATTAGAACCTCTCTTGAGTTGACTCTGGTTAGGTCATCATTTGTTTATATTTTACCTTTATTTCTGGCCAAACATGGCCAGGTGGTTAAGGCACCGAGGGTCGCGGGTTCGTATCCCCATCGCACCAAACATTCTCGCCCTTTCAACTGCGGGGGCGTTATAATTTGACGGTCAATCTCACTATTCGTTGGTAAAGGAGTTGCTAAATTAGGGTCGACTAGCGCAGATAGCCCTCCAGGAGCTTTGCGCGAAATTCAACTCACGCCAAACATTTATTTACATAAACAAGAGGATCATGTGCTAGTTGTCCTGTGCTATTGCGTGATTATAATGCTAATTAAAATATTGTGATACCAAGTATTTAAATAATTCGTGTTAAAATAAACATTAATAAAAAAAACGTCTAGTCAATACTTACGCTTTAAATCTGATTAGTAAACAATATAAAGAAAACTGAAAAAATAATATTTCGTTACTTAATATAGTTCACACCATAACAGTCATATTAATAAAATTTAATAAGTAAAGCCTTGACCGGTATTATATGTGCAAAAGGTCTTGTCGGCTATAAAAGTGTCACGTGTCGATTGGTTGAAATACTCTAATTTGATTTTACTCATTTGTTATAAGAATTATATTTCTTTATTCCTTGTACTTGTCGTAGAGAAATGGTACTGGTATATTTGTGTATATGTAACCATGTTTCTTGTTTGTTTGCTTTTTGCATTTCCCACAGAGCTACACGAGAGCTATACGCGCTAGTGTCTGATATAGCAATGTAAGATTAGAGAGAAGGCAGCTTGTTATTGCCACCCACCGCCAACTCTTTGGCAATTCTTTATCCGATGAATAGTGTGATTGATCGTACATTATAACGCCCTCACGGCTGAAACGATAAGCATGTTTGGTGTGACGGGGATTCGAACCCTCCACCCTCAGATTACTGGTCGACTACCTTAATCACCTGGCCATGCCAGTCCATTGTTGTTTGTTGGACGTAAAGCACATAGCTATACAATGAGCTATCTGTTGTTTACTAATCACGGGTATCGGAACCCGATTGTTAGCGTTGTAAGGACGTAATGACATCTGAAAAAACCCAACAAAAACACCATAGTGGAATGTTTAGCTGTTTAACCGACCTAGCTCATGGTGTTCTACTGGTCCAGGTTAACATAGTAACTCTTTTCGCTCTTCCTGCAGACGAGTACAGCTGTTTAAGAGTTCTACTCGTTTTCACCCGAGACAAATCTTTCTACATCAGTACCGTTTTCGCTCCGGGAATTATCCTGGTTTCCAGTTCTTTCATCAGCTTCTGGCTGGAAATCAACGCTGTGCCAGCCCGCGTAATGATCGGAGTGACCACAATGTTGAACTTCTGTACTACGACCAACAGTTTCCGGTCCACGTTACCTGTGGTCTCCAGCATAACTGCGATGAACATGTGGGATGGGGTTTGCATGTTTTTTATCTACGCCTCTATGTTGGAGTTCATAGCAGTGAACTACCTGTACAGAAAACCTGGCTTTCACCAGTCCACCAGTCGTCCAGAATCTGCAGTGAACCAGCCTCCGACGGAGCCCACACGAACAAGTTCAGCAATGACCCGAGAGAGCCGCAAGTTCGGGAAATATGGGGTGGTACGATTTTTGTTTGTTTGTTTGATTTTGTTTTCGAAGCACAAGTTAAATCATTCCGATTAACGTACACATAATATCTAATGCATCTTAAGACTCATTATTTGTGGTGTTTCTTTTGTCTGTTCTTTCTCTCACTTCTATAGTACATGTTTCTGTTTAAACATTTCTTTCATTTGGTTTTCTTACTAATCGTGCTCAAAAGGTTTTTGTCACTGTTGTTCTAATTATTGATATATTTGATATTTTACCGAAAATTCAGTAAATCATAATATTTCGTTCGATATTTTACCGAAAATAAATGGTAAAGAAACGTAAGAAAGGTGAAAGTTGCCCCCCAGGGCTCAGCGGTATGTCTGCGGACTTACAAAGCTAAAATCGGGTTTCGATACCCTTGGTGGGCAGAGTACAGATAGCCCCTTGTGTAGCTTTGTGCTTAATTCAAAACAACAACGGTAAAAGTTAAATTCTTTATGTTTAATTATGCATGTCTCAGGGTGTATTTTGTAGGACCATAGACAACTAATTTCCAATTGTAATTCAAGAGAACTCCGGAACTCATAAAGTAATTACAGAAGAGTATAAAATATATCGTTATTTGATAGAAAAAGAAAGCAAAGCAAAAAAAAAACGAATCGTGCAAACTAATTCGCGCCATCTCGTGCTCATTGCTTTATAAACTACATCAAGATGTTGGTTGTTCTACCTACAATTAACTCGTCAAACGTTTTCACTTTGCCGTTGAGTGGGTAAACAGTTAGATATTATTTTCATGTATTTCTACAAACAATTTTAACATAATATATGCATAAGTATTTACAATTCCTTATGTAACTGAGCTGCAAAACAAGGAGTTGGAGATTTTAAAAATTATGTAATACACTGCAGTGACATCACAACTTTTTAATTATTTGTTTGTAATCAAGGACAAGAAACGGATTAGTTGTTTTCTGCACATCATGGGTATGAAACCTGGTTTCCATTATAAGTCGGTAGTCTTACCACTGTGTCTCTAGGGTCGTATTCTTTTGTAAGTTCTTCATCCAGTGATGTGTGTTTGTTTTTGAAATTTCGCACGAAGATATGCGAGGGTTATCTGTGCTAGCCAACCCTAAGTTAGCAATGTAAGACTAGAGGGAATGCATCTAGTCAACACCACCCACTCTTACATTATAACGCTCTCACGGCTAATTGGGCAAGCATATTTGGTGTGACGGGGATTCGAATTCGTGATCCTCAGATTATGAGTTGCCCGTAAGTCCCTAAGGATGGGTAGGGACTTACGGGCCACCCTGTATGTTTAACAGTCCCACCGTCTGGGTTACTTTTTTGTTTTACTTATTTCTAATTTTTGTTTTATATACAAAATGTCTGAAATAACTTGTTGTTGTTTTTTCTACTTTGTTCAGGGTAGTTGTTCTCACAAGATTGGACTCGAAGACAACATCCATGAAAGTAATAATATCCAACCAGAGGTTCCCACGATAGATGTAAACCGATTCCGCAGAAGAAAATCCAGAATTGTTGCTTCGTTTGTTGATTGGTTGTGCCGGTCTGTTGTTGGAGAACCGTGCATGGGAACTCGACCAAAACTTGCCAAGAAGATTGACAACGTCTCCAAACTGGTGTTTCCCTTGCTGTTCTTTTGTTTCGCTCTGGGATTCTTCTTAACATACGCAGTGATTGAACCAATGCAAGACGAAAACTGGACTCTTACTGAGTAAAATGAGATGATAAACAGTCAAAACAACTTCCTCCTGTACAGAGCTAAAACATTGTGCTCTTTCAATCCTTGGGTTACGTGGCTTAAACATAGGAGAGAGAAGACGCATAGCTCTATGATAAAAAAACAAACACAAATGAAAATACTCAGTATTGGATATTTCATTATTCCCAGTTTTCCTTCCGAGATGAAGTAACAACATTGTTGCAGACCGTTGTTTTTCTAATGCAACGTTTCTATTGTGACGTTCCATCAGCTCTTCTGGAAATGTCTACAGTTCTAAACAAACCACATCTTTGTCGAGATTAGAATTTTTAAACGTATAAAACCTTTTCGTCCTCGCATTTAGTTATTGTTCATGGATTATTCACTATCTAGGTTGTCAGTTCTGATTTGTATATTACAATGCATCACACACTATTGTAATTTCACTGGATTATTTATATGCTATTCTTTCAAGCGGCGAAAATCTCGAATTTTATCTTTGATTTCTAGAAATTAAATGAGCCCTAACGTTTACAAGAGAAGTGAGGTTTCTCAGAAGAGTGATTCTCTATTACCTCCATTGAATTTGTGCCTGAAAATTGCTTTGTGCTGGTAAAAAGGAAAGTTTAAATAATATTAGTTTGTATATAGTTAACAGAAAACTGTTAATTTAAAATATGGAATACTACAGGGTGTTCGGAAAGTCACTGTGCAGTTTGAAAGCAGTGATAACAGCATTCATTCAGTCTATTTCAAGCCAGCAACTGATAGCGGTGTTTAGAAACAAAATAAGAAGGATCCAGGCCTGTATTGATGCCAACGGGGGTCACTTTCAACATTGTTTATAATTGTCATTCATATTTACCTCCTGTATTGTTTTTGAAACATGTCTTTTAATAAATGTATAAGTGTACAGTGACTTTCCGAACACCCTGTATTTTGATTTGTTTTTACGTCGAATATAGAGTGTGCTCTAATACTCTGGTGTTAATAGGGACAATGTATTACATTGTTGGTCAATCTAGTGAATGTAATTAATTAGGTATTTATGGTTTAGAAGTGAAAGAGTCTGCCTTACACTAAGTAACATTCATATTCACGGTTCATTGTTACATATTTTTCTGTTCATTAGCTATATTAGAATTAATACATGAAAACAATTCCATCGATACAAGAAGGTAACACAGATGTCACTCACATGATATATACATATGTAACAAATGGGAGTTGGCAAGGGTGGTCTAGTAGTTAGCATGTCGGATTGTTAATTCAAGGGTAACTGATTCAGGTGTTGCTGTAAAACTAAAGTCGTGGGTTAATTCAGGGACAACTGATTCAGCTGTTACTGTAAAACTAAAGTCGTGGGTTAATTCAGGGGTAACTGATTCAACTGTTATTGTAAAACTAAAGTCGTGGATGCATTATAACACTGGCGATCAAATCCCACTATTGGATTACACTAGTCTCAGAGTTGGTGTAGCATGCTGGTTACTAGCTTCCTTTTCTATGTCTATCCGTTCAATACTAGAGAAGTCTAGCGCATAAAATCAGATATTGAGTTACTTTCAAAACAGGTTTTGATCTTTCCTTATAATTGGAATTTATTTGGTCAGATTATTTTAATATACCTTGAATTTCGCAGAAAATATTTTATGATAAGTAGCCTCAAGAACTTGGAGATAACTTATAAATTAATTGAATATATGTTGACCAACAATTTATTGGTTTTTAGCAGGTTTTGTATTCGTTCATAATATTTTCACTAACTTATCCCAACTTAGCACTAATTAATAATATATAATTAATTATATTAAGTGGCCCGACATGGCCAAGCGCGTTAAGGCGTGCGACTCATAATGTGAGGGTCGCGAGTTCGAATCCTCGTCGCACCAAACATGCTCGCCCTTTCAGCCGTGGGGGCGTTATAATTGACGGTCAGTCCCACTATTCGTTGGTAAAAGAGTAGCCCAAGAGTTGGCGGTGGGTGGTAAAGACTAGCTGCCTTCCATCTAGTCTTACACTGCACAGATAGCCCTCGAGGAAGTTTGTGCGAAATTAAAAAAAAAATACTATAAAATTTTATACCTTGATTCGTACATATTTATAGAATATGTAAATAGATATAATAATGATAGTTCACTTCTTCTAGTGTAATGAATATTTCTCTACTTTTTATATTGGCTATTACATTCCGACTAATGTTAGGAGCCTTTTACACGCTTTTTGGTATGTTTTCTTTATACTAATACGATAATAGCATTCCATCCTATTGGGCAAGCTTTTCTTGCCAATGTGTTGACTCTTACTAAACATGTTATTTCAATTATAAATAATATCCAACAGTTCTTTACACTATTATTCTTACAATAATGACCCCAGTGACACAACGGGATGTCTCTGGTTTTACAACGCTATAAACCGGGTTTCGACAGCCGTGATGGGCAAAGCACAGTAACCCATTGTGTAGCTTTGAGTTTAACTGCAACCAAAACCTACAAAACACACCCAGTGGCACAGCGATATGTCTAAAGATGTACAACGATAAATATCGAGTTTCGATACCCATTGTGGGCACAGCTTTGTTCTTAACTACGAACAGATAAATCTTTCTACAACGACTGACTAATTACAGTGTTTTATTAAAAGCCATGTATAAATATAAAATATACAATGCACGTGAGTAGTAACCCTGATGTACTTTTTTTTTTTTAGTTTTAAGTCATGAAATAACGGCTTTCAGTTTTGTTGTTGTTGTTTTTGTGTTTTTTTCAAGTACAAACCTTTAACCCACAGCCCCATCTCTTGACTGATTTGAGATCTATTTGCAGTCGCGGCTAACTGGGTTCCCTCTTCATATGTTGACGTTGTTGTTTGGTTTATCATTACCCGAAATTCCCCTAAACCGTTATAACACAGTGACAGTTTGTGAATCAAACGATAGATTGGCCTTAATATTTAAATATTTAATACTCTACACAGTTTACCTGCTGAATAATTCTGAAGACTAAATTAGTGGTATCAGTGTTGTACGCTCTTGAAATATAGGCACTTAAGTAAAACACAAGTAGAAACACTTACTAGATACATACTTCTAGTGTTAACACATTAGGCCCAGCATGTGACAAATATTATTTTATTTGTTTCTCTGGCAATTTTGATAAATAAAAGATACAATTCTCTTCTACCTACAGCAGTCCTTATACCAAAATGTAAAAGTGTTTCTCATAAGAACTTTACAATACACATTGTACAGAGAAAAACAGTGTTAAATACATTCATAAAGTACTGTTACAAAATACATTTCGATAAAACCAAAGTTACTTCATCCTTGTTCTCTTGAAATAAACCGGTGTGTTTTAGGTGTATCCTTTGTGATGTTTCAACCAGACTTGAGCTATAAAACATATTCAATGACCCTACATCACTCGTGTTTGTCCAGGTTGAAGTGGATCGGAATGAATAGCTTCTACTTTGGTACATTGAAATTGCACGTTGCCTTGTTTTTTTTAAATTTTTCATATTAAAATGAAGCGATGAGAAATGGATCCAGTTCTGATAATACAAGGTAATAACTTTACATTATCAAATAGTAATAGTGTTCTCTTTAAAGGGTAAATAAAACCAAAATTAAGGGTAAAACAGTTTTGTTTTCTGCTTTTGAAATTCATATATCATGTTGTGTTGTAGCCTGTAGTGTGCGTGGTTCTTCTCATCACTCATAGCATGTCCACGTTTTCCCCACGTCACGACAGTTCAGATTGCAACTTTCACCCTCTCTTATGACGTCATTTTAACAGCTACTGACTGACTGACAGACAACACGCTATTGTATAATGATGCGACTTACTAAAATAGGTGACCCGTTCAGGTGGTCTTTGGCTCCCTTTTGGGAAAATGATGATATCAAGTAGAAATATAATCATATGAGGTAGAAACCTTATGGGATAAGATAGAAATCTGATGGTATGGAATAGTAATGCCATCATATCAAGTGGTATTATGATGAGATTAAGTATTAATTTGATGATATCAGGTGGTAATATGATGACATTAATTAGTAATATAATGAAATCAGATAGTCAACATGATGGTATCAGATAGTATTTAGTACAGGCAGCAACTGAAGTATACGCCAAGTATGGTAACTTAAGAAAAATCATTTGAGTTCAAATGGCCAGGTGGCTAAGGCACATGACTCGTAATATGAGGGTCACAGGTTCGAATTCCCGTCACACCAAACATGCTCGCCCTTTCAGTCGTAGTGTCGTTATAATGTGACGGTTAATCCCACTATTCGTTGGTAAAGGAGTAGCTCAAGTGTTGGCGGTGAATGGTGACGACTAGCTGCCTTCCCTCTAGTCTTACACAGCTAAATCAGGAACGGCTAGCGCAGATAGCCTTCGTGTAGCTTTGCGTGAAATGGTTACAACAGTGATATTAGTTTAATATAACATATAACATAATGATTAGGAATGTCAAGGGAAATTTTGGCTGTCCCATTCTATAAGCCAAACTACAACTATTAAAAAACTTAAGACTAGCCCTTATCATTCATATATCTATCAAGACATCTTTAAAATCCGTTCATATTTCTGCCTCCACAATACCCGAAACCAACAACCTATTTCATAAGCTACCAACCTCCTTATTTGAAAAAACAAAACTGTGTTATCTAAAGACGGCTTTTGCCTTGTCTAAATCTATATTTGTGTTCCCTAGTTCTATGATTCTCACTTTTAAGTATGAAAAATGATGATACATCAATATTATCAATTCGTTTTACAGTTTTAACCTCTTAAATCATATGTTCTCTAACTTCTTTTTCCAAGAGAAAACAATTTTAAGGACGTTAACCTCTCCTCATATGACAACTCCTCCATTACAAGTACCATTTTAGTAACCCTCCTCTGAACTTTTTACAACAGTTCAATATCTTTCCAAAGTTAAGGAGCCCAAGACTAAACAAAATAACCCAAAGGTGGTCTAACCAATGATCTATACATTGAAATTATAACATCTTTACTTTTATATGTAATATTTCCATTGATACATTCTAAAATCCTACTTCTAGTAATAGCACATTGCTTGGATGGCTTGAGAGACTGATCAGCCATTTCACCAAGATCCTTTTCTTTAACGACGTTCTTAAGTTATTCCTATATAATTTGAACGTATAACTCAAGTTATATCCCACATCCAATATCTTGCATGTATTGTAATTAAAATCCATACTTTTTTAAAATCACCACCAGCATCTTGACAGCTTGCAGCATCCAAAACCTTAATATCATCTGTAAACCTAAGTAATTTATTATCTATTTTTCTTCAACGTCACTAATGTAAATAAAACAGCAATGATCCTAACACTGAGCCCTGAACTACATTTATAAAAAACTTCCGCTTTCATCCATCAAGCCACTCTTCTATCCAATAAGTTAACTTAACACACACACCTATAGAGATAAGTTATTTATAAGTTTCTCCAACGGCAGCTTGTCAAATGCGTTCTGAAAATCCAGATACACCAAATGTACGCACTTAGCCTCATCTATATATGCAGTAACATTTTTAAAAGTATGTCAAAATATTTGTAAGGCAAGAATTTCTCTTAATGAAACTATGTTCACTATCTGACAAAATTCTGAATTTTGCTAAATGTCTTTCGCTGAGCTTTCTAAAACTTTTCCTGCAACTGATATAATACTAGTAGGCCTATAATTACTGTGACAACTTTTATCACCTTTCTTGAAGCTAAAATATATTCCAGCTTAATATATTTCTTCTTCAACTTCTCCATTTTTATAGATGTGTAGTTTTAACATAGTTAATAAAGCCTTGTATTTCCCAGGAAAGATAGACTCATTTCTTCGTTTAACTTTATGGTCATTATAAACTTCTTTAGACCACAGCTAAAACTTTATCTTTGTAATGTAATATACCTCCCATCTTTCTTCTACATATCAGTGTATTAAACGAAATTTCCTAAATATTCACATGAATCTGTTTCAGTGTTAGTCTTAATAACCTGTATTGTTGAAATCAAAGTTTTGTGTTAAGTCGCTTTTCTTACTCAGTAATTCACAACGACATTTCTTTCACTTGTACTTTGAGAACTGTAGTTATGGTCTTACGTTAATGACTGAAGTGTGGGGAGAGAACATGATGAAGACATAATTGTCTTACTTGGTCAGTTAACTGTGGAAGTTGTTAATTTAAGTTTTTAATTTTTAACCTACACTGCTAAAATTAAACCTTCTTTCTGTGTTTGGTGTAGAATAACGTTATAGATACAGAACTAATAAAATATTCCTAATAATTTAGTACGATGAAACTGTGTTTTGTAGTCACTCCTGTGTAAACATTACTCATGAAATACTTACTAACTGATGTCCTTGTTCAACGCAGGAGGAAGACATAAGTTCTGCCCGAAGGGGGGTTATTTCACCTAAAATTCAACCCTTATATGTTAATTACGCAGATTCTCCGGGTTAGTAAGTTACTACTTACAGCGTTGTAGATTTATTTGCGTATTTCTGTGTTATTTTATAAATTATGTTACGAAATCTCAGTGGTGCTACAAACAAGCCCGTTGAGCGAAGTTCTGTCTGTGTAAAACATAATACCTCAAATAGGACGAATTACGTCCTGCGAATTATCTGATGGAATAGTTATCAACTTGTTTAACCTGTCAGAGTCCTAGTAATTATTTTATTTAACTTTAGAACCTAAAATTCTTGTTTTTTTCTCGTTATTAGATATATTTTTCAAGGCTTAACATTAAAAGATGGAAAACGTTTAACTTTATTTGTTACAAAAAAAAACAGTATTCGAGAATTCTAACAAACTTCCATAAATAACACTTATATCAATTTTTGATACTTTTCCTTCAGTTCAATCACACTATTCGTTCTTAAAAGAATAGTTCAAGAGTTAGCGGTGGGTGATGATGACTAGCTGCTTTCCCCTCTTGTCTTACACAACCAAATAAGGACGACTAACACAGATAGCCCTCGAGTAGCTTTGTGCGAAATTCAAAAGAAACAAACAAACTTAAAACAAATGTACAAATGAAGAGTTATCTCGTATCCATGGTAGCTAATATGGTTTATATTTAATTATTAATAATGATTTCCGAGTGAATTTAAAGCGTGTAGACAACAGTATATTATCATAATTACGTCTGCTGTGTTCACTTCCAACGAGGTCCTTTGCAAATACCCGTGTTCTTTTAGGCAGTATATAATACTGAAGATAAATTAGGGGTTGGAACGCCATTTTTTATGGCTTTAAGTGTGAGAGGTTGACTAAGTGGTGAAGTATTATTTTCATCAGTTTTATTTAAGTCAGTGGACATGAGAATTAGAATAAGGATATTTTAACAAGAACTCTTTAATTGTTAATGTATTTTTACATCATGTATTATTAATGATTGTTTTCTAGAATAAATTTACTCATCAGTAAAAACAAATGCCGAAGTGGTAATTGAAATAGTAACACATATAGTAACACTATTACTCCATTACAACTGACATTAGATAAAATAGGTTGTAAGCATCACATTACGGTATTTTGTAAATGCAAAATATGAGCTAAAATTAAGATCACCAGGAAGAAAATCCTACATATCCTAGCTTCTAACAACGAGTGGTGTCTCCAGTCAACAGTACCTTTTCCTCCTGCAAGAACTGATATACAAGTTAAAAGTGCTGGAACTGAATGGAGTGTGAAGCGTGTTAAAAGACACAATTACCTTCTGTATCCAATAAACTGCGATTGTAGTCCTATAGGGGGAGCTACATGTTCTTTAAAAAATCGAGTATGTCATTGTTTGAAAAGATTGAATGGAACGAGTGCCATTGATGAGTAAAAAGCATTTCTGAGACCTGAATGATGACGTAACGTATCTTATTTGAAATAATATAAAACTTTATAATGACAAAATTTGAAAGACTCAAGAATAATTTACTTACGTCTTTCAGAACAATGGGATTTGTTCTTTGATACATACTGAATGTATAAATATCGCTCTTCGCTAGAAAAGCGGTACGTCTGCGGATTTACAACGCCAAAGTCAGTGGTTAGATTTCTCTTGATGGGCTCAGCAGATAGCCCGATGTGGCTTTGCTAGAAGAAAATACACACACTTATATAAGTATCATTTTTTTGTTAAATATTCAGAACTATTCTCGGTATTTTCATTTATGTTGCATGAGAAATAAGTTTATTGTTTAGATGGCTTTTACGAAAATATTTCACATTTCTTAATGTAAAACCATTAAAATATGTTTATTGTACCTCAAAGTGTTTTAAAACAATATAGTTTTTATTAGCAGCAAACGTTTTCTTGTTCTTAAAGAACACGTTCTAACACTTATTACAATTCTCTAAAAGGTTCTCAGTAAATAAGACATCGAAGACAGATTTTCTTTTCTTTATCTTCAAACTTTTTTGGAAATCTAAGAAGATAATAAGTTTTAGAATACCTTTCTTTTATACAAAGAGTTTTTAATTAAAGATGTTGGTAAGTTTGGAAACTAGTGATAACTTTCTACCGACTGAGTAAATTTTAGCAAAAAAAAATGTATACAATAACAATTTGAAAATTATTATAGGAATTTTTTAATCATGTTTATCACTGTTGAAATTAAATAAACGTTCATTGTTTGTTTGTTCGTTTCTCAATTTCGCACAAAGGTACACGAGAGCTATCTGTGCTAGGTGTCACAAATTTTGCAGATTAAGACAAGAGAGAAGTCAGCTAGTCATCACCACCCACCACTTTTACCAATAAATCGTAGGATTGACCTTCATATTATAACGCTTCCACAGCGGAAAGGAAAGCGTATGTGGCATGACGGTGAACCGAACCCGCGACCCTCGGATTACGAGTCGAGTGCCTTAACCACCTGGTCATTCATGGCCCCTTCATCCTAACTTGGTCAAATTCAAAATGTTTTCATCAGTGATCGCAACTTTTTGTCTTGATTATTGTTTGAAATGAATTAAAAACGAGATTTTATTTGAAGTTTCGTGTGTATTCTCTTTATCAAGAAAAGCCATCAACACCAATGCAAAGTATGAAGCCATGATGCTATTCAGTTATTTCAGATTGTTCTTTGGGCCGTCATGTTTAGTTGGTTAGGGGGCGCTTTTCAATTTTCAATATTTCAACCAAATCGTTTACAATTAACAATTTTGACTCTTTCAACCACATCTTTTCACTTAAAAATTTTACTGTCTGAACCACGTATTCTTCACTTGACAATTTTTATTGTTTCAACCACGATTTTTTCACTTGAATATTTTCACTTCATGCTCTTTTAAACGAAAATCAGTATCAGTTCGTTTTTGAGAACAGTATCCACGTAAAATACTTTTCACCTGAGATTCCTTATAATTACTGCAACCAATATTTTATGTTTGTATTTTACTCTATGATAAACTATTTCCTTCTTCCTGAATCTATGGTGAATATGGCTTATTAGGTACTTTGTGACTTTAGATGCATTGTACCTAAATTATTGGAAAATAAACTGCGCTTTAGGTTGGTTCTTTTTTCCCGACGTCTGTACGTTAGAGGTCCCTGAAGATGTGGTTAATATAACATATAACTTTAACGATGTGCAGCTGTATACACCTGAGGTTTGGACTTTAAGATTAAAGCCTTGACTTCATCAATCATTTGTGGTGAAAACGGATTTTACACCTACTCATAATTGTTTAAATTGATACAATACAAACAGGGATAATGTTTTATAAACACAATCTTGGTATTCCCATTTTCTTTAAGGAACACCGAATGTTGTACGCAACAAATTATTCGTTTTCTTTTGTTTTTAATCCCACGGAAAGATAAACGCAAAAAAAAAATCGAGTTCATTAAGTGATAACCAAGTCTTTATCACATCGTTATGATCCGTAAAACTAAACACGAGATATTATTACTTGTACGTGAATGTAGAAATATTTATGAGAAGAAGTGACAAAAGAAACGTTGATATGGATAATATAAACATTCACAGTGTTTTTTCAACTACGTTCGATGTTCATTGTTTGAATAATATTTATCTTCAATTCACTTTGATTACTTTACATATACACTTAGCACATTTTAATAGTTCTTAGATTCTAGTATCACTCTTTTTGCTGGATAAGTAATAACCAGCTTTATAAACTTTATACATAATTCCACGAAAATTTTGTGTTTTTTTCCAAAAGATATGACATTTGTTTATCAATTAAATTAGAACATGTTACAAAGGTGTCTTTATAAATTTTTATATTTTAGAACCAAGTTTCAATGAACTATCTGCTGTGTTTACTAAGTGGAATCAAACCTCGGATTTCATTGTTATAACTATGTAAACTTTCTACTATCCCGGCCATGGCCAGGTTGTTAGGGACGCTCAACTTCCAATTTGAGTGCCGCGGTTTCCAAACCCAAAATCTCACCCTTTCATCCGTTGGGGTGTTATAATATGACGGTCAATCCCATTTTTCAAAAAAACTCCATCACGAGTCAAAAGTTGTGATAGTCAAACAGATGATACATGTCTTTAACTAAACTTAATATAATAAGTGTTACTTCTTTTTTTACTTAGTTCAAACAACAGGAGGAAAACGTTATTGTTTGAACAGTTTGTACGGAATGGTATATATGTTTTATAGTTATCATTAACCTAGAAAACTGTTTGCTGAAGGATAGGAGCAGTGTTATTGTAATTAATTGGTGTAAAATAATTTCTTATGGACTAAATTAACAATTTGAAACTTTACGCTCTCTGATGCCATTGTGTGTATGACATCACGTGACTCCAAGTTATTGGTGTAGTATCACAAAGGGAAAGCTTTGATCTACCATCATGCCTTCAGGCGTCAGCATACTCCGACTACAAGTTAGGCCCCATAAAACTTAAGCATACTTTAATTGCAAGTTATACACCCTAACTACATTTTGAACCTCACTGCTAATCAGTAGCTTCTGTGGGTAACTGTTTTTGTTAAAGTAGTGCAAAGATCGGCAAAAGCTATCTGCCTTAGTTGTTTTTATTTACAAGTTCAGAACTAGAGAGAAGGCATCTTGTTTTCACAACCCATCGTCAAATCTTGGGCGCTAAACTTTTTACGATGAACACCGGGAATGATCATAACATTATAACGCCCCCATGGCAGAAAGGCGAGCATGTTTAGTATTATGGAATTCGAATTCGCAACTCAGATTAAGAGTCAAGCTCCCTAATTATCTCTTCAGGTTTGTGTGTTATACCTACTTTATTAGATACCATGGAATCCAAGAAAAATGTAGTTCCACAACTAATTTTTGGGCAAATATAGTTTACAATATTGTGTTTAAAAATGGTTGAAAAATGGTTTTCAATATTGTTGTCAAAATACTTATGGAATTAATAGGTCACGAAATATATATGTAAAAACGGCTCGTTTGGGTTGAGAAAATATTTTACCTGGAAGAGCGAACAACGTTTCGACCTTCTTGGGTCATCGTTAGGTTCAACCGAAATGAGCCGTTTTTGCATATATATTTCTCTACAAATGGGTTTTCTCGACATCACTGATTAATAGGTCACGAACAAATATGTTTTAAATTTACAAGAATGTACTTGTTAACGTATCATTTTTTCTGCCACTTTACTCCACGTACTTACTCCAATCATGTGGACCTCCAGAGATATGGTATTTGAAAAGCTTTAAAAGACTTTTTAGTTTTATCGTCAATTATAGTGCAACACTTTGTTATGTTATTATAGTACGATGTGTTATGTTGTGGTTTATTGTGCAGTAACATGATAGAGCAATATTTTTAGAAACGGGACCGCCCTATAATCTCAAACTAACCGTAATATGAATCACAACAGTGAACATTTATTTAACTGAAACAGTGTTAAACATGAATAAAACATTTGGATAAACATTTTCAAATTGTTATTGTATAAAGTTTGTTGCTAAAATTTACGTTCTTTAAGAACAAAAAAACATTTCTTGCTAATAAAAAACCATATTGTTTTACAAACAGTATGATGCACCGTAAGCATCTTTTAATGGTTTTACATTAATAAATATAAAATATTTACGTAAAAACAATCTAAACAATAAACTTATTTTAATGCAACATAAACGAAAGTACTGGGAAAGTTTTGAATATTTAACAAAAAAAATGATACTCATATAATTAGTATCTATAAATAACAAATCCCTTTGTTCTGAAAGACGTAGCAAATTAATCTTATGCTGTTTAGATTTTGTCATTATCAAGATATATATTATTTTCAGTCAGATATGTTACAGGCCTAAGATAACAATGCACTAGGACTAGCAGCTTATAACACTAAAATCCAGATTTCCGAAACTACGTCTGGTTCACAACGAATAAAAATCGTTCCAAGCTAACTATCATTCGATTATGATGATCGTTTTAAAACTGCCTTAAAGCAATACCTCATGTCTTAAGACATATTTCTGTACTTTAGGGTTAATTCAAACCTTGAAAGTACTTCAAAGGTCATTATTTATTTGTTGAACAAGTACTTCCTATTTGGAGAAAATAATTCTGCATATAGCCGTATCTTAAGTTGTTTTAGACCCCGTTTACATGTTTTATACACTCATGGTTTGGAAAATACTGTCACACCCGTGTACGTGTAACATTTGTAGTTATAATTAAAAAGAAATGCTTAATAGCATATCAAATCGATACTACCAGTACTAATGACAGGAGGATAATATTACACGTTTGTTCATTATTGGTTTTTTCCAAACATTTTCTTTCTGAGTAACATACTATCACAGTTCCTGATCAAGCGGGTGTACGTATGACGAAACAACAGTCGAGCGAAGCCCTATGATGAACCCCCCGGTGTAACGATTTCAAACTACCCCCATGAATTTGAATTCGTTATCATATTACTGGGGGTAGAACAAAATCGATTTCAGGTTATTCCCGGGGTAGTCTGAAATCGATTTCATCTTACATCCCTTGATTTCAAACTACCCTCTTCCCGATAGACTCGTTTTAACGGTTTGTTAAGATGCTAGACGTTTTTATCGCACTCAGTGTGTGTAAAGGAAATTAACACATTAATAATAATGTAAAAATTCTAATATTTATCATGTTCTATAACTCATGCTATCAATCACTCATTTTTATTTCAGTGCGCATGAAAAAATATAAAAAAATTAATATGTATAAATTACAAAATATTGAATGAAGACAGTATGTAGACCTTGTGGTCTGGCGAGGACGAGCCCTTAAAATACCTTTTATCTTATATAAATCATCAATTTTAATAAACGAAATAAAATATATTTTGCGCAAGTAATAATTATTTTTTACCGCGAGCGGACGCAGGTGATATTTTCTGATCGATTGTATATATATATATCGACGTTAAAAGGAACAAAGAGTGTTCATTGTTGTCAAAAGGGTCAGATTTGACCAAATAAAATTGCTGTTCACGAAAAAGATTTTGTTATTTATTTGGAAAAAAAACGTATTGTCACCCCCCCCCCCCGACTATATCACATATGAACTATTTATTTTGTGTAAACCCCGTCTTTTTGTTTGCCTTTTGCCTATTATCATGTACTTAGATACGTACTCGGCACACATTACAAATATGAAAAGCAATCATTATGTTTGTCATTTTGGCGTTAGAAGAAGTGGTAATTTGAACTTGATTTCATGTTACTCCCCCGATCCTCCAAAAACGATTTCATAGTACCGGGGGCATAACTTGAAAACGGGGTAAATTGAAATCGTTACACCGGAATATGTGCACCTGAAGTTCATTGGTGACTCTCTGTAATAGACGGACAGAAATACAAGGCTATTAGGGTTGTAACCTCAAGTATGAAGGACTATAACTAACTAAGCAACGTTTAATTAGATATAGGCTAACAGTGCTCTAAGCACAGAAATAGCGTGGGATATCTCTTACAAAAATAACTCTTAAGTATTGTCTAAGCACGTGAATTATATGCTTTAATTTAGGCTTAATAACGTCCCTCTAGTGTTAGATTTAAATTCTTCAAATCTGACAATCGCAAAGTAAATAATATGTTTATATGTGGAAATAGTTAGAAGGTGTACAAATTACAATAATTATAGACTATTGTCAAACTAATTGCAATTAAAAGTTATCTGTGATACAATATTTTAAAGTGTTTCTCTAGATATTGTGGAGAACAACAGATACAACTGTTTAGCTATAATCACTGTTTAGGTGCCGGACTTAAAATCTTTGAGCTCAAGCTATGTCCCACTGAGATTGTTAAATCCCACAACAATCGATTAGAATATTCCTAGAGTTGGCGGTGAGTGCTGTTATCTAGCTGCTTTTATTCTACCCTAAAAGTCAAAGTATAAGTTTAGTTAATGAAGATAGACCTTGGATACAGTTTGACGCGAATATAAGAAAAAAACGCATCATATGTATCAGCGTTAATAACGAAAAACTAAGTAACACTATGAGATACATGTGAAAAAAACCTTTATTATGGTATGAACGCCTTTTGAAAATTTACAAAGCATGATAGAAATAATTAAATTTGTTAAAAGCCATTATACGAAACTTATTATATTCTTAGCATTATATTCCTAAACTAGTACCTGCGAACGTTGAACAATAAGAAGAGCATACAGTAATAGAGTCTCATGGACAGCATATCTTTAATACAACACCTTACCAGTATTGTTTACATTAAGTAAGGTGTGACCAATCGATACTTTATTGTTTGCGATATGAGTTTAATCGTAACATGTAAGCCCGAAGAATTTGTAACAAAATAACAATTAATTGATACCAAAATCATTCAACAGGAACGGAAAGGAAGCCATGGGAGATGGAAAATGTTCATCTGGAAACCCCTTCCTTCACCAAAATATAATTGTTGGCTTTAAAAATAAAAGAGATGAAAATTTCCCGACCAGTTTTTTCAACTTTAAAATAATAATATTTTTATCAACCATTATTATATTTTGAGTGTTACGGTGGAGAGAAAACTTATATATAACATCACCCACCGCATTCTCTTAGGATACTCTATTCAAACAGTGGGATTTCTTTACATTTCTTATAACGCACTTTTAACAGAAAGCGACACTGTGGTAGCAATACTCCAGCATGATCCCAAGTCCTGTACTGTAAATACTGTATCACTTCTGACTCGGAGATTTATGATAACGAGATTCTATTGTACATAGTACGTCGACACTTAAATCACTTCAACAAGTTATCTCTAGTATTTACATAAATATCAAAATTAAGAACCAACGCTACGTTTTGTTCACTATCAGGAAAAATAGTAGATCAGTGACAATAATGTATGTCTGTACAACACGAGCTATGAAATATAACTTTCATTCCTAATTCTATAGTTTCGTTTTTTTTAGTATTTTGCACAAAGCTATACGAAGGTTATCTCCAACAATCGCCTAATTCATCACTGTAAGAAAAGAGGGAAGACGGCTAGTTATCACCGCCCACCTTAAACGAATAGTACTACTAACCGTCACATTATAACACCTCCACAGCTGAAAAAGCGAGCATGTTTATTATGACAGAGAATCATACCCGTGGCCATCAGATTATGTTTCGAGTGCCTTAACATCTTGGACATGTCGAGCCAGCCCTAATGCTGTAGACGGCAACAGTAAACAGCATACTTGAAAAGTACTGTTGATGTTAAACATAAATTTGCTGAGCGAAGTTTGTTAAACAATTGTATCTGTTGTGTGTCCTCCACAATATCTAAAGGAACATTTTAAATTATTATATCAAAGATAACTTTTAATTGTACTTGGTTTGATAACAGTCAGTAAGTGATATAAAAATCCATAATATTATAACAATTTTTACTGCTTTCGTCAACCATTTACTTTAACTTACAAAAATAACGTCCCCAATAAGGATGGCTGTGAACGTTCCTGAAAACAATGAAAGTACCACGAAGTATAAAACATTTATTGTCTCATTTCAAAAAATTAACGACAAACGTATGTTTATGAATATTGTTTACTTGTTTATACTTGGGTAATTTCTGTAATAAGATTTTCTACGTCAAAGACATTTCTCGTAGTCTCGAAATATTTAATTGTAGATCTATGGTTTTTCAAACGTCATTTAACATTTAAGGCAAAAACTGAAAACAACTGGATGGGAAGATGTTTTAGTTAACGATGTAACTGAGGAATCAAACAACTGACTTATACATCACGTAAGAGGATTAAGTTATGTTAGTTATTTATTATGATATTATAATATTTATGTATTGAACTGAACATGTGATGAAAATATTAGACGTCTCAGAAAGAATACGTGTAGTACTCAAAACAAATCTGCAAATCACGAGTGACCTCGTTGGATTGATAATTAATACGGCTCTTAGATGTAATTGCTAATAATGGGTTGAAACGCTATTTGAAATTGCTTTTACTGTGTGAGATTGGCTATATGGTGAAATATTATTTTCTTCAGTTTAATTTTAGGCAGCAGACATTTTATTAGAATAAGGATATTTTAACAATGAACTATTTAATTGTTAATGTATTTTCACGTCATGTATTATTGATAATTGTTTTCTTGAATTACTTTGCTCATTAGTGAGAAGAAATTACGAAGTAACAATTACAATAGTGACTCATGTCTGAGACATTTAACATGTACTTGATACACAACTAGAAAGATTAAGAAAATTTAACACAGTTAAAATATTTACATGAAACACAGTGAGAGATCTTTCAGATACTTAGTGTCTTACTTGACATAATATTACAAGTAATGAGGCTCCTCTGTGACACACTGATAGAAAATGAGGCATGTCAAATTCTCAGAACACGTCTTATACTAAAAGCACTATAACCATCGCGAAGTATTTCTCAAACACTTAAGGAATCTTAAAAAACACTATCATCATTTATATACATTAAAAAACAAATGCTTTTAAACATTTTAATAGTAAATAAAGACACGTTTGTTCCTTATAAAGCACAAAGAAAGGAATATATTTTTAAGTTGAGGACTCCAATTTTTGCATGATCTCTCTCAAGCGAAACGTTAGGTTGGATGTGGGTTTGTTTGTTTTGAATTTCGTGCAAAGCTACACGAGGACTATCTGTGCTAACCGTCCTTAAGTTAGGAGTGTAAAACTAGAGGAAAGGCAGCTAGTTATCAACATCCACCGCCAACTCTTAAGCTACTCTTCTACCATCGAATAGAGGGATTGAGCATCACATTATAACGTCTTCATGGCTGAAAGGACGAGCATGTTGTTGGAGATTCGAACCCGCGACAGTCGGATTACAAATCCAGTCCTTAACCACCTTGCCGTGGCTGGCGCGAAACGTTAGTCAGGAATTTAGCATTTCAACTTTGTCTTTCTAGCTAAATTTCACTCAATTATCTGTTACCTCAATTCAGTCATTTCAACCTTGCGTTCATAAGTCAACTAAAGAGCCTCCCTTTCCTTAGCGGCTTAATGGCATGTTTGTGGATTTATAACGCCAAACATCAGCTCTCGATGACTATCGAAAAGAAAGCACCGATAGCCAATGGCGTACCTTTGTGCTTAAGTACAAACAAACTCATGAGATAAGCATTATTCAGAAAGCGTTTTTCAATCAGGACTTCGACGCTAATAACGTATTCTTTCCTTTATTATCAGGCATAGACTGACATTCTGTGTTATCAAATTGCTACAATTGATGTTATTTAGTTTAACTTGTTTCGCCAGTTATTCTGTGTGATAATAAATTTAATACAAATAAAATAATGAAAATATAAAGAACAATAAATAATCGACATTAAAGTAAAATTAAATAAGTAATCAGTGTTAAAAGGATGCTATTAATTCTGACTGTACAAATCTGTTTTGTAAAATATTTAAATAAAATTGATAACCATAACGACTTTCGTACTGAACCCATTTCACACCTTAAGCCTTAGCTACTGAACCTAGTTTTCATCATAAAAGTCATTGTATACGATCGTTTATGATAAAAATAGGATCCAGCTCATTTTTTCCCGTTTTGATGAGCTTACGTAGTCTGTGAAAGGCCTTGTCGACTTTAAATATAATAGATGTATTGTGGTTGATACGTCTTAAGGTATTCGTCTGTACTTTCTCTCATATCTCTAAGTGTTAAAGAATCTTATCTTTAATTTTAAATATATATAGATATATTATTATTTGTAGCTTATTACTGATATTTTCATATTTCAGAAAAACGACAGAATCAGCTAAAATGATCCCAATAGGAAAGCTTACATTCCAAGTAATTCAATGTTTTTGCGTTAATATTGTAGCAAATGTCTTAGATTGTTCTGTCAGAAAATGAAATTGAAACTATTTTTCAACGGAACAAGTGATTTGGGAAAGGACTTCAATATCTTATTAGCTAAAAGTAAAATCACCGAGAAAAAAATTGTTTATTTTTTAGCTTGTACCTTCAACGACCGCTCTATCAAGTCAACAGTACCTTTCATTCCTACAAGAAGCGACAACATCCAAGTGGAATGTGCTGGAACTTAATTGGGTTTGAAACGTGTCAAAAGAAACAACTACCTTCTGTGTCTAATAAACTGCAATTGTAATCCGAAAAGGGGGAGTAACGTGCTCTTTAAAATCGCGTTTGTCATTGTTTGAGGAGATTGAAAGGAAAGAGTGCTATAGATAAGGTTAAAGCTTTTATGAGATTTGAATGATGACGAAACGTGTCTGATTTAAAATAATATAAAACTTGATGATCATAAAATTTAAAAGGCTCAAGATTAATTTCCTCGGTCTTTCAACACAAGAGATTTTTTACTTTGACAGATACTGATTATATTACTATTGTTTTTGTATTATTGTCAAACAGTCACATTTTTTTCCTGGATTTTCATCGATTTGAATTAAAATAAATTTATTGTTTACATGTTTTTTACATAGATTATTTTGTTAAATGTTGAAAACTTTTCCAATATTTTCATTGATGATGTATTAAAAATAAGTTTATTGTTTAGATGGATTTTTACGTAAATAAGTTAATAATGTAAAACAAGTAAAAAATATTTATGGTACACCATATTGTTCTAAAACAATGTAATTTTTATTATCAGGAAACGTTTGTTGTTTTTAAAGAATGCGTTCTAATATTTTTTACAATTCTCTGAAATATTATCGGTAAATAAGATATCGAAAAGAACCAGGTATAATTTTTTCAAAAATATGATGGATAAATTGAAACAATATAAAAACTTAAGATATTTTTAAATATTCTTGATTATGGCTAATGTAAGAAAATAAATAAAAAACACCCAAATATAACTGCAGATTTCCGACTTCGGGTCTACCAATATACTAGTCATAAGTCTTATCAGAAAGTGTTTTATTTTATAAACTGAAGAATATTTTTGTCAGTCACAGAACTGATATTTATGTTTTTGTCTATGTTTTTGTTTTTTTCTAATTTTACTCTAACACTAACAAAGCGTTATTATTTGGTCAATATTTTAGTTTTATTTCTTTATTTATATACATATACATTCGAAACACCTTTTTGCTATCAGTATTCTCCAATATTTACTGTAGCCGTAGACTGTTAACAAACAGTTAAATTGGAGAAAGTTTTCCATGTTTTATGAACCTGCGTAATGAAGACATCGGAGAAACATAAACACACCTTAGCTTCTTCTTTCGTGTGTTTCAGTGTTTGTGAAACAACAAACAAAATGTAACACACGGACAACACATAGTATCGTTATTCAGTGATTATTTCTGTAAAATTAACGTTTAGTGTCGTTTAATTTAGACGTGTCTCCTTAAATAAGGACAGCACGGTGTAAGGCAAAGTGGAATTTAGTTTATAACACATTAGATGGCGCCCTTAAAGTGTGTGTGTGTGTTTTTTTCTTATATAGGGCTATCTGCTCAGCCCATCGAGGGGAATGGAACACCTATCCTGTAAAGTACTACCATGATTTATGTACTCTATATATATTTATTATAATCGATTTTTTTTACAAGCACTCAAGCATTTTACTGTAACATTAATATTTTAATAAAATATTTCAATATAAATATTATTATTTCATAGTAAGTATTATTTTAGTCTAGAGTATAAAACAGTGAAAAATTAAATAAGCTCCATCTCGTAGTAATGATAACTCATCAGGCGTTTGTGAACAGTTAGAATGTATTATAATTCGTGTCTAATTTTAATATTCAGTGACATGTTTCAATATACTAAACAATAAATTCAGATATGTCGCTTATGTGTGTGCATGAGACTTTAGTTAAAGCACAACCTGTATAGATTAACATCAAAATCTTAATGTAATACATTCTAACTCAGTTTTACTTTACCTTCATAATTTAGGTTTTAAGTTGATTTAGAAATTTTGAAATATTTTTCGTTATAAACATAAACTGAGATGAGTTAAGTGTTTAAATACAGATTAATAGGAAAGGTCAAGTAATATGTTGTAATTATTAGAGTTTATACGTCATCAAGTGTAAGGTCAAGTGAAGTGTTGTGATCATTAGAGCTTCAAAATCATTGAATATAAGGTCAAAAATGTGTTGTAATAATTAGGGCTTCTAGGTCATTAAATGTAAGGTCAACTAACGTGTCGTGTTTACTAAAGCTTCTAGGTTATTATATGTAACGTTAAGTAAGTTTTACTGATTATTAGGACTTCAGGGCAGGTAATTTGCTATAATTATAGTGTTTCTGGTCATCACCTTTAAGGTCGGTTGTGTGTATAGAGCTCCTTGATAGTCAGCTGTAAGGATACATGATGTTCTATGATTATAAATCCCCTTACATCATCAAACGGTAAACTGTTAGGATTATATATGGAACCTCTGTCATTATCTGTATATTACTTGCAGAAGTTACTGTCCCTGGGTCATCAGCTGTAACATCAGTAAAAAAATGTGTTTTTAGTTCATCGGTCGTCAGCTTTAAGATCAAGTAAGGTGCTGCGATTATAGAGTCCCTCTGCCATCAACTGTAGGGTCAAGGGGTTTTTCTGAACAGTGGCCTTTTTAGTTTTAGCCCGCTTGTTCTGAAACCATATTTTAATTTGAGATTCGTTTAGCTGATGTTCCTTGGCCAAACCTTGACGTCGTTCATCTGTCACATATCGGTTCTTTTGGAATTCTTTCTTTAAACGCGAGTTGATCCAAAGTGAAGGCGGTTTTCGGCTTCTTTACTTCCAGAACTTTCTTCGTGTCTTTTACGAGGTCCTAAAATCAGGCCAATGAATTTAACATCACGATACCACACATTATTATTTTTTTTAATTTCACAATTTCAATTTTTATTTATTAGATTCGCGGTGAATAGTATTAATTACGAATTCGTCAAATGCGTTCAAATGTTTGGCTGAAGTGAAAACCGAAAGTAAAACCACTGAATTGATCAATGTGTAAATTTCTGGTTATGTCAAGACACTTTACTTACCAGAATGTAAACCAATACGTTTAATTAATTTCTCGATCCAGCTAGAAAATAAACTTGTGTGCGCATACTCAGGTCTCCTATTACCCTTTTGCACATTTTTAGCCGTGGGAGGTCAGTGTCATAATTTTCACACTGATATGCTATTCCAGTTCAATAAGCCATTTCAACTCACGGTAGATATTTACCGGACACTAATGATGATAATATAACATAGCACGAGCTCAGTGTATTGGAATAGTGAATTTTTTAAATTTATACTTTATAATAAAGCTCTTCCCTCTAATAGTTTTCGGGTGACCGATTCTTATTGTAATATTGTAATAAACCTCTTTCCCGTGAAAGTTTTCAGGGGACTGGTCCTTATTGTAACTTGATGATAAAGCCCTTACCCCTGAAAGTTTTCGGGTGACAAATTCTGTTATTAAATTTTGAAACAACAACAGATAAACTCAGACAAACTTAATGGAAAACGATATTTACAAAATATTAACCCTTAAACAGAGGGAATGTTGTCGGTAGCAGCATCAGTTGATCACGGCCGTCGTTTAAGGATTAAATTTTAACAGACGTTCTCATCACAAGGACTATTTTCGTATGTAGTTACGGTTTAAGAAATATATTTTTACCCGTTTCTCATACGGTAACTACGAACCAACTTTCCGATTGGTCAGCAGTGAGTTAATGCATTACAGGATAAATACGAGATTCGATTCCCCACAATAGCCAAAGTGCAGAAAACCTAAACTAAAAAGCAATTTACGTGATTAAATAAAATGCTCTGATAAGCCCTAAATTTACTTTGTAAAGTAAAATGAACTAATAAGACACAAAAATATAATATATACTTGATCATCATAAGAGGCCTAATGGTATATCTTTCGTTAGCTGATACTAGCTGTTCCTTTAATTCTTGAATGGATGAAATTTCCGCAGCATAGATTACTGTATATCAACAATGCATTAGGTCACTATATCGAAGATTCTCTTTTCAATTTTCTCTATTGTAAAAATTAAAAAAAATCATTAAATCACACACTCACATGTATATAATCATAAAACAGATGATCTGCTAAACAATATTGAATAATAAATTTGATAACATGTAACATTATTTTCATACCTAAATTAATTTATACTGCTCTATGGGGAGGTAACACCGACTCAAATCTTTGTGGATAATAGATTATTATAGTCATAAAAAATTGGTTTCCATGGAGGTTTTGGCATTACTTACGTCATGGCCCAGCATGGTCAGGTGAGTTAAGGCGTTCGAATGGTAATCTTTTGCAATCTTAAATACTTGAATCACGTTCTCTCTAACTCTTCTTTTTCTGTAGAGAAAATTTTAAGGATCTTAACCTCTCCTCATATGACAACTGCTCCATCTCAGGTACCATTTTAGTGACTCTCCTCTGAACCCTTTAAAACAGTTCAATATCTCTCCAAAAGTAAGTAGCACAAGAAGAAACAGAATACCTAAAAAGTGGCCCAGCCAATGATCTATACATTGAAATTATAACATCTTTACTTTTATATGTAATATTTCCATTGATACATTATAAAATCCTACTTTTAGTAATAGCACATTGCTTGGATGACTTGAGAGACTGATCACCCATTTCACCAAGATCCTTTTCTTTAACGACGTTCTTAAGTTATTCCTATATAAATTGAACGTATAATATAATAATAAGTTATGATATCCCACATCCAATACCTTGCATGTATTGTAATTAAAATCCATACTTTTTTAAAATCACCAGCAGCATTTTAACAGCTAGCAGGATCCAAAACCTTAATATCATCTGTAAACCTAAGTAATTTATTCACTATTTTTTCTTCTACGTCACTAATGTAAATAAAACAGCAATGATCCTAACACTGAGCCCTGAACTACATTTATAAAAAACTTCCGCTTTCCTTCATCAAGCCACTCTTCTATCCAATAAGTTAACTTAACCCACACACCTATAGAGATAACTTATTTACAAATCTTTCAAACGGCAGCTTGTCAAATAATTTTTGAAAATCCAGATACACCAAATATACACCCTCAGCTTCATCCATATATGCAGTAACATTTTAAAAGCATTTTAGAAGATTTGTAAGGCAAGATTTTCTTTTAATGAAACCATGTTGACTATGTGATAAAATTCTGAACTTTGTTAAATGACTTTGCTAACTATCTTAAACCAGGCTTTCTAAAACTTTTCCTGCAACTGATATAAGACTAGTAGGCCTATAATTACTGGGACAACTTCTATCATCTACCTTGTAGGTAGGAGTGACATTAGCTAATTTCCAATCTGTTGGTACTTGTCCATTATTCAAGAACTAAACAAAAATAGTGACAACTCGCTCGCATATCCAAACCTTGACCTCTTTAAAAACACTCGGGGAAATTTGACGTGACCAAAGAGACTTATCTTTCTTTAAGACATACCGCTCAGCCACTGAGGACTACGGATAAGAAATCTATTTATTTTTACAGTGAACTGGTGATCAGCCAATATAACATATAAGACTGAAATCTATTTCACAGAAAGAACTGCTAACGTTTTATTAATCCAAAGATTATAACTGAAATGAGTTGGAAATTCGAAGATCAGGAATAAGTATATCAATTTTAACCAGCTTTTATTTAATAATGGATATAAACGTTATTTTAGATTATATTACATTGTAACGTGTACTAAGCGCCACTAGATCAGTAACTTTATGGCTATACTACACTATATGTGATAAACATGTGAAACACTTTAAGACTTCACTGTCACAAAATAACCCCGCTTCATTTGTTAAAGTGACATCGTTGAAGTTTATTATCAAACAATACTCAGCTTTACGCGAAAAAAGGGACTTTTTTAATTTATTGTCATAAACTATGCGAATCACGTCTAAAAGTGACGTCGTTGTTATTTATTGATATAAATTACGCAGCTTCACGTGTAAAAGTAACGTCGTTGTACTTTATTGTTACACAATACTCTGTTTCAGGTGTTAAACAAATTAATTTTACTGTAAGAACCTTTTTTTTTAATTATCAGTTGATTAAAGAAAATAATAGCATATAAAATAGATACGACCAGTTTTAATAACAAGAGGATAATATTACACGTTTGTTCATTATTGGTTTTTCCCAACATTTTCCTTCTGAGTTACATACTATCACTGTTACTCATAAAGCTTGTGTATATGTAACACAACAACAGTCGAGAGTAGCCCAATAAAGAACATACGGTAATGTGTACATCTGAAGTTTTTGGTCACTCTCGGTAACAGACGGACAGAAATCGAGCTTTACAAGGCTGTCCATTGTATCTGTTGTCCGTTCTCCGCAAGATCTAGATGAACACTTTAAAACCTTGTATGAAAGGTAATTTTTAATTTACAGGCTTTTAACTGTTTCCATATATACAGAGATTATTTACTTTGCTCTTGTATTATTTAAAGGAGTTAAAATAAGATATGTAAAAGTCTTCATTTGTATTTATAAGTTAAACTAAACTAAACTAAACTAAACTAACGTGGCAGGGGTTCAGTTTAGAGAGAGAGAAATCAGAAGAGTTCTCTCTCCAACTGGGGTGTTCAGGAACTTTGTAGTTCCTCTTCGTCCCCTTTCGTGGATTGTTATTAAGATTAAGTGGTGGTTTTTTTTTATTATTATTTTAATAAATTAATTATCGTTATTATTCTTGACTTTTTGGGTGGAGAATGTCTCACTAAATGTTCTTTTGGGTGGAGGCAAAGGCAGCAGTGGAAAGAAAGGCCTTATAAAATGACTGTATGTCCCTATTATTTTCGTAGCAGTCTGGTGGTATTTCTGGTTCTCATAATTTAAATTTACTTCTTCGAGTAAAATGGAAATTTTCTCTGTGTTTTTACTTTGTGTTTATTTTCAGTCTGAGCAAAAAAAAATCATCGTTGAATGGAGCTCCATGAAAGCATACCCTACATGATAGGATTGAAAGATGTTTGAAATAACGATATTATATAGAAATAAAGCAACAGACTTACACCATCACGTAAGAAGATTAAGTTACGTTAGACATTTATTATTATTTTATTGTAAATAGGTATTGAACTGAAGCTGTTATGAAAATTTTAGACGTCTCTGAAACACTACATTTAGTACTTAAAACAAATGTACAAAGAAAGAGTTATCTCGTTTCCATGGTAGTTAATATAGTTTATATGTAACAACATATAACTAGCTTGTAACAACAACGACTGTTCTTTTAAATCAACAGTACCTTTTACTCCTGTAAGAACTGACAACATCCAAGTTGAATATGCTAGAACTGTATGGAGTTTGAAGCGTGTTTGAAGAAACAATTACCTTCTCTATCCAATACACTGCGATTGTAGTCCTATAAACACAAGTGGTGTATCTGTGCTCTGACCACCACGCTACTTTTAGCGATTTGTTGAGGTACGTAAAAATAGTAGGCGAGGATGTAGACATTGTTTGAGAAAAATATACTTTTGATTGAATATTGGAACAGTGCCATCAATAATAGTTCTCTAAGGCATTTACAAAATCGAGGATTGAATGATGATGTCAATAAGGTTCTCTAAGGCATTTAAGCTGATTTAAAATCAATATATAAACGTGATGATGACAAAATTTAAAAGACTCAAGAATAATTTACTACGTCTTTCAGAACAATGGGATAGAAACTGATTATATGAGTATCGCTCATCGCTCGTAAATCGGTATATCTACGGATTTACAACGTCAAAATCAGTGGTTCGATTTCCGTCATTGAGCTCAGCTGATAGCCTGATGTAGCTTTTTTAGAAGAAAATACACACATATATAAGTATCATTTGTTTGTTGAATATTCAGAACTTTTCTCGGTATTTTCATTGATGTTGTATTAGAAATGAGTTTATTGTTTATATGGCTTTTACCTAAATATTTTATGTTTGTTAATGTAAAATCTTTAAAAGATGTTTATGGTACATGAAAGTGTAGGAATTTTTTATCATGTTTATCACTGATGCAATTAAATAAACGTTCACTGTTTGTTTGTTTGTTTCTATATTTCGCACAAAGGTACACGAGAGCTATCTGTGCTAGGTGTTACTAATTTTGCAGAGTAAGACAAAAGAGAAGTCAGCTAGTCATCACCACTCACCGCTTTTACCAACAAATCGTAGGATTCACCTTCATATTATAACGCTTCCACAGCGGAAAGGAAAGCGTATGTGGCATGACGGTGAACCGAACCCGCGACCCTCGGATTACGAGTCGAGTGCCTTAACCACCTGGTCATTCATGGCCCCTTCATCCTAACTTGGTCAAATTCAAAATGTTTTCATCAGTGATCGCAACTTTTTTGTCTTGATTATTATTTGAAATGAATTACAGACGAGATATTATTTGAAGTTTCATGTGTATTCTCTTTATCAAGAAAAGCCATCAACACCAATGCAAAGTCTGAAGCCATTATGCCATTCAGTTATTTCAGATTGTTCTTTGGGCCGGCATGTTGAGTTGGTTAGGGGGTGCTTTTCAATTTTCAATACTACCTCAACCAAATCGTTTACAATTAACAATTTTGACTCTTTCAACCACATCTTTTCACTTAACAATTTTTACTGTCTGAATAACGTATTCTGCACTTGACAATTTTGACTCTTTCAACCACATCTTTTCACTTGACAATTTTTACTGACTGAATAACGTATTCTTCACTTGACAATTTTTATTGTTTCAATCACGTCTTTTTCATTTGACAACTTTGTGACTTTAGATGCATTGTATCTAAATTATTGGAAAATTAACTGCGCTTTAGGTTGGTTCTTTTTTACCGACATCTGTAGGTGAGAGTTCATAGAAGACGTGGTTAATATAACACACAACACTAACGATGTGGAACTGTATACGCCTGAGGTTTGGACTGTAATATTAAAACCTTGACCTCATCAATCATTTGTGGTGAAAACGGATTTACCACCAACTCATAATTGTTTAAACTGATGCCATACAAAATGAAATAATGTTTAATAAATACGATATGGTATTTCCATTGCATTTAAGAAATACCCAAAGTTGTACATACTAAATTATCCGTTTTCTTTTGTTTTTAAAACCACGAAAACATAAACGCAAAAATAATCGATTCGCTAACTAATACCAAGCCTTCATCACTTCGTTATCATCCGTAAAACTAAACACGAGATATTATCACTTCCTATGTACGTGAATGTAGAAATATTTATCAGAGAAGAAGTGACAAAAGAAACATGACTTGTTATTAACGTCATCAAATACAAATAATATCCACAAATAAATTAGGTATTCCATTTATTTTGAATTAACTTTTGTAAACAGATATGGGATGGAAATGACAGATTTCAGATTGCGTTGAATCTCAAGGAGGATTTTATTAAAAGTTACAGTCATTCCCACTATACGTTGACGGTGGTGATCACTAGCTGCCTTCCCTCTACTCTTACACTGCTAACTTAGGAACTGCTAACGCAGATAGCCCTCATGTAGCTTTGCGCGAATTTCAAATATAAAGAAGCAACTAACTCGCAGAAAACCAGAATAGAATGACAAAAAGTCAAACAAATAAAACTCTACATATAAGGAATCTTGTTCATATACCGAACTGGGATTCAGCCAATATAACATATAAGACTGAAAGTTAATTGAAAGGAATAACTGCTGAACTTTTGTGAACACAAAGATTAGTCCTGAAGTAACTTAGAAGTTCCAAGTTCAGAAATAAATGTATCAATATGAACCAATTTTTCTCTAATAATGGATCTAAACGTTATTTTAAATAATATTACTCTGTATTCAGTCCGTGTACTAAGACACTATTAGATCAGTAATTTTACGGCTAAGTGAGTAATACACTTCAGGACTTCACAAAATAACTAGGCTTCAGGTGTAAAAGTGACGTCTTGTAATTTATTCTGATACAATACTTCATTTCACGTGTAAAAGGGACATCGTTTTCGTTTATTTTTAAATAATACTCCGTTTTACGTCAAAATGTTACGTCATTCTAGTTTATTATTCAGTAATTCTCCGCTTGACATCTAAAAGTGACGTCACTGTAGTTTATCATTCAATAATACTCCACTTCAGTGTAAAATTGAGTCGTTGTAGCTTACAGTTATACAAAATTTCGCTTCACGTGTAAAAGTGACGTTATTGTAATTTATTGTAATACAATACTCCGCTTCACGTGTAAAAGTGACATCTTTGTCGTATAGTGTTACACAATATTCCGTTCCACTTGTAAAAGTGGCGTCGTTGTAATTTATCATTAATAAAACTCTGCTTCATGTGTGGATTATAATGCTATGGTAAATCCCAGTATTCGCTTGTAACGACCTCCTACGAGGTAGTGGTGGATGGTAATAAATTAACTGCCTTTCCGACAGTTTATCACAAGAGACGGCTAAAGCAGATAACCTTCGTGTAGCTTTGTGCTAACTTAAAATTAAATCATTTATAACTGGCAGTGACAAGAACACTTTTGAGTCCAGCGCTACGTCCAGTGCAGTTTACTGTGAGAGTTCCCCTTAAATATCGTTCGTCTCATTTTCTGCCAAAGAATAAACAAATAAACTAATTTGTGCTCAAACCGAAACGACTGCAATCAGTTAATATACTGTCATCACATTCTTATCACATACCTTGTATACATTATTTTTATCATACCTCGGGGACATGGATGATGTGGATAATATAAACAATCACAGTGTTTTTTCAACTGTATTCGATGTTCATTGTTTTAATAATATTTATCCTTACTTGGTTTCACACATTGATTACTTTACATATACACTCAAGATATCGATACAATCGATATAAGCAGAATAAAAATGTAATGCGTTTAATAATAAAACATTATATTTAAAGGAATGTGTTTGAAACACTAAATAACTCTTCATTGTCCAACCTTATTTAAATTGTCTAGAACTGCCCCTGGTATAAGTTATAAATATAATAAATAAACAAAGCACATTTTAATTGTTCCTCTTTGTTGTTGTTGTCTGTCGTTTGAAAATCCTTACTTTTATTTTTCATGTAAAAAACTTATATTCTAATATTTCTCTCTTTCTAATATTTCTACCAAAAGTTGTCACATACAAACAGATGTTGTTTGTCTTTAACGAAACTTAAAATAATAAGTGTAGCTTTTTTTTCACATTCTTTACACAACACGAGAAAAAGTTATTGTTTGAACAGTTTACACGGAATGGTATATTTGTTCTATAGGTTGTTATTAACCTAGAAAACTGTTTGCTGAAGGATAGGAGCAATGTTACTATAGTTAATTGATGTGAAATAATTTATTATGGACTAAATTAACGATTTGGAACTTAACGATCTCTGATGCCACAGTATGTATGACATCACGTGACTCCAAGTTATTGGTGTAGTATCACAAAGGGAAAGCTTTGATCAAGCTTCTTGTCTTCAGACATGAATAGGGTAATGGTTATCACATTATAACGACCCCACAGCAGAAAGAGCGAGTATGATTAATATTACGGGATTCGAATCCGCAACTCTCAGATCAAGAGTCAAGTTCCCTTATCACATAGCTATGTTTGTGTGTAATACCTGCTTGATTAGATACCCTATAATACTAGAAAGGTGTAGTTTGACAACTAATTTTGGTGAAAAAATAGTTTACCATATTGTATTTAAATTGATAATTGAATTAATAGCTCATGAGAAAAAGATATGTTTTAAGTTTACAAGTTATGTAGGTGTTAACTTAACATTTTTTCTGCCACTTTACTCCATGTGTTTACTCTTTTTTGTGTATTCTTTAGACTTCCAGAGACATGATTGTTCAAAAGGTTTAAAAGCATAGTTAGTTTTATCGTTTCTCCAGTATCAAAATTTTGTTGTTATATTAGAGTACGATGTTTTCTGTTGAGATTATAGTGCTACATGCTATAGTAATATTATAATGAAATATTTTGAGAAACGAAATCGTCCGATACTTTTAAAATAATAATTGTCTGAATCACAACAATGAACTTTGATTTACTCGTAGCAGTGATAAACATGAATAAAACATTTATATAAACATCTTCAAATTGTTATTATATAAAGTTTGCGACTAAAATTCATTCAGTCGGTAGAAAGTTATCACTACTTTTCAGAATAAGGAATATCTTTTATTAAAAACTCTTTTCATAAATATAAATATTTTAAAACTTATGCCCTTCTAAGATTTCCCAAAACGTTTCAAGTAAAAGAAAAACTGTCTTCGATATCTTATTTACGAAGCACATTTCAGAGAATTGTAATAAATATCAGATCACGTTCTTTAAAAACAAAAAGTTTGCTGCTGATAAAAAATATTGTTTTGAGAACAGTATGGTGTACGGTAAACACGTTTTAATGGTTTAACGTTATTAAATTTTAAATATTTATGTGAATACCATCTAAGCATTGAATTTATTTTAATTCAACATCAATGAAAACGCGGGAAAAAATTGTGACTGTCTAACAAAAATACAAAAACAATACCAATATAATCAGTATCTGTTTTGAAAGATCTAGGAAATTAATCTTGAGCATTTTAGATTTTGTCATCAATAAGTTATATATTATTTTAAATCAGATACGTTACGTCATCATTCAGGTCTCATAAATGCTTTAGACTCATCGATCGCACTCGTGCCATTCATTCTTCTCAAACAATGACACACTCGATATTTTAAAGAACACGTAGCTCCGCCTATAGGACTGCAATCGCAGTTTATTGGATACAGAAGGTAATTGTTTCTTTTAACACGCTTCAAACCCCATTCAGTTCTAGCACATTCAACCTGGATGTTGTCATTTCTTGAAGGAATGAAAGGTACTGTTGACTTGACAGACCGGTTGTTGTTATTACAAGCTAGAAAATAAATGATTTGCTCCCGGATAATTTTAATTTTAGCTAATAAGAGTTTGAAGTCCCTCCCTGAACGACTTGTTCCGGTTGAAAATAGTTTCAGTTTAATTTCCTGACTGAAGAATGCAGGATATTTTCGTGCAATATTAACGCAACCATTTTGAATTTCTTGAAATGTAAGCTTTTCTATTGGGATCATTTTGGACGATTCTGTCGTTTTCCTGAAATATGAAAATATCTGTAACTACCTACAAATAATAATATACATATATACTTAAAATTAATTGTTAGAATTACTGATTTCTTTAATATTTACTTAAATATATGAGAGAAAGCACAGACGAATATTTTACGATATATCAACCACACTTCATCTATCATATTTAAGGTCGACAAGGCCCTTCACTCACTACGAGGTTTCATCAAAACGACAAAAATGATCATATACAATGTACAATGTATTTTATTGTGTGAACCATGTTCAGTAGCACAGTCTTTTGATGTGAACTAGATTCAGTAGCTAAATCGTTATAGTTATAAATTATTATTCAAGTGATTTACAAAACAGATTTGTACAGTAGGTATTAATAATATAATCTTAAATTCAATTATTTGTTAATTTCTTATGTTATTTAATTAAATTTACTATCACTCAGAATCACAGGCGAAACAGGTTAGCCCTAGTAATATGATAGGTAGCAACTTGATGATATAGAACGCCAGTCTATGCCTGATAATAAAGGAAGCAAAACGATATTAGCGTCCAAGGCAGGATGGAAATACGCGATGTGATAATGCTCATCTTATGAGATTGTTTGTACGTAAGCACAAAGTTACGCCATAGGTTATTTGCACTGTGCTCATGACATGCATCGAAAGCTAAAGTTTGAAGTTTAGGGGAAGGAAAACACCTTAATGACATCAAGTTGAAATGCCAGATATATCAGTGACACCAGATTGAAATGGCAGATAATTGAGTAAAGTTTCGTTATTAAGACCATGATGTAATAACTCATTATTTGTAGAAATGTTTGGAGTACTACATATTGTGTTTCAGAGACGTCTAATATTTTCATCATATGTTGAGCTCAATACATACATACAATAATATATTAATAAATGACAAACATAACTTAATCCACTTACGTACTGATGTAAGTCAGTTGCTTTATTCCTAAGTAATATCGTTATTTCAAACATCTTTCAATCCTACCTTATAGGGCATGCAGAACTTGAGCTGGATTCAACGATGAGAATCTTTTGGTGGGACAGAAAATAAACACAAAGTAAAAACATAGAAAATATTTCCATTTTACTCGAAGTAGCCATGAGAATCATATCATTTATATCATGAGAATCAGAAATACCATCTGACTGCTGCGATAATAGTAGGAATATACAACAATATTATTTCTTTTAATTCATGTCTCTATATATATAGTGTGTGAGTTTCAAGTGTGGATGATAACGCTTAAAAAAACCCAGAGGGGATCCCTTATATCTATCAGTAATATGGATGTTCTTGGGGATCCCTTATATCTATCAGTAATATGGATTTCCTGTTACAGTTTACTGAAGTTTAATCGATATCTGTTAGTTTGATTTTATTTAATAAAACCCACTTCCTTAAATCTACATGATGTAAACTGTCTTCTACTTTTCTCTCACTGTTCGTGAAGTTGAACAATTTATAAAAATCACACTTATCTGTGATATCTATATTACCTAATTGAAAGCAGAATTTAAAATACAAACTAGTTTCTGAGATTTAACAAAAGTCTTATTTTTCCCACATTTTCTATAAATCCAATATCAAGATTTTGTTTAATATTTTTCTTGTATTTCGGCCCCTTTTTTGTAATCAAAGTACACATTACAACACTAATACTTGTTTCGTTCACATATAAGATGAGATTTTAATCTTAAAGCCACAGAAGAGATGTCCTTCCTCTTATCGTGGGAAGTGATATGATTTATCAAGATAATTTGAGAGCTGCAGTTCTTAGATCAATGAAGGAAAAGACTCTTGAAAGTCCTATTTATAAAAGATGGTTTGTACAGTAAGTAAACAAAGTTAAATATATTGTTAGATTTCACGAAAGGAAAATCTTTCTTTATTAATCTGTTTACATTTATAAAACAGAAGGTTATTACTGTTGTAGAGTATTGGTGTGAATTTGGATAACTTAGACTCTTACGAAGCACGTGATAAAGTACCACATAAAATGCTTGTTAAAAATTTATCTTTATAGTTTTATGAATAAATTAGTTACTGGGCAGATAAATGACTAAATGAAATAAAGCAGGTTATCTCTATAAATGACAGATAAAGAAATGGTAAGTTGGTTATTTTTTGATAATTATATTTAGGTACTCTGAGTCAAAAAGATTTAAATAACTTGATGAATTTGGCAAACATACAATATATGATTTCTAATTACAGTAAACATTAGATATGCATGTGGGTTATAATTATTTGAAATATTTAGCTACGGAGGTGGCTAGGGAAGAAGGATCCACCATGTGGTGGGGATACACCTTCTTTCAGACATCACCTCTGTTCCCCAGTCCGACATAAAAATAATCAAATAATGATACAAAATATAATAAGTAAAGAATAGAAATAGTAATTAGGAGAGGGAAATATGAGTACTGAAACACCCAACGTTCAACATCTGGATCACACTTTACTGCCGGCAGATAGTTGTAGAAAGCTGACAAGTTTATTCGACGTTATCTTATTTTACTTAATATTTGAGTATTAATATTATCGATGAAACTTTTGGAACCAACGTCGTACTGCAGATGTCAGTCTTAAATATAAGGAGGGCAGAGGACGTCCTTCTTCTGTTGAAAACGACCAATTGAAAGCATTAGTGGAAAGAAACCCGTGCTAATCTGTTTGAGAAATGTCACAAGAATTGTGTGTTGGCATTTTCACAATTTAGGACCATGTCGAGCATTTTCAAAAGTTAGAAATCTCTACAAGTAGGTTTCACGCTAATTCAGTAAGAATCAGTAAAATCGCCGTTTCGAACTATGCTTTGCTGTTTTTGCTCAACAGAAATGGCCCATTTCTTGATTTTATTATGACCTGCCGCGAAGAGTGGGCTCTTTACGTAAACAGAAAGTAACCTTTACAATGGTTCAACCGTGACGAGGCTTCAAAACTTTTTCTACAGCCAAAGTTGCACCAACAGAAGATTATGGTCCCTGTATAATGATCTATGGACGGTATTATCCATTACAATTTGTTCAACCAGGGCCAGAATATTACTACAGAGAGTGACTGTCAAGAAATGGAAGAAATCCATAGAAAGTAGCGTAAAAAATGTCAAAATCAGTAAATCTATAAGTACCAATCTTAGTTAATAATAATGTAGTCCACACGTTACTCATATGACACTCCAGAAGCTCAACGAATTGGGCTATGAAACATTGCCTCATTCTCCTTACTCCCAAGACGTGTCGTCCACCGACTACCACTTTGGACAACTTATTACAGGACAAACGATTCAACAACTGAACAGCAGCAGAGAATGTCTTTAAAAAATTTTTGAGTTCTAGAACTTCAGAGTTTTATCGTTATGATATAAATAACTTTGTTTATCGTTGACAAATAGGTTCTTATTTTAATTAATAAAATTGCTTTCGATTTGCTTCATTTCTTAATAAAGTTAAAATTTAAATTCACCATTATTTTCGATCAAACAAACAAATTGACAAACAATATTTATATAACTGTCATCATCTTGTAAGCTGGACTACGATAACAAAGCAGTAAGTTTAATAGTTTAGAGAAATACAGTCTGTGTTTCCCAACTACTTTCGGGTTCATAACGAATAAAATTATTTCCAAGCTAACTATCGTTCGATTATTATGATCGTTTCAATACGACTTTAAACCAATATATTATATATTAAAGTCTTTTTTCTGAACTTTAGGGTTAATTCTTGTCTAGAAAGTACATCAAACAAAGGTCGTGCTCTATCAGATGAGCAAGTACATCCTGTTTGAAGAAAAACTCACCACAGTTGTTTAAGTTTTACTTTCAACGATAAAATATTGATTTTTGATAAATAAACGAAATTGTCAAATAACATTGGAGAAACCATATCATCAAGAGTTGATTGCTTTAAGACTACGGGAAATTTGTCTGATGTAAACAATCTTATTATAAAAGTTATGCGAGTGTAAACAAATTACACTGAACAATATTTAGAAACATACATTTATTTTTTGTATCATATCATACTAAATGTTTTATATTTCTTGGTACTACTTTTGTAATTCATGGGTCTACTCAAGAATCTATATATAGGGCACTACTTTTGTTGGTAAAAGGAAATGATTCTTCCTGGTCCAAAACACGGACCGAATACCGAGCATGTTCCTATTTTCAATAATAATACTGCAATTAGTTAAACCTGAAGCTGTTTTTTGACCCTGTTTAAATGTTTTATACACGCATCCTTTGGAAAATACTGTTACACCCACGTACGTGTAACATTTGTAATTGTAACTAAAAAGAAATGCTTAATAGCATATCAAATCGATACGACCAGTAATAATAACAAGAGAACAATATTACACGTTTGTTTATTGTTGGTTTTTCCAAGCATTTTGTTTCTGAATTACTGATAAGGCGGGTGCACGTATGACGAAACAACAGTCGAGCGTAGCCCTGTGATGAACCCCCCGATATGTGTGCACCTGAAATTTGTTGTTCACTCTCCGTAACAGACGGACAGAACTCGTGCTATAAAAGACTATTAGGGCAAGTGTGAAGGATTCTAACTAATTAAGTAACGATTAATTATAAATAGGCTAACAGTGCTCTAACCTCAGAAATAGCGTGGGAAATCTGTTACGAATATAACTTTTAAGTAATATCAACGTACGCAAATCTTATGTTTATTTCAGGCTTAATAGCGTCCCTTTAGTGTTAGATTTAAATTCTTAACGTCTTTACATCAGACAACCGCAAAGTATTTGTTTGTTTGTTTTTTGAATTTCGCACAAAGCTGCTAGAGGGCTATCTGTGCTAGCCGTCCCTAATTTAGCAGTGTTATATCACAGGGAAGGCAGCTAGTCATCGCCACCCACCACCAACTCTTTGACTACTCTTACTAACGAATAGTGGGATTGACCGAACTTTATAACGTCCCCACGGCTGAAAGGGCGATCATGGTTTTGGTGCGACGCGTCCTTCGAGTTACGAGTCGAACGCCTTAATACGCTTGGCCATATCGAGCCGATATGATTTGAATCGTAACATGTAAGCCCGAAGAATTTGTAACAAACTAACAATTAATTGATACCAAAATCATTCAACAGGAACGGAAAGGAAGCCATGGGAGATGGGAACTGTTCAGCTGGAGACTCCTTCCTTCACCAAAATATAATTGTTGGCTCTAAAAATAAAAAAGATGAAAATTTCCCGAACAGTTTCTGCATCTTTAAAATCAAGATATCTTTATCAACCAGCCTTATATTGTGACTGATACGGTAGAGAGAAAACTTATACATAACATCACCCACCGCGTTCACTTAGGATACTATAATCAAACAGTGAGATTTAATTACCATACTTATAACGCACTTTTAACGGGAAACGACACTGTGGTAGCAATACTCCAGCATGAGCCCAAGTTCTGTACTGTAAATACTGTACCACTTCTGACTCGGAGATTTATGATAACGAGATTCTATTGTACATACTACGTCGACATTTAACTCACTTCGACAAGTTATCTTTAGTATTTACATAAAAATCAAAATTAAGAACCAACGCTACGTTTTGTTCACTATCAGGAAAAATAGTAGATCAGTGACAATAGTTTATGTCTGTACAACACGAGCTATGAAATATAACTTTCATTCCTAATTCTATAGTTTCGTTTGTTTTAAATTTTTTAGTATTTTGCACAAAGCTACACGAAGGGTGTCTCTAATAATCGTTCCTAAGTCTCTAAGACAAGAGGGAAGACAGCTAGTCATCACCAACTACCGCAAAGGAATAGTGCTACTAACCGTCACATTATAACACCTCCACAGCTGAAAAAGCGAGAGGAGCATGTTTATTATGACGGAGAATCATACCCGTGACCATCAGATTACGTTTCGAGTACCTTAACATGTTGGACATGTCGGGCCAGCCCTAATGCTATAGACGGCAACAGTAAACAGCATGCTTGAAAAGTACCGTTGATGTTAAACCTAAATTTGCTGATAGTGAAGACAGTTAAACAGTAGTATGTATTGTGTGTCCTCCACAATATCTAAAGAAACATTTTATATTATTGTATCAAAGATAACTTTTAATTGTACTTGGTTTGATAACAGTCAGTCATTGATATAAAATTCCATTATATTATAACAATTTTTACTGCTTTTGTCAACCACTTACTTTTACTTACAAAATTAACGTCCCCTTTTAGATTGTTGTGAACGTTCCTGAAAAACAATGAAAGTACCACGAAGTATAAAACATTTATTGTCACATTTCAAATCAAACACGACAAACGTATGTTTATGAATATTGTTTACTTGTTTATACATGTGTAATTTCTGTAATAAGATTTTCTATGTCAAAGACATTTCTCGTAGTCTCGAAATATTTAATTGTAGATCTATGGTTTTTCCAACGTCATTTATCAGTTTCGGTTTGTTTTTTTATCACAAATTAATATTTCATCTTTGAGGCAAAAGCTGAAAACAACTGGATGGGAAAATGTTTCAATTAACGATGTAATTTGGGTATAAAATAACTGACTCACACCATCACACAAGAGGATTAAGTTATGTAAGTCATTTATTATGATATTATTGTATTTATGTATTGAACTGAACATGTGATGAAAATATTAGACGTCTCTGAAACACAACATGTATAAGTCAAACCAATTCTACAAATAAGGAGTGACCTCATTAGTGTGATAACTAATACGGCTCTTATATGCAATTATAATAATGCAAACGCAAACTAACGTGGCAGGGGTTTAGTTTAGAGAGAGAAATCAGAAGAATTCTCTCTCCAACTGGGGTGTTCGGGAACGTTGTGGTTCCTCTTCGTCTCCTTTCGTGGAAGGTTATTGAATTTACCTTTTTATTATTATTATTTATTTTTTAACTATTTTTTGGGTGAAGGAATGAAGTTGGCCATAATTAATATCATTCATGAACAAGGCCAAGGTAGCACTGGAGAAAACAGCCAAATCCCGTCCCGCAAGGCAGCTGTCTTAGTAAATGTGAACACAAACGATCCGATTCAGGGCATGGCAATAAAGTTGCCTGGACTAGGATCTAAAGATCCAATGCCTTAGTTTTTGCTGTGGGGGAAACGAGAGCGCCCCGAGAAAAACCCACTTTCACAGGACAGGCGCCGAAAGTTTTACCTGTCCTGTGCCCGAGACCTGAAAGAGAAAATACATAATATTTACGTGAGTTTTGTCCTTTAAGTATTTTGTTTTATGATTTGTGATTCTTGAAATATGTTGTATGGTGAAATAAACTTGGTTGGTGCACTAGTTAATTTATAGAATGATGCCGTTAGTTTGTTTCTGTGTTATAATAATAATTATAAAAACCCCATTATAGTAATGGGTTGAAACTCCATTTTATATTGCTTTTACGGTGTGAGATTGAGTAAGTGGTGAAGTATTATTTTCATCAGTTTTATTTAAGTCAGCGAACAAGAGAATTAGAATAAGGATTTTTTAACAATGAACTCTTTAATTGTTAATTATTTTTACATCATGTATTATTGTATTAATGATTGTTTTCTTGAATTAATTTGCTCATTCGTGAGAAGAAATGACGAAGTAACACTTTCAATAGTGACTCATATCTGAGTCATTTAACATGTACTTGATGCACAACTAGAAAGATTAAGAAAATTTAACACAGTTAAAATATTTACATGAAACACAGTGAGAGATCTTTCAGATACTTAAAGTGTCTTACTTGACATAATATTACAAGTAGTGAGGCTCCTCTATGACATACTGATAGAAAATGAGGCATTTCAAATTCTCTGAAGAGGTTTTGTACTAAAAGCACTATTACACATCGCGAAGAATTTTACACATCGCGAAGAATTTCTCAAACACTTAAGGAATCTTTAAAAAATAACATTACTCCACTATTACCATTCATTTACTGTAAACAACCAATGTGTTTAAACATTTTAATAAAGAAACGTTTGTTCCTTCTTAAGGCATATATTTCTTCATCAAGATGTCTAATTTCAACCTAATCTCTCTCTAGCGCTTCGCTTCTTCTTTGTGGGTATTTGGGTATGTTGAGTTTTTTAAATACCCAGGGGGGTCAGGTGCACAAGTCCTCTTCCTCCATTCCTCCAGATCTTGGTCCGTGGCTCTCTCTCTAGCGAAACGTTAGATTTTGGTTTGAAATAATAATCAGTGATGTCGAGAAAACACTAGTAGAGAAAAAATATATATGTAAAATCGGCTCGTTTGGGTTGAGAAAACATTTTACGTAGAAGAGCGATTAACGTTTCGACCTTCTTCGGTCATCGTAAGGATCACAAAGAAAGAAATAGGTAACTGACCGGAAGCTGACCACATGTTTGAAAGGGGTTGTGTAACTGAGTGTCGGAATATAGAGGGCGGTGTCAGATGTTTGAATATATTATTTTATTTTATTTTTTTAAATATAGGTATAAAGGTGTTCCTTTGTATTGGTTTATTTTGGGTTTAAGTTGTTGTATAAGTAAGGCTTCTTTAATTTTGCGTTTCTTTATGTTTGTTTCTTTATTTAGTATTTGAGTGTTTTCTATGGTTATGTTGTGTTTATTTGACTTGCAGTGTTCGAAAACGTGTGAAGTTGACTTTTTATGTTATTTGAATCTGGTTTCCATTTTTCTACTTGTTTCTCCCAATATAGAAGTCGTGGCAGTTATCACATTGTATTTTATAAATAATGTTGGTGTTGTGTTTGTCACTGTTTTATTGCTGTGTTTATCTGGTTTTTTGGTACGTTGAGTATTTGTTTTGTTTTATGTGCTGAGTCCCAAGGAATGTATAGTCCAGTATGGGTGATTTTTTGGTGGATTTCTGTTTTAAATTGTGGATCGGATCTTGTAATTTTGAGGTTAAGAAATGATATTTGATTGCTTTTTTCTTGTTCACATGTAAAGTTGATGTTGGGATGTATAGCGTTAATGTGATTGAAAAAATTAAGTGTATGTTCTGTACATGTGAATCCCGCAACCGTGTCATCTACATATCTGTACCAGTATAGTGGTAAATGTAATGCTCTGTTAATTGCTTGTGTTTCAACTTGTGTCATAAAAATATTGGCTAGAACTGGTGATACTGGGTTGCCCATACTTAGGCCATTTCTTTGAATATAGTTGTGGTTGTGGAACATGATGTTTGTCTTCATTGTGGTGAATTCTGTGAGGATTACTAATTGGTTGCTGGGAATGTCTATAGATGGGTTTGGGTCTCGGATATAGAGTTCTAAAGCTATCTTGCATCTTCAGCGGTTGGAACTTTTGTAAAGAGAGATATTGCATCGAAAGTGGCCATTAAGGCTTTATGATTAAGTTGATTAAGATTAGACCTAAAATTAAAAGAGTCTTTGATGAATGAGCTGGCTGATATTACATATTTGGAGAATGCCCATGCTATGTATTCACCAAGGTTATAATTTAACGATTTATATGTGGACATTACTGGTCGTAATGGACAATCTAGTGTATGAGGTTTTGGGATACCGTATATTTGTGGTGTGCGTGAGTCGGTTTTTTGTTGGTAGAAATAAAGTGTTTGTGAAATTGTGTTGGATTTTTTTTTTAGTAGTATTTTGTTTAGTTCCGTTTCGTGTGTCTTAGTTAGATTTGTATGTATTGGCTTTAATTTGTTAGTGTCTGATAGGGTGTTTTCTCAACCCAAACGAGCCGTTTTTACATATATAGTTTTAGTTTGTTTTGAATTTGGCGCAAAGCTACAGGAGGGCAATCTGCACTAGCCGTCCCTAATTTACAGGGTAAAACTAGAGAAAAGGCAGCAACTTATCACCATCTACCGTCAATTCTTGGTACTCTTCTACCAACGAATAGTGGGATTTATGGTGACATTATAATACTCCTACGGCTGATAGGGATAGCATATTTGTTGGGGATTCGATCCCGCGACCGTCGAATTACGAGTCGAGTTCTTTAACCACCTGGCCATGCCAAGCGCGAAACTTTAGTTGGGTGTTTGGCATTTCAACCTTGTCTCTCAAGCTAAACTTCACTCAATTATCTGTCACTTCAATTTATTTTTAATAACGAAACGTTACAGAGGTAATTGTCATTTCAACCTTGGGTTCCTAAGTCAACTAAAGAGCTGCTTTTATCCTCTTGGCTAAATTGTATATTTGCAAATTTATAACGCCAAAAATTATCTTTTGGTACCTGTCGTAAAGAAAGCGCAGATAGCCTGTGGTGTAACTTTGTGTTTAAGTACAAACAAACTCATTAGATAAACATTTTTCTGATAGCGTTTTTCTATCAGGCCTTAGACGTTAAGAACGTTTTGCTTCTTTTATTACCAGGCGTGAAGTAACGTTCTTTATCACCAAATTGCTACCTTTGACGTTATTAGGCTTAACTTGTTTCGCCATTTATTCTGTGTGATACTAATAAACTAATAATAACTTTCTACCGACTGAGTAAATTTTAGCAACAAACTTTATACAATAATAATTACAAAATGTTTATAGAAATGTTTTATTTATGTTTATCACTGTTGCAATTAAAATAAACGTTTACTGTTTATTTGTTTCTGAATTTCGCACAAAGGTATACGAGAGCTATCTGTGCTATGCATCCCTAATTTTGCAGGGTAAGACACGAGAGTAAGCAGCTAGTCATCAGCACTCACCGCTTTTACCAACAAATCATGGGATTGACCTTCACATTTTAACGCTGCCATAGCTGAAGGAGCGAGCATGTCTGGTATGACGGGGATTCGATCCCGTGCCCCTCGGATAACGAGTCTAGTGCCTTAACTACCTGGTCATTCGAGCCCCCCTTATTCGTAACTCGGTCATGTTTGCATGTGCAAAATGTTTTCATCTGTTGTCGCAACTCTTTGTCTTGATTATTATTTGTAATGAATTAGAAACGAAATTTTATTTGAAGTTTCGTGTGTATTCTCTTTTAATAGGAAAAGCAATCAACACGGATGCAAAGTCTGAAGCCATAATGCCATTCAGTTATTTCAGATTGTTCACTGGATCGGCATGGTGAGTTGGTTAGGGGGCGCTTTTCAATTTTCAATGCCTCAACCATATCAATTTTCACTCTTTTAACTTCGCCTTCATGCTCTCTTGAACTAAATTTAGGATCAGTTCGTTTCTAAGAACAGTATCCACGTAAAATACTTTTCACCTGAGATTCCTCATAAATACCACAACCAATATTTTATATTTGTGTTTTACTCTTTGATAAACTGTTTCATCTTCCTGAATCTATAGTGAATATGGCTTATTAGATACTATATGACTTTAGATGCATTGTACCTAAATTATTAAAAAGTCAACTGCGCTTCTATCTGGTTCTTTTTTCCCGATGTTTGTACGTAAGAGCTCGTAGGAGATGTGGTTAATATATCATACAACTCTAAAGATATGTAGTTGTATACACCTGAGGTTTGGACTTTAAGATTAAAACCTTGACCTCATCATGTTGTTGTTGTATTGTTGTTTTGAATTAAGCACAAAGCTGCACAATGGGCTATCTGTGCTCTGCCTACCACGGGTATCGAAACCCGATTTTTAGCGTTGTAAGTCCGCAGACATACCGTTGAGCTACTGGGGGTAACTTCATCATTCAAACTCATTTGTGGTAAAAATCGGATTTTCCGAGTACTCATTATTGTTCATGTTGGTATTCCTGTTTCATTTATAAAACACCAACAGCTTTACACACCAAACTGCCCGTTTTTGTTTTTAATCCCACGTAAAGATAAACGCCAAAAAAATCGAGGTGCGTTAACTGATAACCATCGTTATCATCCGTAAAACTAAATACGAGATATTATTACTTCCTGTGTACGTGATTGTAGAAATATTTATGAGAAACGAAGTGACAAAAGAAACGTGGGTTGTTATTAATGTCGTCAAATAGAAATAATATCTACAAAAAAACTAAGTATTCCGTTTATTTTGAATTATCTTTTGTAAAGAGATATGGGACGGAAATGTAAGATTTCAGATTGTGTTGAATCTCAAGGCAGGATTTTATTAAAAGTTACAGTCATTCCCACTTTACGTTAGCGGTGTGTGGTGATCACGAGCTGCCTTCCCTCTAGTCCTACACTGCTAAATTAGGAACTGCTAGCACAGATAGCCCTCGGGTAGCTTTGTGCGAATTTCAAAAACAAAGAAGCAACTGACATTTCTTTGTTCGCTTTCAATTTGTGCTTGTTTCTTTGTAATTAAACACAAGTGGACTATCTCTGCTCTGACCACAACCGCTATCCAAATCCGGTTTATAGCGATATAAGTCCACATACTATGCAAATAGTGGGCTCCAAAATTAAGAGTGAGGGGTCAATATACATATCCCCATTGCCAATCTGTAGAAAAAATATGCTGTTGAAAAACAGGGAGCAATTCTGGTGCAAGATTCGCAGATAAATTTAAAAAAAATGACAAAAGTTAGAATAATAATTTTTTTGTTTTTTTTTACGTTCGCGCCAAGCTGCACGCGGGCTATCTGCGCTAGCGATACATAATATAACAGTGTAAGACTAGAGGGGAGGCACCTAGTCATCACCACCCACCGTCAATTCTAGGGCTACTCTTTTACCGACGAATAGTGGGATTGACCGTCACGTTTTAAAAGGCGAGGATGTATTGTGCAACGAGGATGCGAACCCGCGACCTTCAGATTGTGAGAAGCACGCCTTAACCTCCCTAGCCAGGCTGGGCCACAACTAATAATACTCTGTTTCTACACATAAAAAATAGTGTTAATATAGTGAACTGGAAGTTAGCCAATGTAACGCATAAGATTAAAAGTTATTTAGAAGGTAGAACTGCTGAACTTTTGTGAAGTTAAAGATTTACCTGAAGTAACTTAAAAGTTCCAAGTTGAGAAATAAATGTATCAATATAAACCTATTTTTCTCTAATAACGGATCTAAACGTTATTTCAGACAATATTACACTGTTACATGTACTTAGGTACAATAAGATCAGTAATGTTACCGTTAAATTGAACTATATATGATACACGTGCTGAACGCTTTTCGATTTCACTGTTACGAAATTACTAGAAATCTCGTGTAATAGTGACGTCGTTGTAATTTATTGTGATATAATACTCCGCTTCACGTGTAAAATGGACGTTGTTGCAATTTATTGTAACACAATTCTCCATTTTATGTGTAAATGTAACGTCGTTGTAGTTTATTTGAAAACAATACTCCGATTCCCGTCTGAAAGTGTTGTTGTTTTGAATTAAACATAAAGCTACACAATGCGCTATCTGTACTCTGCCCACCATGGGTATCGAAACCCGGTTTTTTAGCAATGTAAGTCCGCTGTAAAACTTGAGATCGTCTGAAAGTGACGTGGTTGTAGTTTATTATTAAGCAATATTCCGCTTCACCAGTAAAAGTGACGTCGTTTTAGTTTACTGTAATAAAACACTCCGTTTTCCGAGGAAACAGATATTTCTGTCACAAATTGAAGCATATTGATTTAAGATTAGTAAAAATTGTTAAACAAATTAACCTCATCGAAAGGAACGTTTTCTTTTTTACTTATAAGTTTATTTAGAAAAATATAATTTTTATTGACACTGTGAGAGTAGGTAAGACCGTTTTCAGCTCATACTTGTTGTCAATACGTCCTGGCCCAGCATGGGAAGGTAGTTAAGACGCTCGACTCGTAAACCAAAGATCGTGGGTTCGAATCCTCATCACACTAAACATCCTCGACTTTTCAGCCTTGTGAGGTGTTATACTGTAACGGTAAATTTCACTATTTGTTGATAAAAAAGTAGCCTAAAAGTTGGCGGAGGGTGGCGTTGACTAGTTGCCATCCCACTAGTCTTATACTGCTACATTATGGACGGCTAGCGCAGATAGCCCTCCTGTAGCTTTGCGAGAAATTCAAAAAACAAACAAACTTTGATTCTAAGTCCAGCATTACCAGGTGGTAAGCGCGTTGGATCACAATCTTCCCAGCTCCAAACTTGCTCGCCCTTTCATCCATGTGTCGATCATAATGCTACGGTCAATCCCACTGTTTGCTTATAGAATCATTCTATGAGCTATAGGTGGGTGGTGATAATTAGCTGCCTTCCCTTCAGTTTTTCACAAATAAATTAGAGGCTGTTAATGCAGTTAACCCTCATGTAGCTTTGTGCTAACTTAAACCATTTATAATTGGCAGCAGTAGGAACAATTTTTAGATCAGCGCTACGTCCAGTGTAGTTTACTGTACGAGTTCCCCGTAAATATCGTTGGTGTCATTCTCGGCCTAAGAAGAAACAAATAGAATAATTTGTGCTTAAACCGAAACGATTTCAACCAGATGAGTGTTTCTACATTTCACAACACTATTGAAAAATCCCTACCACTTGATTAAAATGTTGCCAAGGTTAGAAATCCCCACCACTTGATTAACAAATTATCCTCACTTGTTGATTAAAACACTTTACTGGTTTATTATGACTTAGTGTTTTCTGCTGACAGATAGAATAAACTGTGAAGATAATATTCTGTTATCACATTCTTATCACATACCTTATATATGTTATTTTTATCATACCTCAGGGACATGGACTAAAGGTATAATATTAACAATCTCGATGTTCGATGTTCATTGTTTTAATAATATTTATCTTTACTTGGTTTCATAGTTTGATTACTTTGCATATACACTCAAGATATCGATAAAAAGCAGAATAATAAGGTATTGCGTTGAACAATAAAAATATTTTAAAAGGAATGTTTAACATACTAAATAACTCTTCTTGTCCAACCCTAATTCCATTCTTCACTGTTCTGGTAACAAAGATATGTTGCATTCTATCATATCATTGATTTCTTCTGGTACCCTGGAAAGGTTGTTGTATGGCCTCTCATATTTGTGACAATTTTTGTTTGTCTTTGCTATTCTTTCTCACTTTTTACAACCCTTTTTACCTTTGTACTTAGTCAGGATCCTTCTGTTTCTCTTGAGCTATAATTCCTTAAATGTCTTCTTCCAACTAGAAAAGATTCTACTTTTTTCTATATTCATTATCCTCAATCTGCTCATTTTGTAATTTTGTGGGTGTTTATGACTAGATGGTTTCCTTTTTAAATTCGGAACAGCTAACGCAGATAGTTCTAGTGGAAGATTTCACAAAATTCAAACCAAACTACAATTAATTAAATAGTATAATAAAGGAAGAAAATATTCCGAAATTTTTTTTGGAATTAAACATTTTCATTGTACTAATCCACTTTAATCACAAGCTTTTGTCAAATAAACAAACTATAAAAAGTTTACACACACATTACACAGAACTCGTTATAAGTTAACCCTTATTTGTTTACACTTTACTTCCGGAAGATAGAATACCTTGAGTAATTTTAAGTTTTTTGTCTACTGCAAAACTCATTACAAAAAAATGACAAAAGAACGGAATGAAATACCTCATTTTCAATGTAAAATATATATAAAAGTAGTTGAGGAATTTCACCTGAAATCAAAGGATTCCGTCGTTTGATGACATGAAGGAGAAGGAAGATCAAAGGCTACCTACCGCTCAGTGAGTGCTATTCCTTAAGGACTGGAGCACACGTGCCGTCATAGTTCTACTAAATGGCATCAGTGGGCGGATAGTTTCAAAATAAGTTATTAGAGGCAGAAAGTTTGAAAATGTGCTACCAGGGGCAAGTTTACACGGCGAACTTAATAATTTATAAATATGCTTATTTAAGTTGCAATGTACGTAACTATTTTTATATTAGCATATAACGTTTAATATATATATGTATATACACTACTGGCCAGTGTATCAGAAAAGTATAAGAAAAGGGAAAATAAAAAAAAAACTATTTTATCATTTAATAGGGAAAATGTGAACATTATGAAACTAGCCTGAATACTAGCTGATCAAAAGTTTAAGACTATACCAAAAAAGAAGTCCAAAACATGGTAGGAAATGCCCAACAAGAGGTCTCAGTAGTGAGTTGCATAGCCGTCATTGCGAATTACTTCAAAAATTCTGGCTGGCTAGAATGTTATGCCAAGTGGTGAAGATGGCTTCACGAATATCATGCACTGTTTGGAATTGACGTCCATTTCTATAGACTTCCCTTGCCATCCATCCCCAAACATTTTCAATGTGGTTCAGTTCGAGTGAATACACTGAATGGTCCAAAACGATCACGTTAGTCGCCACGATAAATCCTTTGTCTTGCGGGCATTGTGGATTGCAGCGTTGTCCTACTGAATGATCCAGTCATTTCCATACAAGCGAAGACCTTCAGTTAATAAGGATGCTTTCTCCAACATGCCAATGTAGCCAGCCGCTGTTTGACGCCCCTGTATTACGTGAAGCTCGATTGTTCCATAGAAGGAGAAAGTACCCCAGATCATGATGGAACTTCCTCCACTGTGTCGTATAGAAGAAGTTTCCAATGGGACATCCTTATCGCGCCAGTAATTTTGGAAGCCATCTGGACCATCCAAGTAAATTTTTATCTCATCAGAGAACAAAACCACTTTTTTTTTCCTCTTTTCTACTTCCCATGTTTGGTGCTTCTCAGCAATGTTTAACCGATCTGTTTCGTGGTGTGGAAGGAGGTGTGGCCTTTAAAGACGTTTACGGTCTTAAAGCCTTTATCTCATAGATGCCGTCTTATTGTTTTTGAGCTGCACTCTGCGTCCGTAAGGGCCTTAATCTGGTTCGACGATCGGCTGGTGTCTTGCCGGACAACCAGTCGAGTCCTCCTGCTTAACGCCGTCGAAATTTTCTTGGGACGACCACTTGAAATTCTCGTTCCGTATCCTTCAGGGTCTTTTACGAAATTTGCAACAGCAGTTTTACTACGCCCAATCTCACCAGCGATGGCACCTTGAGAGAGACCTTGCTTTTGCAGCTCGACAATTCTGTCACGTTCAAATTCTTTCAACTTTTTAGCCTTTGCCATGTTTTTACCCAATGAAACACAGGAGATGTTGACAACGCTAATGCTTGAACATAAGTGACTAAATTTTGTAACGTGTTTACCAATTAACGCTTCGTTTCAGTATGATCTTAAACTTTTGATCAGCTAGTATTTAGGCTAATTTCATGGTGTTTATATTTTCCCTATTAAATGATAAAAGAGTTTTATTTTCCTTTTCTTATTTTCATCTTTCGAAGCTTTAATCAAATACGTGGTTGAGTCTAACAACGCAAAATGCATAGTTTTTTCTTTATGTTCATTGTCCTTAAGATTTTGGCCAGCAGTGTATACATATATTCAATAGACATAAAATGAGCTAATTACAATCCAATTTAGCTTCACTTTACGATTTGCATACATGACAACACAAATACCAATTTATCTTGCAAATACGTTGGCCTAAAGAAATAAAAACTGAATATTTAACATTGACAAGTAACCATCACTGTAACCAATGTGCAAAACAACGTACAAAAAAGAAACTTCATTACTTATAAAACTTTTCTTTTCGATTCTCTTTAATAACTTTTATGACGAAGAAGTTTTTTCGTTCACTGACCACTCAGATCTATCAACGGTCTAGTTTGATATGTTGTGAATTTCGATCAAAGTTACACAATAGCTGCCTGCGCCAGCCATCTATAGTTTAGCAGTAAAATGATAGTAAACTAGTCATCACCACCCTACGCGAATCCTTGGGCTACTCTTCTACCAACGAGAAATGGGATTAACCATCACGTTATTGTGTCCGAATGGCTAAAAGCACAAGTATGTTTGGTAGAACAAAGAATTCACAAGCCACTGTTTGAAAAGTTTACACGGAATGGTATATTTGTTCTATAGTTGGTCATTAACCTAGAAAACTGTTTGCTGAAGAATAGGAGCAATGTTACAATAACTTATTCATGTGAAATAATTTCATATGGACTTTATTAACAATCTGGAACTTAAAGCTCTCTGATGCCATTGTATGTATGACGTCACGCGACTCAAAATTAGTGGAGTACCACACACAAAGGGAAATCTTTAATCTAGCTTCATGTCTTTAGGCGTCAGCATACTCCGATTACAAGTAAGGCCCCTTAAAAACTAACTGCATCTTGAACCTCACTACTAATCAGTAGCTTTTGTGTGTAACTGTGTTTTTGTTAAATTAGTGCAAAGATAGACAAAGACATCTGCCCTAACTGTCTTCTTTTAACAGTTTAGAACTAGAGAGAAGGCATCTAGTCATCATCATCCATCGTCAAATCTTGGGCTACTGTTTACACGATGAATAGGGGAAATGATCATCACATTATAACGCCCCCATGGATGCAAGAGCGAGCATGTTTAGTATTACGGGATTTGAACCCGCAATCCACAGATTAAGAGTCGAGCACGCTTATCACCTCGCCATATTTGGGTTTAATACCTACTTTATTATGTACCCTCTAATCCTAGACGTTTGTAGCTCTTCAACTAATTTTGGTGTAAAAATAGTTTTCAATCTTGTATTTAATGCTTATGGAATTAATAGGTCACGAAAATATATGTGCTTTAAATTTACAGGTATGTACATGTTAACTTAACACTTATTCTGCCTCTTTACTCTACGTATTTACTTTAATTATGTAGACTTCCAGAGATATTATATTTAAAGAGCTTTAAAAGAATTCTTAGTTTTCTTGTTTTTCCAGTATCAATTATACTGCAACACTGTGTTGTGATAATAGAGTGCAATGTGTTGTTTTGTGGTTATAGTGTTTTATTCTGCAGTCATAATATTATAGAGCAGTATTTTAAGAAACGGAATCGCCCTTACTTTGAAAATCACAATAATATGAATCAGAACAGTGAACATTTATTTAATTGCAACAGTGTTAAACATGAACAAAACATTTCTACAAACATTTTCAAATTGTTACTGTATACAGTTTGTTTCTAAAATTCACTCAGTTGACAGAAAGTTATCACTAGTTTTCAAACTAACTAGCTTCTTTAATTAAAAACTCTTTCAATAAATATAAGTATTATAAAACTATACTATTGTTAGATTTCAAAAAGACTTTCAAGATAAAGATTAACTGTCTTCGATATGTTATTTACGAAGCACATTTCAGAGAATTGTAATAAATTTCAGAACACATTATTTAAGAACAAAACAAGTTTTCTGCTAATAAAAACTACATTGTTTTTAGAACAGTATGATGTACCGTAAACATCTTTTAATAGTTTTACGTTAACAAATTTTAAAATATCTTCGTAAAAACCATGTAAACAATAAATTTATTTTAATTCAAATAAATGGGAATGCACGAAAAAAATGTGACTGTTTGACAAAAGTACAAACACAACACCAATATAATCAGTATCTGTTAAAGTACAAATCCTCTTGTTTTGAAAGACCGTGGAAATTAATCTTGAGTCTTTTAAATTTTGTGATCATCAAGTTACGTCATCATTCAGGTGTCACAAATGTTTTAGACTCGTTCCATTCAATCGTCTCAAACAATAACATACTCGATTTTTGAAAGAACACGTAGCTCCACCTATAGGACTATAATCGCAGTGTATTGGATACAGAAGGTAATCGTTTTTTTAACACGCTTCAAACCCCATTCATTTCTGGCACATTCAACTTGGATGTTGTCACTTCTTGTAGGAACGAAAGGTACTGTTGACTTGACGTACCAGTCGTTGTTGCAACAAGCAAGGAAATAAAGGATTTGCTACCTGGTGATCTTAATTTTAACTAATAAGATATTGAAAGCCTTCCCTGAACGACTTGTTCCGCTTGAAAATAGTTTCAGTTTCATTTCCTGATGAAAGAATCCAGGATATTTTAGTACAGTATTAATGCAACCACTTTGAATAACTTGGAAAGAAAGCTTTTCTATTGGGATCATTGTGGGTGATCCTGTCGTATTCCTGAAATATGAAAATATCAATAACTAGCTAGAACTAATATGATATATATATATATATATATTTAAAATTAAATATAATAATCAGTGATTTCTTGTATCATTATTTTAAAACATATGAGACAAAGTACAGACGAATATCTTATGGTATATTGTTACACTACGTCCATCACATATAATGTCAATGAGACATTTCACTCACTATAATAGTTCATAAAAACGGCTAAAATAATATAGGTGCTATTTTTATCAACAACCTTCATGTACAATAACTTTTATGGTGTGAGCTAAGTTCAGAAGCTGAGTAGTTCATGTTATTAATTTTTATTTATATCTTACATAAAACAGATTTGTAAAGTAAGAATTAATAATATATTTTAAGACCAATTATTTATTTAACTTTACTTTCAACAACGATTCTTTATTTTATTTTACTTTTAACATCGATTATTTATTGTTCTCTTATATTCTTATTATTTTATTTGAAATAAATTTATTACCACTCAGAATAACTGGTGAAAATGATTAAGTCTAATAATATCAAAGGTAGCAATTTGGTGATATTGAACGCCACTCTATCCCTGATAATAAGAGAAGCAAAACGTTATTATGGTCGAAGGCCTAATAGAAAAAGGCTATCTGAATAATGTTTATCTTAAGAGTTTTTTAGAACTTAAGCACATAGGTTCGCCATAGGCTTTCTGTGCTGTGCTCACGACAGGCATCGAAAGATAATGTTTGGCGTTATAAATCTGCAGACATGCCACTGAGCTAATATGGGGAAGAAAGACTCTTTAATGAGACCAAGTTGAAATGTCAGATACCTCAATGACGTTTTGTTAGTAACACCAGGTTGCAATGACAGATAATTGAGTAACTTTTCATTATTGAGATCAGGATGTAATTTCAAATACCTCAGTAACGATTCAATAGTGAGACCAAGTTTAGGTGACAGATAACTGAGTCAAGTTTAGCTAGAGAGACCAGGTTGAAATACTTAATACCCGACTAACGTTTCGCAACAACGAGACCACGTTGATGTCGACTAAGAAATATATACTTTTCTTTAAGTTAAAATACAAATTGAATGACTATTCCTAACACTTATACACATGGCTTACAATGGTGCGTTGAAATACATCGAAATTCAGAGCACAATGTTTGCTGAATTAGATTATGACATTTTTTGAAAACTAAATTACGACAAATCGCTGGTGGCTTCTATGGTAATTTTTACTCCTTCTGGCGCTAAAATGCAGGTTCATAAATTCACGTTGGGCAGAGCTCAGATTGGCCCTTTGTGCTTAATAACGAACAGACGTTTCTTTATTTCCAATTAAAATGTTTAACAATATTGTTTGTTTATTGCAAATAAGAGTAGAATAATACTGTTTTATTTAAGATTTCTTAAATGTTTGAGAAATACTTCGCGAACTGTAACAGTGCTTTTAAGAGTTAGACGTGTTTAGAGTCTTTGAATTGCCTCATTTTCTGTCAGTGTGTCATAGAAAAGCCTCATTACTTGTAATATTATGTCAAGTAAGACACTTTAAGTATCTGACAGATCTTTCACTGTGTTTCGTATAAAAATGTTATCTGTGTTGCAGGTTTCTTAAACTTTCTAATTGTGTTTCGAGTACATGTTAATTGTCTTAGATATGTTTTGCTATTGTAAGTGTCACTTTGGCATTTGTTTTCACTGAGGAGTAAATGTATTCAAGAAAACAATTATTAATAATACATGATGTAAAAATAAATTAACAATTAAATAATTGATTGTTAAAATGTCCTTATTCTAATTCTCATGTTCGCTGACTTTAATAAAACTGATGAAAATAATACTTCACCACTTAGTCAACCTGACATAGTCAAAGCAATATAAAATATTGTTGCAACCAATTCTTTGTCTATAGTATTCTATCCTGCCTGAAGGAGCTCAGGTATTTGCGAAAGGCCTCGTCGGTAGTAAACATAGTAGACATAGTATTGATTATATATTGTTGTCTACACACTTTAAATTCACAAGGAAATCATTATTAATAATGAAATAATAATGGTATTAAGTATTATATTAACGAGGTTATTTGTACAATTGTTTTAGTACCACATGTAGTGTGTCAGAGACGTCTAGTATTTTCATCACATGTTGAGTTTAATACGTAGATACAGTAATATCATAATAAGTGACTAACATAAGTTAATCCACTTACGTGATGGTATAAGGCAGTTGCTTTATTCCTAAATATTGTTATTTCTAGCATCTTTCAATCCTACCTTGTAGGGCATGCTCGAATGGAGCTCTATTCAACGATGATAACATTTTGCTAAGACAGAAAATAAACACAAAGTAAAAACATAGAAAAAAATTCCATTTTACTGGAAAAAGCCAGTTAAATCATGAGAACCATAAATACCATCTGACTGCTGAGAAAATAGTTGGAATATATACAATAATTTTATTTCTTTTAATTCGTGTATATATATATAAGTGTGTGAGTGTTAAAGAGTGGATGATAAAGCTCTCAAAAAACCCTGAGGGAATCCCTTATATCTATCAGTAATATGGATGTTCCTGGGGATCCCTTATATCTATCAGTAATATGGATGTTCCAGTTACAGTTTACTGAAGTTTAATCGGTATCTGTGAGTTTGATTTTATTTAATAAAATCCACTTTCTTAAAGCCACAAAATGTAAACTGTCTTCTACTTTCATCTCACTCTTCCTGAAGTTGAAGAGTGTATAAAAATTACACTTATCTGTGTTATTTATATTACCTAACACAAAGCAGAATTGAAAATACCAAACCAGTTGCCAAGGCTTAGCAAACGTTTTATTGTTCCTACGTTTCCTATAAATCCAATGTCAAGATTTTTCTGAACATTTATATCGTATTTTGGCTCTTTTTGTAATCAAAGTACACATTATAACACTAAAACTTGTTTTGTTAATATATAAGATGAGATTTTATATTTTAGTCTTAAAGCCATAAAAGGGATGTCCTTCCTCTTATCAGAGGAAGTGATTGGATTTATCAAAGTAATTTTGAGACCTGTAATTCATAGATCATTGAAGGAAAAAACTTTTGAAAGTCCTATATATAAAAGAGGGTTTTTAAAGTTAGTTAACACAGTTTAAAATATTGTTGGATTTCACGAAAGGAAAATCTTGCTTCACTGCTCTGTTTACATAAAAAAAAACGGTTATTACTGTTTTAAATGAGAATTTTGGTGGGGATTTGGTTATAAGTGTCACATAAAAGGCTTGTTAAAATTTTCCATATAGTTTCATGAATAAATTAATTACTGGAGTGATAAGTGATTAAATGGAAGAAAATAGGACATTTATATAAATAATAGAAAAAAAAATGTTAATTTGTTTATTTTTGATAATTACATTAATGTACAGCGCGAGAAAAAATATTTAAACAGCTTGATGAATTTGGGAAACAAACTATAAGTGGTCTTTAATTATAATAAATATCAGTTGATGCATGTGGATTATCATGATTTGAAATATTTAGCTCTATTCAACTAAAGTAAAGTCAGCTAGTCATCACTACCCACCACCAACTGTTAAAATACAGTTTTACCAATGAAAAGTGTGATTTATTATAACTTTATAATGTCCCACGGCTGGAAAAGTAACCATGTTTGGTGAGACAGGTATGCGAACTCGCTAACCTCAGATTGGAAGTAGAGCACCATTAAATTATATGTACAAGTTTCTTAAGAATAGCCTTAGTAGTGGCACGAAAAAAACAGGTCAATTCAAGTGATGGATCTGTCACTTGTATTATTGTATTGTATTGTTGCTAGCGGCTGGACAAATATGGATTTAAATAATATATATTTATTAAAATATTAATCACACGTCTGAACACATGATCGTAATTTCTATGTAAATATAGCTCATTAGCACAAACTTTGAATATTGCGTTCGATATTTGGGTTTCTTAACTAAAGGACATTGAACAAGGACATATGGTTTCGGAGGAAGGCCTTTACGTTGATACCTCGTGTATAAAGGTTGTCATAAAAGAATAAGTGAAAATCCTTGAAATTGTTTTCTCCTGAAAAATGAAAAGATTAGTGTTACTTATTGTGGTATAAAAGGTTGTTAAGGGAAATGTGGGGTATAAAATGTACCCTAAGTTTTTGAGGTGCCTACAGATGTAAGACACACAGTGTGGTGGGGATACACCTTATATCTGTCTTAACCTTTGTTTGTTAGTCCCACATAAAAATAATTAAATAATGATGTAAAATAAAATAAGTAAAGGAATAGAAATAGTAATTAGGGAAATATGGGTGCTCAAACCCACAAAGTCCCACATCTGTATCTCCCTTCACTGCCGGCAGATAGTTGTAGAAAAATGATAAGTTTACTCGACGTTATTTATTTTACTTAATATTTAAGTATTAATATTATCCATCTATATATATATTAAGTTGTTCAAAAATTAAATTTATCGGGACAAGTGTGTGTGTTTTACTTATACCAAAGCCACATCGGGCCATCTGCTTAGCCCACCGAGGGGAATCGAACCCCTGATTTTACCATTGTAAATCCGGAGACATACCGCTGTACAAGCGGGGGAAGGCTATCGGGAAACCTGCCACATTTTTTTTTCCTGCATTTTCATTCATTTGAATTAAAATAAATTTATTGTTTACATGGTTTTTACATAGATTTTTTTTACATGTTCAGATCTGTTCCTGGTATTTTCAATGATGTTGTATTAAAATAACTTATGTATATGCAAAACGGCTTGGTTGGTTTGAGAAAATATTTTACATAGAAGAGCGAACAACGTTTTGATCTTCTTTGGTCATCGTCAGGTTCACAAAGAAAGAGGTAACTGACCGGAAGCTGACCACATGTTTGAAAAGGGTTGTGTAACTGTGTGTCGAAATGTAGAGGGCGGTATTAGATGTTTGAATATATAATTTTATTTATTTTATTATATTAATATAGGTATAAAAGCGTTCCTTTATATTGGTTTATTTTGGGTTTAAGTTGTTGTATAAGTAAGGCTTTTTTAATTTTGCGTTTGTTTATGTTTGTTTCTTTATTTAGTATTTGAGTATTTTCTATGGTTATGTTGTGTTTATTTGACTTGCAGTGTTCGAAAACGTGTGAAGGTGACTTTTTATGTTCTTTAAATCTGTTTTCCATTTTTCTACTTGTTTCTCCAATATAGAAGTCGTGGCAGTTATCACATTGTATTTTATAAATAATGTTGGTGTGGTGTTTGTCAGTGTAGTTTTTACATAGTATAGACTTCAGTTTTGTGCCTGGTTTTTGAATAAATTTGGTATTAACTGGAATGTCATATTTTGTTACTAGTTTTTGCCAAATGTTGGTTATTTGTCAGCTGATGTCAGGAATATATGGTATGCAGCAGTATATGGTTTCGTGATTTCTCTTCTACGTAAAATATTTTCTCACAACCCAAACTAGCCGTTTTTACATATATATATTTCTCTACAAGTGTGTTTTCTCGACATCATCTGATTAAAAATAACTTAATTTTTAGATGGCTTTTACGTAAATATTTTAAACTTATTAATGTAAAACAGTTATAATATGTTTAAGTTTCATCATATTGTTCTGAAAACAATGTAGTTTCTATTAGCAGGAAACGTTTTTCTTTAAACAACTCGTTTTAATTTTTATTATAATTCTCCGAAAGGTCCTCTGTAAACAAGATATCGAAAATAGTTTTCTTTTCTGTATTTTGAAAATTTTTATAAATCTAAGAAGTTTATTTATTTTGTTTATTTAGAATTAAGCACAAAGCTACATAATGGGCTATCTGTGCTCTGCCCACCACAGGTATCGAAACCCGGTTTTTAGTGAGATTGTTTATTAGTTTTGAATTTCGCACAAAGCTAAAAAATTGGAAAATAAATCTGGATATTGGTGGGATTCTAGAGTAAATGTTTGTACAATGATAACATTCTATGAAACTGACATAAAATACAACCTTTACAATTTAGGTAATTATAATGGTGAGTTTTGACAAAAAAAAAAGAGAGAAAAACTCACTATTTCTATATATGAATCACTGTATTCTACAAATGTATAATAAACCTATCCAAATGACAAATCTTATCTCTCATGTTTTTGATTAAGTCTTTCAACTTCATCCTCTTGCTAGCCTTTTTGCCCAGGGTATGCAGATCTGTATTTAACTTTATGATAGCAAGAGCAAGAACAAAACTGTATCTGGATTTTAAACTTAGAAACTATATCATGATTACAGTTGGAGTATCCATAGCTGAACATCTCTATGGTACATTTGATTTTCTGGGATTCTATCTACATGAGAATACACGCTATAAGAACTGTTATTTAAAGTAGATCTTAAAAACATTTGTTATATCTTCAATGTTGTGTTATGAGCAAAATTAAAGTAAAGATAACACTTGGTTTTCACAAATTAATTATCAGTGTATGATATTTTAAATGTAAGTCAGATTGTTTGCTTCTTTTCAGTTTCAAGTGATATTCAGATATTTACACTTTAATGTATTTTCAATGAACTAATTATCTGAATCTTCTGATTTCATGCAGCCAGTTTATAGATATTAGATTTTCTTTTAATCAGTTCTCAAAAGAAGGGCTTAAAAATATGGTTTACCAAATACCTCCTTCATCTGATAGATGTTCTATTTTTTAAACTCAGACACAGAAAATTGCCATATAAATCACTCAATAGTTTTCTACTAGATCAGTAGAGTATGTAGTTGACAATATATAAGACAGGTTGGGAACAACTGTCCTGATATTTTGATTCTTTCTTCCCAAGGCTGTAACAGAATTTTGTTGTTTTAACATGAAAATACACAGTTCAACTCATTGCTTTCACATTATTATAATTTTAAAGTGGAACTAAATGCCTTTGAGAATAAGTTGGCAAACAATGTATAATAAAGTGATTTAGTTTGGGAGCAAAATACTACATGTTGTGATACAACATTGAGCTTCCTTCTTCAGATATTACACATGTAGCATGACAGTTGATGTTATAAGTTTTTAAATTTAGAAAAACCTCCACACAACTGTCTGTTATAAATACTGAACTCAGTGGCATCCTAAAAATTTTGGAACTTCCAGAGAGCCTCATCAACTTATAACACAGTTAGATCAAGTCCTTCACAAAACTTCTGTAAATGTGGAATATTCAGAATTATTTTATCTTACTAATGACATTTTTCTACCGAATGAAGTAAGAAAAACATCTTAACTAACAAAAGAATAAAATGTTTGAATCAGCTTCTTAAAACCTTTCTTAGATCAAAATTTGAAACAAATTCATGTTTTGATAATACATATCAAAGAAAACAGTTTGTATGTTCTTGATACTGGCAGTTATATCCGTTCTTCTGTCAAGCACAATAGTGTATTGTAATAACAATTAAAGGTAAAAAATGACCTATTTCAAATTTATCACATTAACACAGAGGTTAGCAGGTATGTTAAATTTTGATGATGGCACAGTGCATGTGTTTTACACTTAAAGATATAACAGCTGATACCTTAAATGTAATTTTAGGATTGTTATATACCGTTAACATAAAAATGACAACGATTTTCAGACTCTTCTTTGCTCTATTTCTAAGAACGTGGTTTACAGACTGATGTAGACTTAGGTAAGAATCAAAACCTAGCAAAAATACTGATGAAAAACAAAAAATGTTTGAAAACCGTTTAATTCTTAAGCTACCACTTTAGTTAAGAAAGTAAAAAGTATAAAGTGTTATATTATGTGTTAGTAAATACTGATTCATAAGGATACTGATATTTGTACTATTTATTGTTTAATACTACAATGTTCGCCTTGTGTTATGTGAAGTATTTGTATATACTGACTCACACAGCTGTTAATATCTGTTCTGTGTATTGTTTAATTTTACAGTATCCAGCTAGTGGGTAGTGTTATGTGAAATGATCTGTAGTGTCCCACGTACAGACATCGGGAAAAAAGAACCAAGCCAAAGCGCAGTTGGCTTTCCCATAATTTAGGTATAATCCATCAAGAGTCACAAAGTACCTAATAAGCCATATTCACCGTAGATTCAGGAAGAAGAAATAATTTATCATAGAGTAAAATACAAACATAAAATATTGGTTACAGTAATTATAAGGAATCTCAGGTGAAAAGTATTTTACGTGGATACTGTTCCCAGAAACAAACTGATACTGATTTTCGTTCAAGAGAGCATGAAGTTAAAATTGTCATGTAAAAAAGACGTCTAACTCTTAAAACCACTGTTACAGTTCGCGAAGTATTTCTCAAACATTTAAGAAATCTTAAATAAAACAGTATTACTCTACTCTTATTTGCAATAAACAAACAATATTGTTGAACATTTTAATTGGAAATAAAGAAACGTCTGTTCGTTATTAAGCACAAAGGGCCAATCTGAGCTCTGCCCAACGTGAATTTATGAACCCGTATTTTAGCGTCAGAAGGAGTAAAAATTACCATAGAAGCCACCAGCGATTTGTCGTAATTTAGTTTTCAAAAAATGTCATAATCTAATTCAGCAAACATTCTGCTCTGAATTTCGATGTATTTCAACGTACCATTGTAAGTCATGTGTATAAGTGTTATGAATAGTCATTCAATTTGTATTTTAACTTAAAGAAAAGTATATATTTCTTAGTCGATATCAACGTGGTCTCGTTGTTGCGAAACGTTAATCGGGTATTTAGTATTTCAACCTGGTCTCTCTAGCTAAACTTGACTCATTTATGTGTCACCAAAACTTGGTCTCACTATTGAATCGTTACTGAGGTATTTCAAATTACATCCTTATCTCAATTATCTGTCATTGAAACCTGGTGTTACTAACAAAACGTCATTGAGGTATCTGACATTTCAACTTGGTCTCATTAAAGAGTCTTTTTTCCCCATATTAGCTCAGTGGCATGTCTGCAGATTTATAACGCCAAACATTATCTTTCGATGCCTGTCGTGAGCACAGCACAGAAAGCCTATGGCGAACCTATGTGCTTAAGTTCTAAGAAACTCTTAAGATAAACATTATTCAGATAGCCTTTTTCTATTAGGCCTTCGACTATAATAACGTTTTGCTTCTCTTATTATCAGGGATAGAGTGGCGTTAAATATCACCAAATTGCTACCTTTGATATTATTAGACTTAATCATTTTCACCAGTTATTCTGAGTGGTAATAAATTTATTTCAAATAAAATAATAAAAATATAAGAGAGCAATAAATAATCGATGTTAAAAGTAAAATAAAATAAATAATCGTTGTTAAAAGTATGGTTAAATAAATAATTGGTCTCAAAAATATATTATTAATTCTTACTTTACAAATCTGTTTTGTGTAAGATATAAATAAAAATTAATAACATTAACTACTCAGCTTCTGAACTTTGTTCACACTATAAAAGTTATTGTACATGATGGTTGTTGATAAAAATAGCACCTATATTATTTTAGCCGTTTTTATGAACTATTATAGTGAGTGAAATGTCTCATGGACATTATATGTGATGGACGTAGTGTAACGATATACCATAAGATATTCGTCTGTACTTTGTCTCATATGTTTTTAAATAATGATACAAGAAATCACTGATTATTATATTTAATTTTAAATATATATATATATATATCATATTAGTTCTAGCTAGTTATTGATATTTTCATATTTCAGGAATACGACAGGATCATCTACAATGATCCTAATAGAAAAGCTTACTTTCCAAGTTATTCAAAGTGGTTGCATTAATACTGTACTAAAATATCCTGGATTCTTTCATCAGGAAATGAAACTGAAACTATTTTCAAGCGGGACAAGTCGTTCAGGGAAGGCTTTCAATATCTTATTAGTTAAAATTAAGATCAGCAGGAAGCATATCTTTTATTTCCTTGCTTGTTGCAACAACGACTGGTACGTCAAGTCAACAGTACCTTTCGTTCCTACAAGAAGTGACAACATCCAAGTTAAATGTGCTAGAACTGAATGGGGTTTGAAGCATATAAAAAGAAACAATTACCTTCTGTATCCAAGGTAATCTGAGGATTTGTACTTTGACAGATACTGATTAAATTGGTATTGTGTTTGTACTTTTGTCAAACAGTCACATTTTTTCGTGCATTTCCATTTATTTGAATTAAAATAAATTTATTGTTTACATGGTTTTTACGTAAATTATTTTAAAATTTGTTAACGTAAAACTATTAAAAGATGTTTACGGTACATCATACTGTTCTAAAAACAATGTAGTTTTTATTAGCAGAAAACTTGTTTTGTTCTTAAATAATGTGTTCTGAAATTTATTACAATTCTCTGAAATGTGCTTCGTAAATAACATATCGAAGACAGTTAATCTTTATCTTAAAAGTCTTTTTGAAATCTAACAATAGTATAGTTTTATAATACTTATATTTATTGAAAGAGTTTTTAATTAAAGAAGCTAGTTAGTTTGAAAACTAGTGATAACTTTCTGTCAACTGAGTGAATTTTAGCAACAAACTTTATACAGTAACAATTTGAAAATGTTTGTAGAAATGTTTTGTTCATGTTTAACACTGTTGCAATTAAATAAATGTTCACTGTTCTGATTCATATTATTGTGATTTTGAAATTAAGGGCGATTCCGTTTCTTAAAATACTGCTCTATAATATTACTGCAGAATAAAACACTATAACCACAAAACAACACATTGCACTCTGTTATCACAACACAGTGTTGCAGTATAATTGATACTGGAAAAACAAGAAAACTAAGAATTCTTTTAAAGCTCTTTAAATATAATATCTCTGGAAGTCTACATAATTGAAGTAAATACGTAGAGTAAAGAGGCAGAATAAGTGTTAAGTTAACATGTACATACCTGTAAATTTAAAACACATATTTTTTCGTGACCTATTAATTCCATAAGCATTAAATACAAGATTGAAAACTATTTTTACACCAAAATTAGTTGAAGAACTACAAACGTCTAGGATTAGAGGGTACATAATAAAGTAGGTATTAAACCCAAATATGGCGAGGTGATTAGCGTGCTCGACTCTTAATCTGTGGATTGCGGGTTCAAATCCCGTAATACTAAACATGTTCGCTCTTGCATCCTTGGGGTCGTTATAATGTGATGATCATTTCCCCTATTCATAGTGTAAAGAGTAGCCCAAGATTTGACGATGGATGATGATGACTAGATGTCTTCTCTCTTGTTCTAAACTGTTAAAAAAAGACAGCAAGGGGAGATGTCTTTGTCTATCTTTGCACTAATTTAACAAAAAAACAGTTACACACAGAAACTACTGATTAGTAGTGAAATTCAAAATGTAATTAGGGTGCCTAATATGTAATCAAAGTGTGCTTAAGTTTATAGGGGGCCTTACTTGTAATCGGAGTATGCTGACGCCTAAAGGCATGAAGCTAGATCAAAGATTTCCCTTTGTGTGTGGTTCTCCACTAACTTTGAGTTACGTGACGTCATACATACAGTGACATCAGAGAGCGTATAGTTCCAAATTATTAATAAAGTCCATAAAAAGTTATTTCCATCTAAGTAATGACAGTAACATTGCTCCTATCCTTCAGCAAACGGTTTTCTCGGTTAATGTCCAACTACAGAACAAATATACTATTCCGTGTAAACTTTTCAAACAATAACTTTTTCCTTCTGTTGTGTAAACTAAGTGAAAAACGAAGCTACACTTATTATATTAAGTTTAGTTAAAGACATATATCATCTGTTTATATACGACGACTTTTGTTTCGACATGGAGGTTGTTATGGCGACTGGTTTCCCATTTAAGGGATGCAAGTTTAGATTCCTTGTCCTACCAAACATACTCGTTCTTTTAGCCATGTGGACACTATAACGTGAAGGTTAATCACACTATTCGTTGGTAGAAGAGTAGCCCAAGGATTCGCGTAGGATGTGCTCTGCTCACAACAGGTATTGAATCCAGCTTTATAGAGCTTTAGGTGCACAGACGTGCAGCTGTATCTTTAAGTTGCGCGAGGAAACGTGCAAAGCAAACGATATTTTTTTTGAATGAATGTGTAATTCACTTAAAAGTAGAATGATTGTAATGTTCTCATAGCTCATGTACTTTTTAATAAATTTACACACGTGTTCATTATTTTAGAAAAAAATACATTAATTGTTTGATGTAACACTGTAAGCAAAACTTCAGTTATTATAAGTCAGTTACATTATGGTAGAATATAGAGAATTCACGCCACTGTATGTTTTTATTATTGTGCAGATATTTGTGTTTATATCACCTTTTGCACTTTCAAATTTTTTTTCAATATAAATCGATCGTGGTTAATTATCGAACTAGTGTCTAAATCGGAAGGTTACAAAAAGATCTGATATCGACAAAATTGATGTATCCTACCACCTTTGTTTCTTCCAGTTTGATGTCGGTGTCCAGGGTACCATTAATGATGAAAGGTCATGTAAATCACTAGCTGTATTGGATTGTAATTAGCTGATTTTATGTCTATTTTATATATGCATACACTGCTGGCCAAAATCGTAAGGCTAATGAACATAAAGAAAGAACTAAGCATTTTGCGTTGTTAGACTCAACCACGTATTTGAGTAGAGCTTCGAAAGATGAAAATAAGAAAAGGAAAAAAAATATATTTTTTTTATAATTTAATAGAGGAAATATGAACACATTGAAATTAGCCAAAATACTAGTTGGTCAAAAGTTTAAGACACTACTGAAACGAAGCTTTAATCGGTAAACACATTACGAAATTTAGTCATTTATGTTCAAGCATTAGCGTTGTCAACATCTCCCACTGACATCTCCTGTGTGTCGTTGGGTAAAAACATGGCAAAGGCTAAAAGTTGAAAGAATTTGAACATGGCAAAATTGTAGAGCTGCAAAAACAAAATCTCTCTCAACGTGCCATCACTGGCGAGATTGGGCGTAGTAAAACTGTTGTTACAAATTTCTTAAAAGACCCTGAGAGATACGGAACAAGTGGTCGTCCCAAGAAAATTTCGACGGCGTTGAGCAGGAGGACTCGACTGGTTGTCCGGCAAGACACCAGCCGATCGTCGAACCAGATTAAGGCCCTAAAGGAAGCAGAATGTAGCTCAAAAACAAAAAGACAGCATCTACAAGAGATAGGCTTTACAAACTGTAAACGTCTTCAAAGACCACGATCTCCTTCCACACCACAAAACAGTTCGGTTAAACATTGCTGAGAAGCACCAAACATGAAATGCAGAAAAGTGGAAGAAGAATTTGTACCCTGATGAGAAACATTTGACCTGGATGGTCCAGATGGCTTCTAACATTACTGACACGATAAGGATATCCCATTGGAGACATTTTCTACACGACACAGTGGAGGAGGTTCCATGATAATCTGGGGTACTTTCTCCTTCCATGGAACAATGGAGCTTCACGTAATACAGGGACGTCAAACAGCGGCTGGCTACATTGGCATGTTGCAGAGAGCATTTTTTTTTTGACTGAAGGCCTTCGCTTGTGTGGAATTGACTGGATCTTTCAGTAGGACAACGCTGCAATAAACAATGCCCACAGGACAAAGGACTTTATCATGGCAAATAACGTGATTTTTTGGACTATCCAGAGTGTTCGCTCGAACTGAACCCCATTGAAAATGTTTGGGGGTGGATGGCAAAGGAAGTCTATAGAAATGGACGTCAATTCCAAACAGTGCATGATATTCGTGAAGCCATCTTCACCACATGGCATAACATTCTGTCCAGCCAGAATTTTTTAAGTAATTCGCAATGACGGCCATGCAACTCACTATTGAGACCTCTTGTTGGGCATTTTCTACGCTGTTTATGTCTTCTTTTTTGATATGGTCTTAAACTTTTGACTTGCTAGTGTTCAGGCTAGTTTCATAATGTTCACATTTTCCCTATTAAACGCTAAAATTTTTTTTTTGTTTTATTTTCCCTTTTCTTATACTTTTCTGATACACTGGCCAGTAGTGTATATATATTTTAACACAGATTGAACGTTATATACAAATATAAAAATAGTTACGTACATCCAACTTAAACAAGTTCGCCGTGTAAACTCGCCCCTAGTGCCACATTTTCAAACTTTCTGCCTCTAATAACACATTTTGGAACTATCCGCCTTCTGACGCTATTTAGTAGAACTATGACGGCACGTGTGCTCCAGTCCTTAAAGAATAGCACTCACTGAGCGGTAGGTAGCCTTTGATCTTCCTTCTCCTTCATGTCATCAAACGACGGAATCGTTTGGTTTCAGGTAAAATTCCTCAACTACTTTTATATATATTTTACATTCAAAATGAGATATTTCGTTCTGTTCTTATGTCATTTTTTTGTAATGAGTTTTGAAGTAGACAAAAAACTTTCAAATTACTTAAGGTATTCCATCTTCCGGAAGTAAAGTGTAAAGAAATAAGGGTTAACTTATAACGAGTTCTGTGTAATGTGTGTGTAAACTTTTTATGGTTTGTTTATTTGACAAAAGCTTGTGATTAAAGTGGATTAGTACAATGAAAACGTTTAATTCCAAAAAAATTTTCGGAATATTTTCTTCCTTTATTATACTATTTAATTAATTGTAGTTTGGTTTGAATTATTTGAAAACTTCCATAAGAACTATCTGCGTTAGCTGTTCCGAATTTAAGAAGGAAACCAGCTAGTCATAAACACCCACAAAATTACAAAATGAGCAGATTGAGGATAATGAATAGAGAGAAAAGTAGAATCTTTTCTAGTTGGAAGAAGACATTTAAGGAATTATAGCTCAAGAGAAACACAAGGATCCTGACTAAGTACAAAGGTAAAATGGGTTGTAAAAAGTGAGAAAGAATAGCAAAGACAAACAAATATTGGCACAAATATGAGAGGCCATACAACAACCTTTCCAGGGTACCAGAAGAAATCAATGAAATGATAGAATGCAACATATCTTTGTTACCAGAACAGTGAAGAATGGAATTGGGGTTGGACAATGAAGAGTTATTTAGTATGTTAAACATTCCTTTTAAAATATTTTTATTGTTCAACGCAATACCTTATTATTCTGCTTTTTATCGATATATTGATTGTATATGTGAAGTAATCAAAGTGAAGTAAAGATAAATATTATTAAAACAATGAACATCGAACATCGAGATTGTTAATATTATACCTTTAGTCCATGTCCCTGAGGTATGATAAAAATAACATATATAAGGTATGTGATAAGAATGTGATAACAGAATATTATCTTCACAGTTTATTCTATCTGTCAGCAGAAAACACTAAGTCATAATAAACCAGTAAAGTGTTTTAATCAACAAGTGGGGATAATTTGTTAATCAAGTAATAGGGATTTCTCAGTAGTGTTGTGAAAGGTAAAAACACTCATCTGGTTGAAATCGTTTCGGTTTAAGCACAACTTATTCTATTTGTTTCTTCTTTGGTCGAGAATGACACCAACGATATTTACGGGGAACTCGCACAGTAAACTACACTGGACGTAGCTCTGATCTAAAAATTGTTCCTACTGCTGCCGGTTATAAATGGTTTAAGTTAGCACAAAGCTACATGACGGTTAACTGCATTAGCAGCCTCTAATTTATTTGTGAAAAACTGGAGGGAAGGCAGCTAATTATCACCACCCACCTATAGCTCATAGGATGATTTTATAAGCAAATATTGGGATTGACCGTTGCATTATTATTGACCCATGGATGAAAAGGCGAGCAAGTTTGGAGCGGGAAAGATTGTGATCCAACGCCCTTACCACCTGGTCATGCCGGACTTCTAGCAGTATAAGACTCGTGGGAAGGCAACTAGTCAACGCTACCCTCCGCCACCTCTTAGGCTACTCTTTTATCAACAAATAGTGGAATTTACCGTCATATTATAACACCTCACAAGGCTGAAAAGTCGAGGATGTTTAGTGTGATGTGGATTCGAACCCACGACCTTCGGTTTACGAGTCGAGCGTCTCAACTACCTTCCCATGCTGGGCCAGAACGTATTGACAACAAGTATGAGCTGAAAACGGTCTTAGCTACTCTCACAGTGTCAATAAAAAATTCATTTTTCTAAATAAACTTATAAGTAAAAAAGAAAACGTTTCTTCCGATGAGATTAATTTGTTTAACAATGTTTTCTAGTCTGAAATCAATATGCTTCAATTTGTGACAGAAATATCTGTTTTCTCGAAAAACGGAGTGTTTTATTACAGTAAACTAGAACGACGTCACTTTTACTAGTGAAGCGGAGTATTGTTTAATAATAACTTACAATGACGTCACTTTTACACGAGAAGCGAAGTATTGTATAACTGTAAACTACAACGACGTCACATTTACATTGAAGCGGACTATTGTTGAATAATAAACTACATTGACGTCATTTTTAGACGTGAAGCAGAGTACTGTTTAAGAATAAACTAAAGCGATGCCACTTTTACTCGTGAAATGGAGTATTGTATCAGATTAAATTACAAAACATCACTTTTACACCTGAAGCCTAGTTATTTTGTAACAGTAAAGTCTAGAAACGTTTAGTACGTGTATCACGTATTGTGTAACTTAGCCGAAAAATTACTGATCTAATAGTGTTTTAGTACAAATAACAGTGTAATATAATCTAAAATAACGTTTAGATCCATTAGTAGAGAAAAATTAGTTTATATTGATACATTAATTTCTGAACTTGGAACTTCTAAGTTATTTCAGGAGTAATCATTCTGTTTACAAAAGTTCAGCAGTTCTTCCTTTGAATTAACTTTCAGTCTTATATGTTATTTTGGCTGAATCCCAGTTCACTGTACATAAGGAATCTTGTAGAGTTTATTTGTTTGACTTTTTGTCATTCTATTCTGGTTTTCTGCGAGCCTTGTACCAAAATTGCTCCCTGTTTTTCAACAGCATATTTTCTCTACGGATTGGCAATGGGAATATGTATATTGACTCCTTACTCTTAATTTTGAAGCCTACTACTGGCGTAGTGACACGTACGTCTGCAGACTTATATCGTTATAAACCGGATTTGGGTAGCGGTGATGGTCGGAGCACAGATAGCCCATTTCTGTTTAATTACAAAGAAAAAAGTACAAATTAAAAGCAAACAAAGAAATATCAGTTGCTTTTTTGTTTTTGAAATCTGCGCAAAGCTACACAAGAACTATCTGCGCCAGCAGTTCCAAATTTAGAAGTGTAATACCAGAGGGAAAGAAGCCACACACCTCTGACGTATAGTGTGATTGACCGTAACTCTTAATAAAATCCTGCCTTGAGATTCAACGCAATCTGAAATCTGTCATTTCCGTCCCATATCTGTTTACAAAAGTTAGTTCAAAATAAACGGAATACTTTGTTTGAAGATATTATTTGTATTTGACGACGCTAATAACAACGCACGTTTCTTTTCTCACTTCTTCTTTCATAAATATTTCTACATTCACGTACATTGGAAGCGATAATATCTCGTGTTCAGTTTTACGGATGATAACGCGTGTGTGTTTTTCGTATAGCAAAGCCACAAAGGTCTATCTCCTCAGCACACCGAGGGAAACGAACACCTGATTTTAGCGTTGTAAATCCGGATACATACCGATGTACTAGCGGGAGGCGGATGATAGCGATGGTTATCAATTAACGAACAAATTTTTTTTGCGTTTATCTTTCCGTGGGATTAAAAACAAAAGAAACGGGCAGTTTGGTGTATAAAGCTGTTGGTGTTTTATAAATGAAACAGGAATACCAGCATGAACATTTATGAGTATTCGGAAAATCCGTTTTCTCCACAAATGAGTTTGAATAATGAAGTGACCCCCCACATACAACGCTAAAAATCGGGTTTCGATACCCGTGGTGGGTAGAGCACAGATAGCCCATTGTGTAGCTTTTTGCTTAATTCTAAACGTCAATACAACAACAACAAGATGAGGTCAAGGTTTTAACCTTAAAGTCCAAACCTCAGGTGTATACAACTACATATCTTTAGAGTTGTGTGATATATTAACCACATCTCCTATGAACTCTCACGTACAGACATCGGGAAAAAAGAACCAGATTGAAGCGCAGTTGACTTTCCAATAATTTAGGTACAATGTATCTAAAGTAATATAGTATCTAATAAGCCACATTCGCTATAGATTCAGGAAGAGGAAACCGTTTATCATAGAGTAAAACACAAATATAAAATATTGGTTGTGGTAATTATGAGGAATCTCAGGTGAAAAGTATTTTACGTCACACCAGACATGCTCGCCCCTTCAGCTATGGCAGCGTTAAAATGTGTAGGTCAATCCAATGATTTGTTGGTAAAAGCGGTGAGTGCTGATGACTAGCTGCCTATTCTCGTGTCTTACCCTGCAAAATTAGGGATGCATAGCACAGATAGCTCTCGTGTACCTTTGCGCGAAATTCAGAAACAAATAAACAGTGAACGTCTATTTAATTGCAACAGTGATAAACATGAATAAAACATTTCTATAAACATTTTGTAATTGTTATTGTATAAAGGTTTTTGCTAAAATTTACTCAGTCGGTGTAAAGTTATCACTAGTTTCCAAACTAACCAACTCCTTTCATTGAAAACTCTTTGTATAAAAGAAAGGTATTCTAGAACTTATTATCTTCTTAGATTTCCAAAAAAGTTTGAAGATAAAGAAAAGAAAATCTGTCTTCGATGTCTTATTTAGAATCTTTCAGAGAATTGTAATAAGTGTTAGAACGTGTTCTTTAAGAACAAGAAAACATTTGTGCCAATGGAAATTTTATTATTTTTAGAACACTTTGATGTACCATAAACATCTTTTAATGGTTTTACATTAACAAACATAAAATATTTACGTAAAAGCCATATAAACAATAAACTTATTTCTAATGCAACATCGATGAAAATACAGAATAGCTCTGAATATTTAACAAAAAAATCATACTCATATAATCAGTATCTATCAAAGAACAAATCCCATTGTTCTGAAGGACGTAGCAAATTATTCTTGAGTCTTTTAAATTTTGTCATAATCAAGTTATATATTATTGTAAATCAGCTACCTTACGTCATCATTCAGGTCTCATAAATGCTTTAGACTCATCGATGGCACTCGTTCCATTCAATCTTCTCAAACAATGACATTCTCGATTTATTAAAAACCACGTAGCTCCCCCTATAGGACTACAATTGCACACAGAAGGTAATTGTTTCTTTTAACACGCTTCAAACCCTATTATGTTCCAAAACATTCAACTTGGATTTTGTCAATTCTTACAGTAATAAAAGTACTATTGATTTTGTAGACCAGTCATTGAAAGTACAAGCCAGGAAATATAGGATTTGCTTCCTGTGATATTAATTTTAACTAATAAGATATTGAAGTCCTTCCCTGAACGACCTCTCTTGTTTAAAAATAGTTTCAGTTTCATTTTCTGACAGAAGAATCCGGGAAATTTGGTACAATATTAACGCAACCACTTTGAATTACAAGTGAGGCAAGCTTTGCTATTAGGAACATTTTAGCTGATTCTGTCGTTTTCCTAAAATATGAACATATCAGTAACAAGCTACAAATAATAATATTCATATATATTTTAAATTAAATATAAAAAATCCCTGATTTCTTTAAATACTACTTACTTAAAAAAATATGAGAGAAAGTACAGACGAATATTTTATGATACATCAACCACACTACATCTATCATATTTAATGTCAACAAGGCCCTTCACTCACTACGATGGTTCATCAAAACGGGAAAAGTAACCTAGGTTCTATTTTTATCATGAAATTCGTGTACAATGACTTTTATGGTGTGAACTAAGTTCAGTATCTAAGTTGTCATGGTTATCAATTTTATTTAAATAATTTACAAAACATTTGTACAGTAGGTGTCAACAGCATCCTTTTAACACCGATTATTTATTTAATTTTACATTTAATACCGATCATTTATTGTTTTTTAATATTTTTCTTATTTTATTTAAATTAAATTTATTATCATACAGAATAAATGGCGAAACAAGTTAAGCCTAATAACGTCAAAGGTAGCAATTTGGTGATATAGATCGTTACTTTACGCCTGGTAATGAAAGAAGCAAAATGTTCTTAACGTCTAAGGCCTGATGGAAAAACGCTATCAGAAAAATGTTTATCTAATGAGTTTGTTTGTATTTAAGCACAAAGTTACGCCATAGACTATCTGCGCTTTCTTTACGACAGGTACCAAAAGATAATTTTTGGCGTTATAAATCTGCAAATATACAATTTAGCCAAGATGATAAAAGAGGTTCTTTAGTTGACTTAGGAACCCAAGGTTGAAATGACAATTACCTCTGTAACGTTTCGTTATTAAAAATGAATTGAAGTGACAGATAATTGAGTGAAGTTTAGCTAGAGAGACAAGGTTGAAATGCTAAACACCCAACTAACGTTTCGCGCTTGGCATAGCCAGGTGGTTAAAGAACTCGACTCGAAATTCGACGGTCCCGGGATCGAATCCCCAACAAATATGCTATCCATATCAACCTTGGGAGCGTTATAATGTCACCATCAATCCCACTGTTCGTTGGTAGAAGAGTACCAAGAATTGACGGTAGATGGTGATAAGTTGCTGCCTTTTCTCTAGTTTTACCCTGTAAATTAGGGACGGCTAGCGCAGATTGCCCTCCTGTAGCTTTGCGCCAAATTCAAAACAAACTAAAACTATATATGTAAAAACGGCTCGTTTGGGTTGAGAAAACATCCTATCAGACACTAACAAATTAAAGCCAATACATACAAATCTAACTAAGACACACGAAACGCAACTAAACAAAATACTACTAAAAAAAATCCAAAACAATTTCACAAACACTTTATTTCTACCCACAAAAAATCGACTCATGCACACTACAAATATACGTGATCCCCAAACCTCATACACTAGATTGTCCATTACGACCAATAATGTCCACATATGAATCGTTAAATTATAACCTTGGTGAATACATAGCATGGACATTCTCCAAATATGTAACATCAGCCAGCTCATTCATCAAAGACTCCTTTAATTTCAGGTCTACTGGTACAGATACGTAGATGACACGGTTGCGGGATTCACCTCTAAGGAACACACACTTAATTTTTTCAATCACATTAACGCTATACATCCCAACATTAACTTCACATGTGAACAAGAAGAAAGCAAACAAATATCATTTCTTAACCTCAAAATTACAAGATTCAATCCACAATTTAAAACAGAAATCCACCGAAGAATCACCCATACTGGACAAAACACTTCTTGGGACTCAGCCCATGAAACAAAGCAAAAACTCAACATACTAAGAAACCAAATAAACACAGACATAAAACTATGCTCACCAGATAAAATTAACGATTAATTAGACAAAATAAAACAATACTTCATCAACATCAATACGTTTCCTCTACAAACCGTAGAAAACATTATACACACACATCTAGACATAAAGCAAAATCAACCAACAAAACTAAATATATCTCAAATCAAAAAATCTCGAAATTGTATACTGCTGCATGCCATATACTACCGACATCAGCAGACAAATAACCAACATTTTGCAAAAACTAGTAACAAAATATGGCATTCCAGTTAATACTAAATTTATTCAAAAGCCAGGCACAAAACTAAGGTCTATACTATGTAAAAACTACACTGACAAACACCACACCAACATTATTTATAAAATACATTGTGATAACTGCCACGACTTCTATATTGGAGAACCAAGTAGAAAAATGGAAACCAGATTCAAATAACATAAAAAGTCAACTTCACACGTTTTCGAACACTGCAAGTCAAATAAACACAACATAACCATAGAAAACACTCAAATACTAAATAAAGAAACAAACATAAACAAACGCAAAATTAAAGAAGCCTTACTTATACAACAACGTAAACCCAAAATAAACCAATACAAAGGAACACCTTTATACCTATATTAAAAAAAAATAATATAAAATTATATATTCAAACATCTAAGCCCGCCCTCTATATTCCGACACTCAGTTACACAACCCCTTTCAAACAAGTGGTCAGCTTCCTGTCAGTTACCTATTTCTTTCTTTGTGAACCTGACGATGACCGAAGAAGGTCGAAACGTTGTTCGCTCCTCTACATAAAATATTTTCTCATTTTTACATATATATTTTTCTCTATAAGTGATTTCTCGACATCACTGATTATTATTTCAAACCAAAATCTAACGTTTCGCTAGAGAGAGAGCCACGGACCAACATCTGGAGGAATGGAGGAAGAGGACTTATGCACCTGACCCTCCTGGGTATGTAAAAAACTCAACATATCCAAATACCCACAAAGAAGAAGCGAAGCGCTAGAGAGAGATAAGGTTGAAATTAGACATCTTGATAAAAAAATATATACCTTAAGAAAGAACAAACGTTTCTTTATTTCCTATCAAAATGTTTAAAGACATTGGTTGTTTATAGTAAATAAATGGTAATAGTGGAGTGATGAAGATTCCTTAAGTGTTTAAGAAATTCTTCGCGATGTTTATAGTGCTTTTAGTATAAAGCCTGTTCAGATAATTTGAAATGCCTCATTTTCTGTCAAAGAGGAGCCTCATTACAAGTAATATTATGTCAAGTAAGACACTTTAAGTATCTGAAAGATTTCTCATTGTGTTTCATGTAAAAATTTATACGTGATGTATGAGTCCTCAGTTTTACCCCTCAGTTACATCGTTAATTAAAACATTTTCCCATCCAGTTGTTTTCAGTTTTTGCCTTAAAGATAAAATATTAATTTGTGATAAAAAAAAAAACGAAACTGATAAATGACGTTGGAAAAACAATAGATCTGCAATTAAATATTTCGAGACGACGAGAAATGGCTCTGACATTGAAAATCTTAATATAGAAAGTACACAAGTATAAACAATTAAACAATATTCATAAACATACGTTTGTCGTGTTTGTTTTAAAATGTGACAATAAATGTTTTAAAATTCGTGGTACATACTTTCATTGTTTTTGAGAAACGTTCACAGCAATCTATATAGGGGGCGCTATTTTTGTAAGTAAAAGTAAATGGTTGACAAAAGCAGTAGAAATTGTTATAATATAATGGAATTTTATATCACTTACTGACTGTTATCAAACCAAGTACAATTAAAAGTTATCTTTGATACAATAATTTAAAATGTTCTTTAAGATATTGTCGAGGACACACAATACATACGACTGTTTAAGTGTCTTCACTATCAGCAAATTTAGGTTTAACATCAACAGTACATTTCAAGTTTGCTGTTTACTGTTGCCGTCAAAAGCATTAGGGCTGGCTCGACATGTCCAAGATGTTAAGGCACTCGAAACGTAATCTGATGGCCTCGGGTATGATTTTCCGTCATAATAAACATGCTCGCTTTTTCAGCTGTGGAGGCGTCATAATGTGACGGTCACTAGAACTATTCGTTTAACGTGGGTGGTGACGACAAGCTGACTTCCCTCTATTGTTACAGTGATGAATTATGGACGGTTGTTGGAGATAACCTTCGTGTAGCTTTGTGCGAAATTTCAAACAAACGAAACTATAGTATTAGTAATGAAAGTTATATTTCATAGCTCGTGTTGTACAGACATAAACTATTGTCACTGATCTACTGTTTTTCCTGAGAGTAGACAACACGTAGCGTTGGTTCTTAATTTTGATTTTTATGTAAATACTAAAGAAATCTTGTCAAAGTGAGTTAAATGTCGACGTAGCATGTACAATAGAATCTCGTTTTCATAAACCTCCAAGCCAGTAGTGGTTCAGTATTTTCCGTACAGGACTTGGATCCATGCTGGAGTTTTGCTACCACAGTGTCGCTTCCCGTTAAAAGTGCGTTATAAGTATGGTAATTTCATCCCACTGATAGATTATAGTATTCTAAAAGAATGCCGTGGGTGATGTTATATATACGTTTTCTATCTTCCCTCACAGTCAAAATATAAGGCTGGTTGATAAAGATATCTTGATTTTAAAGATGCAGAAACTGGTCGGGAAAATTTCATCTCTTTTATTTTTAGAGCCAACAATTATATTTTGGTGAAGGAAGGGGTTTCCAGATGAACATTTCCCATCTCCCATGGCTTCCTTTCCGTTCCTGTGGAATGATTTTCGTATCAATTAATTGTTATTTTGTTACAAGTTCTTCGGGCTTACATGTTACGATTCAAATCATTACGGCTCGATATGGCCAAGCGTGTTAAGGCGTTCGACTCGTAACTCGAGGGTCCTGGTCGCACCAAAAACATGATTGCCCTTTCAGCCGTGGGGACGTTATAAAGTGTGGTCAATCCCACTATTCGTTAGCAAGAGTAGCCCAAGAGTTGGCGGTGGGTGGTTATGACTAACTGCCTTCCCTATAGTCTTACACTGCTAAATTATGGACGGCTAGCACAGATACCCCTCGAGTAGCTTTGTGCGAAATTCAAAACAAACAAACAAATACTTTGGAAGCGGGTATTGTATTACAATAAATTACAATAACGTCACTTTTACACGTGAAGCGAAATTTTGTATGACTGTAAGCTACAACAACACCAATTTTACACTGAAGCGGAGTATTGAATTACAATAAATTACAATGACGTCACTTTTACACGTGAAGCAAAGTATTGTATAACTGTAAACTACAACGACATCACTTTTACACCTCAAGCCAAGTTATTTTGTGAAGTCGAGAAGCGTTTAGTACGTGTATCACGTATAGTGAAAATTAGCCGTAAACTTACGATCTAATGTGCCTTAGTACACGTAACAGAGTAATATGATCTAAAATAAGGTTTAGATCCATTATTAGAGAAAAATTGGTTCATATTGATACATTTATTTCTGAACTGGAACTTCTGATTTACTTCAGAACTAATCTTTCTGTTCACAAAAGTTTAGCAGCTTTTCCATTGAATTAACTTTCAGTCTTATATGTTATTTTGGCTGAATCCCAGTTCACTATATGAACAAGTTTCCTTATGTGTAGAGTTTTATTTGTTTGACTTTTTGTCATTCTATTCTGGTTTTCTACGAGTCTTGTACCAGAATTGCTTCCTGTTTCTCAAAAGCATATTTTTTCTACAGATTAGCATTGGGACTATGTATATTGACCCCTTACTGTTAGTTTTGAAGCCTACGATTTCCATAGCGGTACGTATCTCAGTACACTTATATCGCTAAAAACCGGATTTAAATACCCGTGGTGGTCAGAGCACAGATACACCACTTGTGTTTAATTACAAAGAAACAGTCACAAATTAAAAGCAAAAAAGAAATGTCAGTTGCTTTGTTGTTTTTGAAATTCGCGCAAAATTACACGAGGGCTATCTCTACTTATAATACCACAATCGGAGTGTATTGGATAGAGAAGGTAATTGTTTCTTTAAACACGCTTCAAACTGCATTCAGTTCTAGCTTATTCAACTTGGATGTTGTAAGTTCTTACAGGAGTAAAAGGTACTGTTGATTTGAAAGAACAGTCGTTGTTGTTACAAGCTAGGAAATAAAGAATTTGCTTCCTGGTGATCTTAATTTTAGCTAATAAGATATTGAAGACCTTCCCTAAACGACCTCTCCTGGTTAAAAATAGTTTCAGTTTCATATTCTAACGGAAGAATCTAGGATATTTTCGTACAATATTAACGCAACCACTTTGAATTACATGGAAGGTAAACTTTCCTATTGGGATCATTTCTGTTGATTCTGTCGTTTTCTTAAAATATTAAAACATCAGTAACAAGCTACAAATAATAAGAAACATGTATATTTAAAATTAAATATTAGAATTACTGATTTCTTTAATACTTCAAAATATTATGAGAGAATGTATGGACGAATATCTCATGACAATGACTTTTATGGTGTGAACTAGGTTCAGTAGCTAAGCCTCACGGTGTGAACTTTGTTCAATAGCAAAGTCGTTAAGGTTATCAATTTTATTTAAGTCATTTACAAAACAAATTTGAACAGTAAGAATTAATATCAGGCTTTTAATACCGATTATTTATTGTTTCTTTATTCTGTATGCGTTAGACTCGTAATCCGAAGGTCGCGGGTTCGAATCACACTCGCAACAAACATGCTCGCCCTTCCAGCCGTGGGATCGTTATAGTGTGTCGGTCAGTCCCACTATTCGTTGGTAAAAGTCTAGCCCAAGAGTTTGTGGTGGGTGATGATGACTAGCTGCCTTCCCTCTAGTCTTACACTGCTAAATTAAAGACTGCTGGCGCAGATAGCCCTCGAGTAGCTTTGCACGAATTCAAAACAAACTAAACCTAACGTTTCACTTGAGAGATCATGTTGAAAGTGAACATCTCGACTGAAAATATATCTTTCTTTGTGACTAATAATGAACAAACGTTTCTTCATTTCCTTAGGCCCGGCATGGCCAAGCGCGTAAGGCGTGCGACTCGTAATCCGAGGGTCGCGGGTTCGTGCCCGCGTCGCGCTAAACATGCTCGCCCTCCCAGCCGTGTGGGCGTATAATGTGACGGTCAATCCCACTATTCGTTGGTAAAAGAGTAGCCCAAGAGTTGGCGGTGGGTGGTGATGACTAGCTGCCTTCACTCTAGTCTTACACTGCTAAATTAGGGACGGCTAGCACAGATAGCCCTTGAGTAGCTTTGTGCGAAATTCCCAAAACAAACAAACAAACTTCTTCATTTCCAATTAAAATGTTTAAAAACGTCGGTTGTTTATTGTAAATAAATGATAATAGTTTTGTAATTGTGTTTTTGAAAGACTCCTAAAGTGTTTGAGAAACACTTAGCGATATGTAAAAGTTATGTTAGTGTAAGAAGTGTTCAGAGTCCTTGAAATGCATCATTCCCAGTGAGTGTGTTATAGAGAAGTCTCATTAGTTGTAATATTATTTCAAGTAAGACATATTAAGTATCTGACAAGTCTCTCACTGTGTTTCATGTAAAATTGTTAACTCTGTCAAAGGTTTTTTAATCTTTCTTGTTGTATTTCGAGTACATGTTAAATGTCTTAGATATGTGTTAAGCGTCACTTCGGCATTTGTTTTCACTGATGACTAAATATAATCAAGAAAATAATCATTAATGATACATGATGTAAAAATACATTAACAATTAAAGAGTTCATTGTTAAAATATCCTTATTCTAATTCTCATGTCTACTGACTTAAATAAAACTGATAAAAATAATACTTCACATACAAATGGCGTTTCAACCCCTTATTTATCTTCAGTATTATATACTGCCTAAAAGAACTCAGGTATTTGTGAAGGACCTCGTTGGAAGTGAACACAGCAGACGTAATTATGATAATATACTGTTGTCTACACGCTTTAAATTCACTCTGAGATCATTATACATAATTACAAATAAACTATATTAACTACCATGGAAACGAGATAACTCTTTCTTTGTACATTTGTTTTAAGTACTAAATGTAGTGTTTCAGAGACGTCTAATATATTCATCACATCTTCAGTTCAATACCTATATACAATAAAATAATAATAAATGTCTAACGTAACTTAATCTTCTTACGTGATGATGTAAGTCAGTTGTTTTATTCCTAAATAATATCGTTATTTCAAATATCTTTCAATCCTACCATGTTGGGTATGATTGAATGGAGCTCCATTCAACGATGAGAATTTTTTGCCAGACAGACAATAAACACAAAGTAAAAAACATAGAGAAAATTTCTATTTTACTCAAAAAATTTAAATCATGAGAACCAGAAATTCCACCAGACCGCTGCGAAAATAGTAGGAATATACAATAATGTTATTTATTTTAATTCATGTACATACATATATGTGTGTGTGTGTGTGTGTGTGTTAAATAGTTGATAATATGGCTCCAAAAAACCCAGCGGGGATCCTTTATATCTATCAGTAATATGGATGTTACAGTATACTGATTTTAATAGGTATCTGTTAGATTGATTTTATTTAAGGAAACCCACTTCCTTAAAGTCACGTAATGTAAACTCTCTTCTAATTTTCTCTCTTTCTTGTTGAAGATCAACAGTTTATAAAAATTACACTTATCTGTGTTATTTTTATAACCTAATGAAAAGTAGAAACGAAAATACCAAACTAGTTGTTGAGGCTTAACAAATCTTTTATTATTCTAACGTTTTTAATGAATCTAATGTAAATTTTTTTCTGAACATTTGTCTGGTATTTTTGCCCTTTTTTGTTATCGAAGTACCAGTTACAAAACTAAAACTTATGTGAATCAAACATGAGACGTATAAGATAAAATTGTTGACAGCTATGCACCTATAGTAGTGATGTCATATAGTGAATAAATTACTTAGGTTTACAGATGATATTAAGGTTTTGGATGCTGCTAGCTGTCAAGATGCTTCTGGTGATTTTAAAAAAGTATGGATTTTAATTACAATACATGCAAGATATTGGATGTGGGATATCATAACTTGAATTATACGTTCAAATTATATAGGAATAACTTGAGAACGTAATTAAAGAAAAGGATCTTGGGGAAATGGATGATCAGTCTCTCAAGCCATACAATCAATGTGCTATTACTAGAAGTAGGATTTTAGAATGTATCAATGGAAATATTACATATAAAAGTAAAGATGTTATAATTTCAATGTATAGATCATTGATTAGGCCACATTTGGGGTATTGTGTTTATTCTTGTGCTCCTTCTTTTAGAGAGATATTGAATTGTTTTAAAGGGTTCAGAGGAGGGTCACTAAAATGGTACCTAAGATGGAGCAGTTGTCATATGAGGAGAGGTTAAGATCCTTAAAAATTTCTCTACAGAAAAAAAGAGTAATAAAGAACGTGATTTGAAGTATTTAAGATTGAAAAAGGAAAAGATAATATTGATGTATGAGCATTTTTCATACTTAACATTAAGAATCATCATGTTATATGTTATATCATTGTAATCATACTTTACATTAAGAATCATCATGTTATATGTTATATCATTGTAGAATCGATATCATTGTTTCAACCACTTTATTTTAGGATATTAAATACATTAACCCGATATCTCTGACAATAAAATTTCAGAATAGGATATTATACACAGTAGACCGATATCACTGTCGCAACCATTTCACGAAAAGCTACACGAAGGCGATCTGCGCTAGCCGTCCCTAATTCAGTAGTGTAAAACTAGACAGAAGGCAGCTGTTAATCACCAACCACCGCTAACTCTTGGACTACTCTTTTACAAATGAACAGTGGAATTGAGCTTCATATTATAACGCCCCCACGGCTGAAAGGGCGAGCATGTTTGGTGTGGTGGGGGTTAGAACTCGCGACAATCAGATTACGATTCGAACGCCTTAACCCACCTGGCCATGACGTAAGTAATGCCAAAATCTCCAAGGAAACCCATTTTTTATGACTATAATAATCTATTATCCACAAAGTTTTGAGTCGGTGTTACCTCCCCATATAGCAGTATAAATTAATTTAGGTATGTGAATAATGTTACGACATTTTGTCAAATTTATTATTCAATATTATTTAGCAGATCATCTGTTTTATGATTATATAGATGTGTGTGTGTGATTTAATGATTGTTTTTAATTTTTCACTACAGAGAAAATTTAAAAGAGAATTTTCAATGTAGAGATTTAAAGCATTGTTGATGTACAGTAATCTATGCTGCTGTAGGTGCCGTAGGGTAACAGGAGACCTGAGTATGCGCACACAAGTTTATTTTCTAGCTGGATCGAGAAATTAATTAAACGTATTGGTTTACATTCTGGTAAGTAAAGTGCCTTGACATAACCAGAAATTTACACACATTGATCAATTCAGTGGTTTTATTTTCGGTTTTCACTTCAGCCAAACATTTGAAAGCATTTGACGAATTCGTAATTAATACTATTCACCGCGAATCTAATAAATAAAAATTGAAATTGTGAAAATAATGTGTGGTATCGTGATGTTAAATTCATTGGCCTGATTTTAGGACCTCGTAAAAGAAAACTAAAGACACGAAGAAAGTTCTGGAAGAAAAGAAGCCGAAAACCGCCTTCACTTTGGATCAACTCGCGCGTTTAAAGATAGAATTCCAAAAGAACCGATATGTGACAGATGAACGACGTCAAGGTTTGGCCAAGGAACATCAGCTAAACGAATGTCAGTTTAAAATATGGTTTCAGAACAAGCTGGGCTAAAACTAAAAAGGTCACTGATCAGAAAAACCCCTTGACCCTACAGCTGATAGCCGAGGGACTCTATAATCGCAGCACCGTACTTGATCTTAAAGCTGACGACCTATGAACTAAAAACACATATTTTTACTGATGTTACAGCTGATGACCCACAGACAGTAACTTCTGCAAGTAATATACAGATAATGACAGAGGTTCCATATATAATCCTAACAGTTTACCGTTTGATGATGTAAGGGGGGATTTATAATCAAAGCATATTATGTAACCTTACAGCTGACTATCAAGGAGCTCTATACACACAACCGACCTTAAAGGTGATGACTAGAAACACTATAATTGTAGCATATTACCTGCCCTGAAGTCCTAATAATCAGTAAATCTTACTTAACGTTACATATAATAACCTAGGATGATTGGTATCAGACTCTTCTGATGCAGAATGAAGTTCCTCTTCCTGTATGTCTTCTTCTCTGAAGTTATCAACCTCTGATACTTCAACATCCAAGCTGCGTTGTGCAATAAGATTGACAACAGATGCTTGAGGGTTAGTTGAAGCCATATGTGCTACAGTTCGTGCTTGTTCAGGTTCAGTTTGTGCCAACTGGATGTGGTTCATAGCTTTCTCACTTTGTAACATGTCTTTCATTTTGTGCTTGGATAGTCTGGGCATTGGAACTGGTTGATCAACCTTTTTAAGTTCTTCAAGAGATTCAAAATCTCTTGGAACATGTTGTGATGAAGTTGCTACTTCTTCCCTGCCTGAAATATGGTTAACAACAACTGGTTCTTTTGAATTAGTTACGTCCTCATCTACTGAGGCACGGTGAGGTCGGAAACTTTCCACTACAGTATCCTCATTCTCGTCATGGGACACAACATGACCATCAATGTTCTTTGCTTTATAGACAAGTAACTTGTGATGTCTTGCTTTCATTTCCTTGGGATGAGGAGTGTCATGTCTGATAAACTGAGTCTCTTTTCCTTCTTTGTCTTATTCGCTTTCATTACAAAACCTGACAGTTGATTCTCTCTTTTCACCTTTGTGATTCCACTTTTCTTGAAGTGGACTCTCAAGATTTTGTTGTTCTTGTTCTTGTTGCGGCAAGAGAAAGCACGTCAGTATTTTCATGCCATCAAGTTCATCAGACTGAAATTTCAGTAACGGTTTTGACCGATTTTCAGAAAGCCATAAAGCCTTGAGATTCAGTCCAGTGATGGTTATAGGAAGAAACTGGAGTCTGTTTCCACACACGTCTAACACTCGGAGCTCCTTCAACTTCCCCATCTCAACAGGAAGGTAGCTAAGATTGTTGTCACGAAGAGACAACACTCCTAACTGTGTTAGATTACCTATCTGTGAAGGTAGTTTGGTAATTCCGTTCCTGTCTAAATTTAGATGTACCTGAAGAAATGCCTGTACCCAGAGCCAAAGGAAGTGGATCTTGGGATTTATTAGAATGTACGCTAGGAACAGAAATGGTTAGCATTGACTCATCACCTTTTTTAACCATGGAGATCAAAACACTTTTCACATGGTTTGAGAACAATTCTTTTGGAGGCACAGAGATGTCTGCACTCCCACTGTAGTAGTGGAGTGAAGTGCAGCAGCATACATTCGAGATGAAGTGGTGTCCAGCAACTTTCAAGCCTCAGGGTAAGTAGTGTTGTGAATCATCTTCAAATGCTGCACCTCTTTTTGCTCCCATTTAGGGCTAGAAAAAAAGTAGGAGGGGTGAGAGCCATTGCAACTGATGCAATGAGGGTTCGTTTCACACTCAAAGGCATCATGGTTCTTGCCACCGCAATGAGCACACATAAAGGAACCATGACATGACGTGTTCGAGTAACCAAACCACTGACACTGGAAACATCTTAAGAGGGTTTGGAATGTATGGTCATACCTTACAATTAAGATAACCTGCCTCAATGGTGGCAGGTGGACTGGTGATTTTAACGTTAGAATGAGAACATTGGTCAGCATCATAATTCCATCTTTGCAGCTTGGTTGGAGAAACCAGCGAGAATCTCTGACTTGGGGATATTTTTCTTTGAAAGGATGCTCTTTAAATTATGCAAATAACTTCCCTCTCTTAGAAGCTCATCAACTTGATGATATTTACAAAATTCTGACTATTTCTGAAATCATAATGATGTGTATTTCCCACAATATCGGAGGGACACTTAAAATATTTGTATAATAACTCTGCATGTTGTACGTAGCACAGTAAAGTAAAGAGGAAACTCCTTTACACCATAGGTATTTCCCTCTTACAAACCAATTTTATACAATATGTACACCATAAACCATAGATCCTGCAAGTGTTCAAAATCTGTTTCATCTAAATGTGATTCATTCTTGATATATTCAGTTTTGTATTGTCCTTAAATAGCTTTAACTTTAACAAGAATCATACCACAAGTGAAACATTTTTCATGTGACTGAGAGTGCTGGTGTGTTTTTCACAGCACCTGTATCAATAAACTCTAGGGGTGTTGAAGCATCCACAGTATCCCTAAAGTTGGCCCCTACAAATCAGACTAATGATACTACCATGAGTTGCAGACCTGTGTCTGCTGGTATCTTTACAAGTGTACTGAAAGCCAGCTATTACAAAAAAAGGGTCTGCAGAACTTTAGATTTAGAAAGGCAATCTCACTTTCCAAAGCATTTAATGATGCAATCATAATGTAATGTGATTTTACGTTAAAAATAAAAGAACATTTTTCAACTTAAAAAGTTCTATATTCATTTGCATGACCTCTAAAGCACAAAATCATTAGAATGAAAAATATAAAATATAAGTCAAGAATACATTTTGTTCTAGAATGACTGTAGATTGTAAGGGAGGAAATTACAATTATTTATTGTAACATTTTCAGACATCTCCATTTTCATTACTTTCATTTAATTTTAGTGATTTAATTATTTGAACCATGTTTAACTGATATAGGAAAACAATAAATTACATACTGAAAATAAGGTAAAACTTTAGGTAAACAAACCATAAAATTACCCAATATGACAACAGTACACTGTAGCTTATTTAATTTTTTGCACTCAAGTTTTCTTTCCTAACTATTAAGCTTATAATTTTTACATTTAAATTTGTTTTGTTAATGAATACATAACAAATAAAAAAATACACAAACACCAAGACATTTAACATTTACTTCAGCTTTAAGGATTTTATAACTGGGTGCCTGATTTTGTAAGTTATTTCTGTCAAACGTTCATCCAAATGACAGTTCACATACTTTTCAAATATGTATTTTAGAACACAAAAATGCATAAGACACTAAAATAAAATATCCTAAACATGCTATAATTCAACTAGCTTTCTAACTAAGCTATAAATAGATTCAATGCACTGAATTCAACCCATACAAATCCAGAATCTACTTGCAAAATAGTGTCTTGAATCAGAAAAAACAGACATTTATCATATCACATAGTTCAAAAATGGCCTTGCTGGATATACAAGACTGATTAATGTAAGCATTATTACTTAATCTATAAGGTGATTTAATACTTAATAATTATTAATTTTTCATAACAAAATATTTAAAAGTAATTATTTTAAAGGCAACAGTTATGATAGGTTTGGTGTGTAACTCTGTACAAAAAGCACATTTTGCTTGCATTATTGTATATATTCCAACTATTTTCCCAGCGGTTAGGCGGTATTTATGGTTCTCATGATTTAAATGGCTTCTTCCAGTAAAATTTTTTCTATGTTTTTACTTTGTGTTTATTTTCTGTCCCACCAAAAGATCCTCATCGTTGAATCCAGCTCGAGTTCTGCATGCCCTACAAGGTAGGATTGAAAGATGTTTGAAATAACGATATTATTTAGGAATAAAGCAACTGACTTATACCATCATGTAAGAGGATTAAGTTATGTTTGTCATTTATTATGATATTATTGTATCTATGTAATGAGCTCAACATATGATGAAAATATTAGACGACTCTGAAACACTGTATGTACTAATCTAAATATTTGTACATATAACGAGTTATCTCTTTAGTATTGTAGTTATTTGTATGTTATTATTAATAATGATTTCCGAGTGAATGTGAAGCGTCTAAATAACAATATGTTATCAACACTATGTCTGCTATGTTTGGTACCGACGAGGCCTTTCGCAAATATCTGAGCTCTTTTACGCAGTACAGAATACTACACCAAAAGAGAGGGTTGAAACCGCGATTATAATCTATGTATATACTGTCATGATATACTGTCATGTATATACTGTCATGATATACTGTCATGTATATACTGCCATGTATATCCTGTCATGATATATTGTCATGTATATACTGTCATGATATACTGTCATGTATATACTGTCATGTATATATTGTCAATCAATTTGTAATTTCACGTAACGAAAGGTATATATATTTATTAGTCGAGATATCTATGTTCAACGTGGATTCTTCCTAGCGAAACGGGTATTTAGAATATCAACCTGGACTCACAAACTAAACTTGACTCAATTGTCTGTAACTTCATTTTTTCTCTCATTAATGAAACGTTACTGAGGTATTTGAAATTACATTATGGTCTCAATAACGAAACGTTACTCAATTACTGTCATTGAGTGGCGTTCTATATCACCAACTTGCTACTTTTGATGTTATTAGGCTTAACCTGTTTTGACAGTGATTCTGAGTGATAATAAATTTAATTAAGTAACATAAGAATATAACAAATAATTGGATTTAAAATCAACTCATGAAAGTTTGTGATAAACACATCACTGACCTCATTTTTGCCGTTTTGATGAACTCTCGTAGTGAGTGAGGGTCCTTGTCGACATTAAATATGATAGATGTAGTGTGGTTAATATGTCGTAAGATATTCGTCTGTACTTTCTCTCATATATTTAAGTAAATATTAAAGAAATCAGTGATTCTAACAATTAATTTTAAGTATATATGTATATTATTATTTGTAGGTAGTTACAGATATTTTCATATTTCAGGAAAACGACAGAATCGTCCAAAATGATCCCAATAGGAAAGCTTACATTTCAAGAAATTCAAAATGGTTGCGTTAATATTGCACGAAAATATCCTGCATTCTTCAGTCAGGAAATGAAACTGAAACTATTTTCAACCGGAACAAGTCGTTCAGGGAGGGACTTCAAACTCTTATTAGCTAAAATTAAAATTATCCGGGAGCAAATCCTTTATTTTCTAGCTTGTAATAACAACAACCCGTCTGTCAAGTCAACAGTACCTTTCATTCCTACTAGAACTGACAACATCCAGGTTGAATGTGCTAGAACTGAATGGGGTTTGAAGCGTGTTAAAAGAAACAATTACCTTCTGTATCCAATAAACTGCGATTGCAGTCCTATAGGAGGATCTACGTGTTCTTTAAAAAATCGAGTATGTCATTGTTTGAGAAGATTGAATGGTACGAGTACCATCAATGAGTCAAAAGCATTTATGAGACCTGAATGATGACGTAACGTATATGAATTAAAATAATATATAACTTATTGATGACAAAATCTAAAATGCTCAAGGTTAATTTCCTAGATCTTTCAAAACAGATACTGATTATATTGGTATTGTTTTTGTATTTTTTGTTAGACAGTCACAATTTTTTCCCGCGTTTTCATTGATGTTGAATTAAAATAAGTTCATTGTTTAGATGGTATTTACATAAATATTTAAAATTTAATAACGTTAAACCATTAAAACGTGTTTACCGTGCATCATACTGTTCTCAAAACAATATTTTTTATCAGCAGCAAACTTTTTTGTTTTTAAAGAACGTGTTCTGATATTTATTACAATTCTCTGAAATGTGCTTCGCAAATAAGATATCGAAGACAGTTTTTCTTTGACTTGAAACGTTTTAAGAAACCTTAGAAGGGCATAAGTTTTAAGATACTTATATTTATAAAAAGAGTTTTTAATAAAAGATATTCCTTAGTCTGAAAAGTAGTGATAACTTTCTACCGACTGAGTGAATTTTAGCCGCAAACTTTAATATAATAACAAAACAAAATATAATAACAATTTGAAGATGTTATATAAATGTTTTATTCACGTTTATTACTTCTACGAGTAAATCAACGTTCATTGTTGTGATTCAGACAATTATTGTTTTAAAAGTATCGGACGATTTAGTTTTTTGAAAATATTTCATTATTATATTACTACAGTACTCTAATATAACAACAAAGTGTTGTACTATAATTGATATTGGAGAAACGATAAAATTAACTATTCTTTTAAATTTTTTCAACCATAATGTCTCGGCAAGTCCGCAGAATTGTAGTAAACAGGTGGAGTAAAGTGGCACAATAAGTGTTAAGTTAACACGTACATAACTTGTAAACTAAAGACGTATCTTTTTCTCGTGAACTATTAATTCAATTAACATTTTAAATACAAAATGGTAACCTATTTTTTCACCAAAATTAGTTGTGAAACTACACCTTTCTAGTATTATAGGGTATCTAATAAAGCAGGTATTACACACAAACATAGCGATGTGATTAGGGAACTTGACTCTTGATCTGAGAGTTGCGGAATCGAATCCCGTAATACTAATCATGCTCGCTCTTTCTGCTGTGGGGTCGTTATAATGTGATAGCCATTACCCCTATTCATGTCTGAAGACAAGAAGCTTGATCAAAGCTTTCCCTTTGTGATACTACACCAATAACTTGGAGTCACGTGATGTCATACATACTGTGGCATCAGAGATCGTTAAGTTCCAAATCGTTAATTTAGTCCATAATAAATTATTTCACATCAATTAACTATAGTAACATTGCTCCTATTCTTCAGCAAACAGTTTTCTAGGTTAATAACAACCTATAGAACAAATGTACCATTCCGTGTAAACTGTTCAAACAATAACTTTTTCTCGTGTTGTGTAAAGAATGTGAAAAAAAAGCTACACTTATTATTTTAAGTTTCGTTAAAGACAAACAACATCTATTTGTATATGACAACTTTTGGTATGGAGGTTGTTATGACAGCCGACTCCCAATCCAAGAGGCATGGGTGTGAATTTTCTGTCCCACCAAACATACTCGTCCTTTTAGCCAAGGGGACATTATAAGGTAACGGTTAATTCCATTATTCTTTAGTACAAGAGGAGACCAAGAATGTGCGGTGGGTGGTAATGACTAGTTTTCAATTATTATTTTACTGCTGAACTAGGGATGGCAAGCGCAAGAAGCTTTTTATCGTGTTACTTTGATCGAAATTCACAACATATCAGACTATACCATTGATAGATCTTACTGGTCAGTGTAACTTCTTGCGCTAAATCATAAACACGTCATTTCAAACGAACAAAACCTTTCAATATAAATAACTAAATTAATTGAAAACACACCTGCAAAGAGTTATCCTGGTCATTCATTAATACAAATGCATAGATACTTGTGATTCAAAGTTCAGTCAAGTTATCTGGTCAGATGACTCACAGCGTAAAGTTCTAGTGACACAGGATAAGTTCCTTCAAGTTTGCTATTATACTCGTAGTGTATACACCTTGAGAAGTGTATGCATATTGGGAACTTATTTAACATGTTTTGTACGCTCGTTAACAGATTATTTTGGATACTGTAAATACATTTGACTTTAAAACATGGTCAAGTTGTTCCGAATACCATTTCGTTTATATAATCCAAATAAGATTAGCTGTTTATATATCGGATAAAGATTTCACAAATATATTAAGTGTTCAGATCTGTTGTACAATGTTTTCTCACATAGATGATAAGATATTGTATTGTTTCGAATTGCTTAAATTTGCCTTTAGTCACCATTGTACATTTTACTTTATGAACGTATGTACCTTATGTACCTATCGCTCACAGGTTCGTGCGTTTTTCGTTCACACTTTTTTAAAGTTTACTTACAAAAAATGCAAATGACACAACATATTGATTTCAGGTTTTAACCCTCAAGCTGTTTGTTTTCAGCTAATTTCAAAGCAAGACAACTGGCTATCTATGCTCTGCCGACAACGTGTATTGAATACAGCTTTATAAAGCTTTAGGTGCGCAGAATTACTGGCAAAATGTTTGAGTTGAAAACATTCTGTTTCTCTCACAGTGCCAATGAAAACTTTCATTTTCTTTAATGAAGTAATAAGTAAAAAGAAAAAGTTCTTTTCCGTGAGATTAATTTCTTTAACAATTTTTACCCGTCTGATACCAATATGATTCATCTTGTGACATAAATATCTGTTTTTCTCGAGAAACGGAGTGTTTTTTCACAGTAAACTACAACGACGTCACTTTACACGTGAAGCAGAGAATGGTATAACAATAAATTACAACTACGTCACTTTACACGTGAAGCAGAGAATGGAATAACATTAAATTACAACGACGTCACCTGTACACGTAATATTGATTAATAATAAATTATAACAACGTCACTTTTACACGTGATGGGAGTATTGTTTAATAATAAACCACAATAAAGTTAGTTTTACACATGAAGCAGAATTTTATTAATAATAAATTACAACGACGCCACTTTTATAAGTGAAACAGAATACTGTAAAACAGTATACGACAAAGATGTCAATTTTACACTGAAGCGGAGTATTGAATTACAATAAATTACAACGACGTCACTTTTAAATTGAGGCGGAGTATTGTTGAATAATAAACTACATTGACGTCATTTTTACACCTCAAGCCAAGTTATTTTGTGAAGTCGAGAAGCGTTTAGTACGTGTATCACGTATAGTGCAAATTAACCGTAAAATTACTGATCTAATGTTCCTTAGTACACGTAACAGAGTAATATAATCTAAAATAAGGTTTAGATCCATTATTAGAGAAAATTGGTTCATATTGATACATTTATTTCTGAACTTGGAACTTCTAATTTACTTTAGAACTAATCATTGTGTTCACAAAAGTTCAGCAATTATTCCATTGAATTAACTTTCAGTCTTATATGTTATTTTGGTTGAATCCCTGTTCAGTATATGAACAAGATTCCTTATGTGTAGAGTTTTATTTGTTTGACTTTTTGTCATTCTATTCTGGTTTTATGCGAGTCTTGTACCAGAATTGCTTCCTGTTTCTCAAAAGCATATTTTTTCTACAGATTGGCAATGGGACTATGTATATTGACCTCTTACTCTTAGTTTTGAAGCCTACGATTTACATAGCGGTACGTACCTCAGTACACTTATATCGCTATAAACCGGATTTAGATACCCGTGGTGGTCAGAGCACAGATACACCACTTGTGTTTAATTACAAGGAAACAAGCACAAATTAAAAGCAAAAAAAGAAATGACAGTGGCTTCTTTGTTTTTGAAATTCGCGCAAAATTACACGAGGGCTATCTCCACTTATAGAAATACAATCGCAGTATATTGGATACAGAAGGTAATTGTTTCTTTAAACACGCTTCAAACTCCATACAGTTCCAGCATATTCAACTTGGATGTTGTAAGTTCTTACAGGAGTAAAAGGTACTGTTAATTTGACAGAACAGTCATTGTTTTTACAAGCTAGTATATAAAGAATTTGCTTCCTGGTGATCTTAATTTTAGCTAATAAGATATTGAAGACCTTCCCTAAACGACCTCTCCTGGTTAAAAATAGTTTCAGTTTCATATTCTAACGGAAGAATCTAGGATATTTTCGTACAATATTAACGCAACCACTTTGAATTACATGGAAGGTAAACTTTCCTATTGGGATCATTTCTGTTGATTCTGTCGTTTTCTTAAAATATTAAAACATCAGTAACAAGCTACAAATAATAAGAAACATGTATATTTAAAATTAAATATTAGAATTACTGATTTCTTTAATACTTCAAAATATTATGAGAGAATGTATGGACGAATATCTCATGACAATGACTTTTATGGTGTGAACTAGGTTCAGTAGCTAAGCCTCACGGTGTGAACTTTGTTCAATAGCGAAGTCGTTAAGGTTATCAATTTTATTTAAGTCATTTACAAAACAAATTTGAACAGTAAGAATTAATATCAGGCTTTTAATACCGATTATTTATTGTTTTTTATTCTGTATGCGTTCGACTCGTAATCCGAAGGTCACGGGTTCGAATCCCAGTCGCAACAAACATGCTCGCCCTTCCAGCCGTGGGATCGTTATAGTGTGTCGGTCAGTCCCACTATTCGTTGGTAAAAGTCTAGCCCAAGAGTTTGTGGTGGGTGATGATGACTAGCTGCCTTCCCTCTAGTCTTACACTGCTAAATTAAAGACGGCTGGCGCAGATAGCCCTCGAGTAGCTTTGCACGAATTCAAAACAAACTAAACCTAACGTTTCACTTGAGAGATCATGTTGAAAGTGAACATCTCGACTGAAAATATATCTTTCTTTGTGACTAATAATGAACAAACGTTTCTTCATTTCCTTAGGCCCGGCATGGCCAAGCGCGTAAGGCGTGCGACTCGTAATCCGAGGGTCGCGGGTTCGTGCCCGCGTCGCGCTAAACATGCTCGCCCTCCCAGCCGTGTGGGCGTATAATGTGACGGTCAATCCCACTATTCGTTGGTAAAAGAGTAGCCCAAGAGTTGGCGGTGGGTGGTGATGACTAGCTGCCTTCACTCTAGTCTTACACTGCTAAATTAGGGACGGCTAGCACAGATAGCCCTTGAGTAGCTTTGTGCGATTTTCCCAAAACAAACAAACAAACTTCTTCATTTCCAATTAAAATGTTTAAAAACGTCAGTTGTTTATTGTAAATAAATGATAATAGTTTTGTAATAGTGTTTTTGAAAGACTCCTAAAGTGTTTGAGAAACACTTAGCGATATGTAAAAGTTATGTTAGTGTAAGAAGTGTTCAGAGTCCTTGAAATGCATCATTCCCAGTGAGTGTGTTATAGAGAAGTCTCATTAGTTGTAATATTATTTCAAGTAAGACATATTAAGTATCTGACAAGTCTCTCACTGTGTTTCATGTAAAATTGTTAACTCTGTCAAAGGTTTTTTAATCTTTCTTGTTGTATTTCGAGTACATGTTAAATGTCTTAGATATGTGTTAAGCGTCACTTCGGCATTTGTTTTCACTGATGACTAAATATAATCAAGAAAATAATCATTAATGATACATGATGTAAAAATACATTAACAATTAAAGAGTTCATTGTTAAAATATCCTTATTCTAATTCTCATGTCTACTGACTTAAATAAAACTGATAAAAATAATACTTCACATACAAATGGCGTTTCAACCCCTTATTTATCTTCAGTATTATATACTGCCTAAAAGAACTCAGGTATTTGTGAAGGACCTCGTTGGAAGTGAACACAGCAGACGTAATTATGATAATATACTGTTGTCTACACGCTTTAAATTCACTCTGAGATCATTATACATAATTACAAATAAACTATATTAACTACCATGGAAACGAGATAACTCTTTTTTTGTACATTTGTTTTAAGTACTAAATGTAGTGTTTCAAAGACGTCTAATATATTCATCACATCTTCAGTTCAATACCTATATACAAAAAATAATAATTAATGTCTAACATAACTTAATCCTCTTACGTGATGATGTAAGTCAGTTGTTTTATTCCTAAATAATATCGTTATTTCAAATATCTTTCAATCCTACCATGTTGGGTATGATTGAATGGAGCTCCATTCAACGATGAGAATTTTTTGCCAGACAGACAATAAACACAAAGTAAAAACATAGAGAAAATTTCTATTTTACTCAAAAAATTTAAATCATGAGAACCAGAAATTCCACCAGACCGCTGCGAAAATAGTAGGAATATACAATAATGTTATTTATTTTAATTCATGTACATACATATATGTGTGTGTGTGTGTGTGTGTGTGTTAAATAGTTGATAATATGGCTCCAAAAAACCCAGCGGGGATCCCTTATATCTGTCAGTAATATGGATGTTACAGTTACAGTTTACAGTTTAATCGGTATCTGTTAGATTGATTTTATTTAAGGAAACCCACTTCCTTAAAGTCACGTAATGTAAACTCTCTTCTAATTTTCTCTCTTTCTTGTTGAAGATCAACAGTTTATAAAAATTACACATATCTGTGTTATTTATATAACCTAATGAAAAGTAGAAACGAAAATACCAAACTAGTTGTTGAGGCTTAACAAATCTTTTATTGTTCTAACGTTTTTAATGAATCTAATGTAAATTTTTTCTGAACATTTGTCTGGTATTTTGCCCTTTTTGTTATCGAAGTACCAGTTACAAAACTAAAACTTATGTGAATCAAACATGAGACGTATAAGATAAAATTGTTGACAGCTATGCACCTATAGTAGTGATGTCATATAGTGAATAAATTACTTAGGTTTACAGATGATATTAAGGTTTTGGATGCTGCTAGCTGTCAAGATGCTGCTGATGATTTTAAAAAGTATGGGTTTTAATTACAATACATGCAAGATATTGGATGTGGGATATCATAACTTGAATTATACGTTCAAATTATATAGGAATAACTTGAGAACGTAATTAAAGAAAAGGATCTTGGTGAAATGGATGATCAGTCTCTCAAGCCATACAATTAATGTGCTATTACTAGAAGTAGGATTTTAGAATGTATCAATGGAAATATTACATATAAAAGTAAAGATGTTATAATTTCAATGTATAGATCATTGATTAGGCCACATTTGGGGTATTGTGTTTATTCTTGTGCTCCTTCTTTTGGAGAGATATTGAATTGTTTTAAAGGGTTCAGAGGAGGGTCACTAAAATGGTACCTAAGATGGAGCAGTTGTCATATGAGGAGAGGTTAAGGTCTTTAAAAATTTCTCTACATAAAAAAAGAGTTATAGAGAACGTGATTTGAAGTATTTAAGATTGAAAAAGGAAAAGATAATATTGATGTATGAGCATTTTTCATACTTAACATTAAGAATCATCATGTTATATGTTATATCATTGTAATCATACTTTACATTAAGAATCATCATGTTATATGTTATATCATTGTAGAATCGATATCATTGTTTCAACCACTTTATTTTAGGATATTAAATACATTAACCCGATATCTCTGACAATAAAATTTCAGAATAGGATATTATACACAGTAGACCGATATCACTGTCGCAACCATTTCACGGAAAGCTACACGAAGGCGATCTGCGCTAGCCGTCCCTAATTCAGTAGTGTAAGACTAGACAGAAGGCAGCTGTTAATCACCAACCACCGCTAACTCTTGGACTACTCTTTTACAAATGAACAGTGGAATTGAGCTTCATATTATAACGCCCCCACGGCTGAAAGGGCGAGCATGTTTGGTGTGGTGGGGATTAGAACTCGCGACCATCAGATTACGATTCGAACGCCTTAACCCACCTGGCCATGACGTAAGTAATGCCAAAATCTCCAAGGAAACCCATTTTTTATGACTATAATAATCTATTATCCACAAAGTTTTGAGTCGGTGTTACCTCCCCATATAACAGTATAAATTAATTTAGGTATGTGAATAATGTTACGACATTTAGTGGAATTTATTATTCAATATTATTTAGCAGACCATCTGTTTTATGATTATATAGATGTGTGTGTGTGATTTAATGATTGTTTTTAATTTTTCACTACAGAGAAAATTTAAAACAAAATATTCAATGTAGAGATTTAAAGCATTGTTGATGTACAGTAATCTATGCTGCTGAAGGTGCCGTAGGGTAACAGGAGACCTGAGTATGCGCACACAAGTTTATTTTCTAGCTGTATCGAGAAATTAATTAAACGTATTGGTTTACATTCTAGTAAGTAAAGTGCCTTGACATAACCAGAAATTTACACATTGATCAATTCAGTGGTTTTATTTTCGGTTTTCACTTCAGCCAAACATTTGAAAGCATTTGACGAATTCGTAATTAATACTATTCACCGCGAATCTAATAAATAAAAATTGAAATTGTGAAAGTAAAAAAAAAAATAATGTGTGGTATCGTGATGTTAAATTCATTGGCATGATTTTAGGACCTCGTAGAAGACACGAAGAAAGTTCTGGAAGAAAAGAAGCCGAAAACCGCCTTCATTTTGGATCAACTCGCGCGTTTAAAGATAGAATTCCAAAAGAACCGATATGTGACAGATGAACGACGTCAAGGTTTGGCCAAGGAACATCAGCTAAACGAATGTTAGTTTAAAATATGGTTTCAGAACAAGCGGGCTAAAACTAAAAAGGTCGCTGCTCAGAAAAACCCCTTGACCCTACAGCTGATGGCCGAGGGACTCTATAATCGCAGCACCTTACTTGATCTTAAAGCTGACGACCTATGAACTAAAAACACATATTTTTACTGATGTTACAGCTGATGACCCACAGACAGTAACTTCTGCAAGTAATATACAGATAATAACAGAGGTTCCATATATAATCCTAACAGTTTACCGTTTGATGATGTAAGGGGATTTATAATCAAAGCATATTATGTAACCTTACAGCTGACTATCAAGGAGCTCTATACACACAACCGACCTTAAAGGTGATGACCAGAAACACTATAATTGTAGCATATTACCTGCCCTGAAGTCCTAATAATCAGTAAATCTTACTTAACGTTACATATAATAACCTAGGATGATTGGTATCAGACTCTTCTGATGCAGAATGAAGTTCCTCTTCCTGTATGTCTTCTTCTCTGAAGTTATCAACCTCTGATACTTCAACATCCAAGCTGCGTTGTGCAATAAGATTGACAACAGATGCTTGAGGGTTAGTTGAAGCCATATGTGCTACAGTTCGTGCTTGTTCAGGTTCAGTTTGTGCCAACTGGATGTGGTTCATAGCTTTCTCACTTTGTAACATGTCTTTCATTTTGTGCTTGGATAGTCTGGGCATTGGAACTGGTTGATCAACCTTTTTAAGTTCTTCAAGAGATTCAAAATATCTTGGAACATGTTGTGATGAAGTTCCTACTTCTTCCCTGCCTGAAATATGGTTGACAACAACTGGTTCTTTTGAATTAGTTACGTCCTCATCTACTGAGGCACGGTGAGGTCGGAAACTTTCCACTACAGTATCCTCATTCTCGTCATGTGACACAACATGACCATCAATGTTCTTTGCTTTATAGACAAGTAACTTGTGAAGTCTTGCTTTCATTTCCTTGGGATGAGGAGTGTCATGTCTGATAAACTGAGTCTCTTTTCCTTCTTTGTCTTATTCGCTTTCATTACAAAACCTGACAGTTGATTCTCTCTCTTCACCTTTGTGATTCCACTTTTCTTGAAGTGGACTCTCAAGGTTTTGTTGTTCTTGTTCTTGTTGAGGCAAGAGAAAGCACGTCAGTATTTTCATGCCATCAAGTTCATCAGACTGAAATTTCAGTAACGGTTTTGACCGATTTTCAGAAAGCCATAAAGCCTTGAGATTCAGTCCAGTGATGGTTATAGGAAGAAACTGGAGTCTGTTTCCACACACGTCTAACACTCGGAGCTCCTTCAACTTCCCCATCTCAACAGGAAGGTAGCTAAGATTGTTGTCACGAAGAGACAACACTCCTAACTGTGTTAGATTACCTATCTGTGAAGGTAGTTTGGTAATTCCGTTCCTGTCTAAATTTAGATGTACCTGAAGAAATGCCTGTACCCAGAGCCAAAGGAAGTGGATCTTGGGATTTATTAGAATGTACGTTAGGAACAGAAATGGTTAGCATTGACTCATCACCTTTTTTTACCATGGAGATCAAAACACTTTTCATATGGTTTGAGAACAATTCTTTTGGAGGCACAGAGATGTCTGCACTCCCACTGTAGTAGTGGAGTGAAGTGCAGCAGCATACATTCGAGATGAAGTGGTGTCCAGCAACTTTCGAGCCTCAGGGTAAGTAGTGTTGTGAATCATCTTCAAATGCTGCACCTCTTTTTGCTCCCATTTAGGGCTAGAAAAAAGTAGGAGGGGTGAGAGCCATTGCAACTGATGCAATGAGGGTTCGTTTCACACTCAAAGGCATCATGGTTCTTGCCACCGCAATGAGCACACATAAAGGAACCATGACATGACGTGTTCGAGTAACCAAACCACTGACACTGGAAACATCTTAAGAGGGTTTGGAATGTATGGTCATACCTTACAATTAAGATAACCTGCCTCAATGGTGGCAGGTGGACTGGTGATTTTAACGTTAGAATGAGAACATTGGTCAGCATCATAATTCCATCTTTGCAGCTTGGTTGGAGAAACCAGCGAGAATCTCTGACTTGGGGATATTTTTCTTTGAAAGGATGCTCTTTAAATTATGCAAATAACTTCCCTCTCTTAGAAGCTCATCAACTTGATGATATTTACAAAATTCTGACTATTTCTGAAATCATAATGATGTGTATTTCCCACAATATCGGAGGGACACTTAAAATATTTGTATAATAACTCTGCATGTTGTACGTAGCACAGTAAAGTAAAGAGGAAACTCCTTTACACCATAGGTATTTCCCTCTTACAAACCAATTTTATACAATATGTACGTCATAAACCATAGATCCTGCAAGTGTTCAAAATCTGTTTCATCTAAATGTGATTCATTCTTGATATATTCAGTTTTGTATTGTCCTTAAATAGCTTTAACTTTAACAAGAATCATACCACAAGTGAAACATTTTTCATGTGACTGAGAGTGCTGGTGTGTTTTTCACAGCACCTGTATCAATAAACTCTAGGGGTGTTGAAGCATCCACAGTATCCCTAAAGTTGGCCCCTACAAATCAGACTAATGATACTACCATGAGTTGCAGACCTGTGTCTGCTGGTATCTTTACAAGTGTACTGAAAGCCAGCTATTACAAAAAAAGGGTCTGCAGAACTTTAGATTTAGAAAGGCAATCTCACTTTCCAAAGCATTTAATGATGCAATCATAATGTAATGTGATTTTACGTTAAAAATAAAAGAACATTTTTCAACTTAAAAAAGTTCTATATTCATTTGCATGACCTCTAAAGCACAAAATCATTAGAATGAAAAATATAAAATATAAGTCAAGAATACATTTTGTTCTAGAATGACTGTAGATTGTAAGGGAGGAAATTACAATTATTTATTGTAACATTTTCAGACATCTCCATTTTTCATTACTTTCATTTAATTTTAGTGATTTAATTATTTGAACCATGTTTAACTGATATAGGAAAACAATAAATTACATACTGAAAATAAGGTAAAACTTTAGGTAAACAAACCATAAAATTACTCAATATGACAACAGTACACTGTAGCTTATTTAATTTTTTGCACTCAAGTTTTCTTTCCTAACTATTAAGCTTATAATTTTTACATTTAAATTTGTTTTGTTAATGAATACATAACAAATAAAAAATACACAAACATCAAGACATTTAACATTTACTTCAGCTTTAAGGATTTTTATAACTGGGTGCCTGATTTTGTAAGTTATTTCTGTCAAACGTTCATCCAAATGACAGTTCACATACTTTTCAAATATGTATTTTAGAACACAAAAAATGCATAAGACACTAAAATAAAATATCCTAAACATGCTATAATTCAACTAGCTTTCTAACTAAGCTATAAATAGATTCAATGCACTGAATTCAACCCATACAAATCCAGAATCTACTTGCAAAATAGTGTCTTGAATCAGAAAAAACAGACATTTATCATATCACATAGTTCAAAAATGGCCTTGCTGGATATACAAGACTGATTAATGTAAGCATTATTACTTAATCTATAAGGTGATTTAATACTTAATAATTATTAATTTTTCATAACAAAATATTTAAAAGTAATTATTTTAAAGGCAACAGTTATGATAGGTTTGGTGTGTAACTCTGTACAAAAAGCACATTTTGCTTGCATTATTGTATATATTCCAACTATTTTCCCAGCGGTTAGGCGGTATTTATGGTTCTCATGATTTAAATGGCTTCTTCCAGTAAAATTTTTTCTATGTTTTTACTTTGTGTTTATTTTCTGTCCCACCAAAAGATCCTCATCGTTGAATCCAGCTCGAGTTCTGCATGCCCTACAAGGTAGGATTGAAAGATGTTTGAAATAACGATATTATTTAGGAATAAAGCAACTGACTTATACCATCATGTAAGAGGATTAAGTTATGTTTGTCATTTATTATGATATTATTGTATCTATGTATTGAGCTCAACATATGATGAAAATATTAGACGACTCTGAAACACTGTATGTACTACTCTAAATATTTGTACAAATAACGAGTTATCTCTTTAGTATTGTAGTTATTTGTATGTTATTATTAATAATGATTTCCGAGTGAATGTAAAGCGTCTAAATAACAATATGTTATCAACACTATGTCTGCTATGTTTGGTACCGACGAGGCCTTTCGCAAATATCTGAGCTCTTTTACGCAGTACAGAATACTACACCTAAAGAGAGGGTTGAAACCACGATTATAATCTATGTATATACTGTCATGATATACTGTCATGTATATACTGTCATGATATACTGTCATGTATATACTGCCATGTATATCCTGTCATGATATATTGTCATGTATATACTGTCATGATATACTGTCATGTATATACTGTCATGTATATATTGTCAATCAATTTGTAATTTCACGTAACGAAAGGTATATATATTTATTAGTCGAGATATCTATGTTCAACGTGGATTCTTCCTAGCGAAACGGGTATTTAGAATATCAACCTGGACTCACAAACTAAACTTGACTCAATTGTCTGTAACTTTATTTTTTCTCTCATTAATGAAACGTTACTGAGGTATTTGAAATTACATTATGGTCTCAATAACGAAACGTTACTCAATTACTGTCATTGAGTGGCGTTCTATATCACCAACTTGCTACTTTTGATGTTATTAGGCTTAACCTGTTTTGACAGTGATTCTGAGTGATAATAAATTTAATTAAGTAACATAAGAAAATAACAAATAATTGGATTTAAAATCAACTCATGAAAGTTTGTGATAAACACATTACTGACCTCATTTTTGCCGTTTTGATGAACTCTCGTAGTGAGTGAGGGTCCTTGTCGACATTAAATATGATAGATGTAGTGTGGTTAATATGTCGTAAGATATTCGTCTGTACTTTCTCTCATATTTTTAAGTAAATATTAAAGAAATCAGTGATTCTAACAATTAATTTTAAGTATATATGTATATTATTATTTGTAGGTAGTTACAGATATTTTCATATTTCAGGAAAACGACAGAATCGTCCAAAATGATCCTAATAGGAAAGCTTACATTTCAAGAAATTCAAAATTGTTGCGTTAATATTGCACGAAAATATCCTGCATTCTTCAGTCAGGAAATGAAACTGAAACTATTTTCCACAGGAACAAGTCGTTCAGGGAGGGACTTCAAATTCTTATTAGCTAAAATTAAAATTATCCGGGAGCAAATCCTTTATTTTCTAGCTTGTAATAACAACAACCCGTCTGTCAAGTCAACACTATCTTTCATTCCTACAAGAACTGACAACATCCAGGTTGAATGTGCTAGAACTGAATGAGGTTTGAAGCGTATTAAAAGAAACAATTACCTTCTGTATCCAATAAACTGCGATTGCAGTCCTATAGGAGGAGCTATGTGTTCTTTAAAAAATCGAGTGTGTCATTGTTTGAGAAGATTGAATGGTACGAGTACCATCAATGAGTCTAAAGCATTTATGAGACCTGAATGATGACGTAACGTATCTGATTTAAAATAATAATAAAACTTGATGATTATAAAATTTAAAAGGCTCAAGATTAATTTGCTACGTCCTTCAAAACAGATACTGATTATATTGGTATTGTTTTTGTATTTTGTCAGACAGTCACAATTTTTTCCCGCGTCTTCATTGATGTTGAATTAAAATAAATTCAATGTTTAGATGGTATTTACATAAATATTTAAAATTTAATAACGTTAAACCATTAAAACGTGTTTACCGTGCATCATACTGTTCTCAAAACAATATTTTTTATCAGCAGCAAACTTTTTTTGTTTTTAAAGAACGTGTTCTGATATTCATTACAATTCTCTGAAATGTGCTTCTTAAATAGGATATCGAAGACAGTTTTTGTTTTACTTGAAACGTTTTTGTAAATCTTAGAAAATTATAAGTTTTATGATACTTATATTTATAGAAAGAATTTTCAATAAAAGATATTCCTTAGTCTGAAAAGTAGTGATAACTTTCTAGCGACTGAGTGAATTTTAGCCGCAAACTGTAATATTACAAAACAAAATATAATAACAATTTAAAAATGTTTATATAAATGTTTTATTAATGTATATTACTGCTACGAGTAAATCAAAGTTCATTATTGTGATTCAGACTATTATTATTTTAAAAGTATCGGACGATTTCGTTTCTCAAAATATTTCATTATAATATTACTACAGTATGTAGCACTATAACCTCAACACTTCGTACTCTAATATAACAACAAAATTTTGATACTGGAGAAACGATAAAACTAACTATTCTTTTAAACCTTTTGAACAATCATGTCTCTGGAAGTCTAAAGAATACACAAAAAAGAGTAAACACGTGGAGTAAAGTGGCAGAAAAAGTGTCAAGTTAACACGTACATAACTTGTAAACTTAAAACATATCTTTTTCTCGTGAACTATTAATTCGATTAGCAATTTAAATACAATATGGTAAACTATTTTGTCACCAAAATTAGTTGTGAAACTACACCTTTCTAGTATTATAGGGTATCTAATCAAGCAGGTATTACACACAAACATAGCGATGTGATTAGGGAACTTGACTCTTGATCTGAGAGTTGCGGATTCGAATCCCGTAATACTAATCATACTCGCTCTTTCTGCTGTGGGGGCGTTATAATGTGATAGCCATTACCCCTATTTATGTCTGAAGACAAGAAGCTTGATCAAAGCTTTCCCTTTGTGATAGTACACCATTAACTTGGAGTCACGTGATGTCATACATACTGTGGCATCAGAGATCGTTAAGTTCCAAATCGTTAATTTAGTCCATAATAAATTATTTCACATCAATTAACTATAGTAGCATTGCTCCTATCCTTCAGCAAACAGTTTTCTAGGTTAATAACAACGTATAGAACAAATATACCTTTCCGTGTAAACTGTTCAAACAATAACTTTTTCTCACGTTGTGTAAAGAATGTGAAAAAAAAAGCTACACTTATTATTTTAAGTTTCGTTAAAGACAAACAACATCTATTTGTATATGACAACTTTTGGTATGGAGGTTGTTATGAAAGCCGACTCCCAATCCAAGAGGCGTGGGTGTTTGATTCCGAAACCGCGATACTCACATTAGAAGTCGAGCGTTCATAACCACCCAGCCATGACCGGGACCGTACAAAGATTATATGCAAAAACGGCTCGTTTGGGTTGAGAAAATATTTTACATACAAGAGCGAACAATGTTTCGACCTTCTTCGGTCATTGTCAGGTTCACAAAGAAAGAGGTAACTGACCGGAAGCTGACCACATGTTTGAAAGGGGTTGTGTAACTGTGCGTCGAAATGTAGAGGGCGGTATAAGATGTTTGAATATATAATTTTATTTATATTAATATAGGTATAAAGGCGTTCTTTTATATTGGTTTATTTTGGGTTTAAGTTGTTGTATAAGTAAGGCTTCTTTAATTTTGCGTTTGTTTCTTTATTTAGTATTTGAGTGTTTTCTATGGTTATGTTGTGTTTATTTGACTTGCAGTGTTCGAACACGTGTGAAGGTGACTTTTTATGTTCTTTGAATCTGGTTTCCATTTTTCTACTTGTTTCTCCAATATAGAAGTCATGGCAGTTATCACATTGTATTTTGTAAATAATAATGGTGTGGTGTTTGTCAGTGTAGTTTTTACATAGTATAGACCTCAGTTTTCTGCCTTGTTTTTGAATAAATTTGGTATTAACTGGAATGTCATATTTTGTTACTAATTTTTGCCAAATGTTGGTTATTTGTTTGCTGATGTCAGGAATATATGGTATACAGCAGTATATGGTTTCGTGGTTTTTTGATTCGTGAGCTGAATTTACTTTAGTTTGTAGATTTTGCTTTCTGTCTAGGTGTGTGCGTATAATGTTTTCTACGGTTTGTGGAGGAAACTTATTTATGTTGATGAAGTATTGTTTTACATTGTCTACTTCATCGTTAATTTTATCTGGTGAGCATAGTTTTATGGCTGTGTTTATTTGATTTCTTAGTATGTTGAGTTTTTGTTTTGTTTCATGTGCTGAGTCCCAAGGAATGTGTAGTCCAGTATGGGTGATTTTTCGGTGGATTTCTGTTTTGAATTGTGTGTCAGTTCTTGTAATTTGAGGTTAAGAAATGATATTTCATTGCTTTCTTCCTGTTCACATGTGAAGTTAATGTTGGGATGTATAGAGTTAATGTGATTGAAAAAATTAAGTATGTGTTCTGTAGATTTGAATCCCGCAACCGTGTCATCTACATATCTGTACAAGTATAGTGGTGGATGTAATGCTGTGTTAATTGCTTGTGTTTCAACTTGTGTCATAAAAATATTGGCTAGAACTGGTGATACTGGGTTGCCCACGCTTAGGCCATTTGTTTGCATATAGTTTTGGTTGTTGAACATGAAGTTTGTCTTTATCGTGGTGAATTCTATGAGGGTTGCTAACTGGTTACTGGGAATTTCTATAGTTGGGTTAGGGTCTCGGATATAGAGTTCTAAGGCTATCATGCAGGCTTCAGTGGTTGGAACTTCTGTAAAGAGGGATATAACATCGAAACTGGCCAGTAAGGCTTTATGATTAAGTTGATTTAGATTAGACTTGAAATTAAAAGAGTCTTTGATGAATGAGCTGGCTGATGTTACATATTTGGAGAATGCCCATGCTATGTATTTACCAAGATTGTAATTAACGATTCATATGTGGACATTATTGGTCGTAATGGACAATCTGGTTTGTGAGGTTTCGGGATGCCGTATATTTGCGGTGTGCGTGAGTCGGTTTTACGTGGGTATGAATTAAGTGTTTGTGAAATTATGTTGGTTTTTTTCATTTGTAGTAGTAATTTGTTCAGTTGCGTCTCGTGTGTCTTTGTTGGATTTGTGTGTATTGGTTTAAATTTGTTAGTGTCTGATAGGATGTTATTCATTTTTTGGATGTATTCATTCGTGTTCATTATGACTATAGCGTTACTTTTATCTGCTTTTAGAATTTTTATGTTTTTGTCTTGTTTTAGGTTTTTAATGGAATTAATGTCTCTTTTTGTAAGGTTGTTTTTTAGTTTTCTGTTTTGTGAAATTATGTTGATGGTTACAATTACAAGAACTGACACACAATTCAAAACAGAAATCCACCGAAAAATCACCCATACTGGACTATACATTCCTTGGGACTCAGCACATGAAACAAAACAAAAACTCAACATACTAAGAAACCAAATAAACACAGCCATAAAACTATGCTCACCAGATAAAATTAACGATGAATTAGACAAAATAAAACAATACTTCATCAACATCAGTAAGTTTCCTCCACAAACCGTAGAAAACATTATACGCACACACCTAGACAAAAAGCAAAATCTACCAACTAAAGTAAATACAGCTCACGAATCAAAAAACCACGAAACCATATACTGCTGTATACCATATATTCCTGACATCAGCAAACAAATAACCAACATTTGGCAAAAATTAGTAACAAAATATGACATTCCAGTTAATACCAAATTTATTCAAAAACCAGGCACAAAACTGAGGTCTATACTATGTAAAAACTACACTGACAAACACCACACCAACATTATTTATAAAATACAATGTGATAACTGCCACGACTTCTATATTGGAGAAACAAGTGGAAAATGGAAACCAGATTCAAAGAACATAAAAGTCACCTTCACACGTTTTCGAACACTGCAAGTCAAATAAACACAACATAACCATAGAAAACACTCAAATACTAAATAAAGAAACAAACATAAACAAACGCAGAATTAATGAAGCCTTACTTATACAACAACTTAAACCCAAAAAAAAAACAATATAAAGGAACGCCTTTATACCTATATTAATATAAATAAAATTATATAATCAAACATCTAATACCGCCCTCTACATTTCGACACACAGTTACACAACCCCTTTCAAACATGTGGTCAGCTTCCGGTCAGTTACCTCTTTCTTTGTGAACCTGACGATGACCGAAGAAGGTTGAAACGTTGTTCGCTGTTCTATGTAAAATATTTTCTCAACCCAAACGAGCCGTGTTTGCATATAAAGTATATTAACTTATTGCAGTCGTTTCGGTTTGAGCACAAATTAGTTTATTTGTTTATTCTTTGGCAGAAAATGAGACGAACGATATTTAAGGGGAACTCCCACAGTAAACTGCACTGGACGTGGCGCTGGACTCAAAAGTGTTCTTGTCACTGCCATTTATAAATGATTTAATTTTAAGTTAGCACAAAGCTACACGAAGGTTATCTGCTTTAGTCGTCTCTTGTGATAAACTGTCGAAAAGGCAGTTAATTTATTACCATCCACCGCTACCTCATAGGAGGTCTTTACAAGCGAATACTGGGATTTACCATAGCATTATAATCCACACATGAAGCAGAGTTTTATTAATAATAAATTACAACGACGCCACTTTTACAAGTGGAACGGAATATTTTGTAACACTATAGGCAAAGATGTCACTTTTACACGTGAAGCGGAGTATTGTATTACAATAAATTACAAGAACGTCACTTTTACACGTGAAGCGAAATTTTGTATAACTGTAAGCTACAACGACGTCAATTTTACACTGAAGCGGAGTATTATTGAATGATAAACTACAGTGACGTCACTTTTAGATGTCAAGCGGAGAATTACTGAATAATAAACTACAATGACGTAAAATTTTGACGTAAAACGGAGTATTATTTAAAAATAAACGAAAACGATGTCTCTTTTACACGTGAAATGAAGTATTGTATCAGAATAAATTACAAGACGTCACTTTTACACCTGAAGCCTAGTTATTTTGTGAAGTCGTGAGTGTATCACTAACTTAGCCGTAGAATTACTGATCTAATAGTGCCTTAGTACACGTACAGTGTACAGAGTAATATTATTTAAAATAACCTTTAGATCCATTATTAGAGAAAAATTGGTTCATATTGATACATTTATTTCTGAACATGGAACTTCTAACTTACTTCAGGACTAATCTTTGTGTTCACAAAAGTTCAGCAGTTATTCCTTTCAATTAACTTTCAGTCTTATATGTTATATTGGCTGAATCCCACTTCAGTATATGAACAAGATTCATTATATGTAGAGTTTTATTTGTTTGACTTTTTGTCATTCTATTCTGGTTTTCTGCGAGTTAGTTGCTTCTTTGTATTTGAAATTCGCGCAAAGCTACATGAGGGCTATCTGCGTTAGCAGTTCCTAAGTTAGCAGTGTAAGAGTAGAGGGAAGGCAGCTAGTGATCACCACCGCCAACGTATAGTGGGAATGACTGTAACTTTTAATAAAATCCTCCTTGAGATTCAACGCAATCTGAAATCTGTCATTTCCGTCCCATACCTGTTTACAAAAGTTAATTCAAAATAAATGGAATACCTAATTTGTTTGTGGATATTATTTGTATTTGACGACGTTAATAACAAGTCATGTTTCTTTTGTCACTTCTTCTCTGTTAAATATTTCTACATTCACGTACATCGGAAGTAATAATATCTTGTGTTTAGTTTTACGGATGATAACGATGTGATGAAGGCTTGGTTATCAGTTAACGAATCGATTTTAATAAGATATCGAAGACAGTTTTTCTTTGACTTGAAACGTTTTGGGAAATCTTAGAAGGGCATAAGTTTTAAGATACTTATATTTATAAAATGAGTTTTTAATAAAAGATATTCCTTAGTCTGAAAAGTAGTGATAACTTTCTACCGACTGAGTGAATTATAGCCGCAAACTATAATACAATAACAAAACAAAATATAATAACAATTTAAAAATGTTTATATAAATGTTTTATTCATGTTTATTACTGCTACGAGTAAATCAACGTTCATTGTTGTAATTCATACAATTATTATTTTAAAAGTATCGGACGATTTAGTATTTGAATATATTTCATTATAATATTACTACAATATGTAGCACTATAACCTCAACACTTCGAACTCTAATATAATAACAAAGTGTTGTACTATAATTGATATTGGAGAAACGATAAAATTAACTATTCTTTTAAATTTTTTCAACCATCATGTCTCGGTAAGTCCGCAGAATTGTAGTAAACAGGTGGAGTAAAGTGGCAGAATAAATGTTAAGTTAACACGTACATAACTTGTAAACTTAAAACATATTTTTTTCTCGTGAACTATTAATTCGATTAGCAATTTAAATGGCCCGGCATGGCCTAGCGCGTAAGGCGTGTGACTCGTAATCCGAGGGTCGCGGGTTCGCGCCCGCGTCGCGCTAAACATGCTCGCCCTCCCAGCCGTGGGGGTGTATAATATGACGGTCAATCCCACTATTCGTTGGTAAAGAGTAGCCCAAGAGTTGGCGGTGGGTGGTGATGACTAGCTGCCTTCCCTCTAGTCTTACACTGCTAAATTAGGGACGGCTAGCACAGATAGTCCTCGAGTAGCTTTGTGCGAAATTCCCAAACAAACAAACAAAGCAATTTAAATACAATATGGTAAATTATTTTTTCACCAAAATTAGTTGTGAAACTACGCATTTCTAGTATTATAGGGTATCTAATAAAGCAGGTATTACACACAAACATAGCGATGTGATTAGGGAACTTGACTCTTGATCTGAGAGTTGCGGATTCGTATCCCGTAATACTAATCATACTCGCTCTTTCTGCTGTGAGGGCGTTATAATGTGATAACCATTACCCCTATTCATGTCTGAAGACAAGAAGCTTGATCAAAGCTTTCCCTTTGTGATACTACACCAATAACTTGGAGTCACGTGATGTCATACATATTGTGGCATCAGAGATCGTTAAGTTCCAAATCGTTAATTTAGTCCATAATAAGTTATTTCACATCAATTAACTATAGTAACATTGTTCCTATTTTGCAGCAAACAGTTTTCTAGGTTAATAACAACCTATAGAACAAATATACCATTCCGTGTAAACTGTTCAAACAATAACTTTTTCTCGTGTTGTGTAAAGAATGGGAAAAAAAAGCTACACTTATTATTTTAAGTTTCGTTAAAGACAAACAACATCTGTTTGTATATGACAACTTTTGGTATGGAGGTTGTTATGACAGCCGACTCCCAATCCAAGACGCGTGGGTGTTTGATTTCGAAACCGCGATACTCACATTGGAAGTCGAGCGTTAATAACCACCTGGCCATGACCGGGACCGTACAAAGATTACATAGTTATAACAATAAATTCCGAGATTCGTTTCCAGTTGGTAAACACAGCAGATAGTTCAGTGTGGCTTGATTCTGAAATATACCAATTTATACAGACACCCTTCGTAACATATTTCTATTTGATGGATAAATAAATGTGGGCGATGTTGAAAAATTATTGTTTCGTGAACTTATTTATTAAATTTAAAAAACTAGTGATTATTTATACAGCACAGAGAGAAATATTAGAATATAAGTTTTTTACATGAAAAATTAAAGTAAGGATTTTCAAACGACAAACAACAACAACAAAGAAGAACTATTAAAATGTGCTTTGTTTATTTATTATATATATAACTTATACCAGGGGCAGTTCTAGACCTTACAATTTAAATAAGGCTGGACAATGAAGAGTTATTTAGTATTTCAAACAATCCTTTTAATATAATGTTTTCTTATTAAACACATCACATTTTTATTCTGCTTTTATCGATTGTATCGATATCTTGAATGTATATGTAAAGTAATCAATGTGTGAAACCAAGTAAGGATAAATATTATTAAAACAAAGAGCATCGAACACAGTTGAAAAAACACTGTGATTGTTTATATTATCCACATTATCCATGTCCCTGAGGTATGATAAAAATAATGTATACAAGGTATGTGATAAAAATGTGATAACAGTATATTAACTGATTGCAGTCGTTTCGGTTTGAGCACAAATTAGTTTATTGGTTTATTCTTAGGCAGAAAATGAGACGAACGATATTTAAGGGGAACTCCCACAGTAAACTGCACTGGACGTAACGCTGGACTCAAAAGTGTTCTTGTCACTGCCAGTTATAAATGATTTAATTTTAAGTTAGCACAAAGCTACACGAAGGTTATCTGCTTTAGCCGTCTCTTGTGATAAACTGTCGGAAAGGCAGTTAATTTATTACCATCCACCACTACCTCATAGGAGGTCTTTACAAGCGAATACTGGGATTTACCAAAGCATTATAATCCACACATGAAGCAGAGTTTTATTAATAATAAATTACAACGACGCCACTTTTACAAGTGGAACGGAATATTGTGTAACACTATACGACAAAGATGTCACTTTTACACGTGAAGGGAAATTTTGTATAACTGTAAGCTACAACGACGTCAATTTTACACTGAAGCGGACTATTATTGAATGATAAACTACAGTGACGTCACTTTTAGATGTCAAGCGGAGAATTACTGAATAATAAACTACAATGACGTAAAATTTTGACGTAAAACGGAGTATTATTTAAAAATAAACGAAAACGATGTCTCTTTTACACGTGAAATGAAGTATTGTATCAGAATAAATTACAAGACGTCACTTTTACACCTGAAGCCTAGTTATTTTGTGAAGTCGTGAAGTGTATAACTTAGCCGTAAAATTACTGATCTAATAGTGTCTTAGTACACGGACAGAGTACAGAGTAATATTATTTAAAATAACGTTTAGATCCATTATTAGAGAAAAATTGGTTCATATTGATACATTTATTTCTGAACATGGAACTTCTAACTTACTTCAGGACTAATCTTTGTGTTCACAAAAGTTCAGCAGTTATTCCTTTCAATTAACTTTCAGTCTTATATGTTATATTGGCTGAATCCCAGTTCAGTATATGAACAAGATTCATTATATGTAGAGTTTTATTTGTTTGACTTTTTGTCATTCTATTCTGGTTTTCTGCGAGTTAGTTGCTTCTTTGTATTTGAAATTTGCACAAAGCTACATGAGGGCTATCTGCGTTAGCAGTTCCTAAGTTAGCAGTGTAAGAGTAGAGGGAAGGCAGCTAGTGATCACCACCGCCAACGTATAGTGGGAATGACTGTAACTTTTAATAAAATCCTCCATGAGATTCAACGCAATCTGAAATCTGTCATTTCCGTCCCATACCTGTTTACAAAAGTTAATTCAAAATAAATGGAATACCTAATTTGTTTGTGAATATTATTTGTATTTGACGACGTTAATAACAAGTCATGTTTCTTTTGTCACTTCTTCTCTGATAAATATTTCTACATTCACGTACATAGGAAGTGATAATATCTCGTGTTTAGTTTTACGGATGATAACGAAGTGATAAAGGCTTGGTTATCAGTTAGCGAATCTATTTTATTTGCGTTTATGTTTTCGTGGTTTTAAAAACAAAAGAAAACGGATAATTTAGTATGTACAACTTTGGGTATTTCTTAAATGCAATGGAAATACCAGGATCGTATTTATTAAACATTATTTCAGTTTGTATGGCATCAGTTTAAACAATTATGAGTTGGTGGAAAAGCCGTTTTCACCACAAATGATTGATGAGGTCAAGGTTTTAATATTACAGTCCAAACCTCAGGCGTATACAGTTGCACATCGTTAGAGTTATGTGTTATATTAACCACGTCTTCTATGAACTCTCACCTACAGATGTCGGTAAAAAAGAACCAACCTAAAGCGCAGTTGATTTTCCAATAATTTAGGTACAATGAATCTGAAGTCATTAAGTTGTCAAATGAAAAAGACGTGATTGAAACAGTAAAAATTGTCAAGTGAAGAATACGTTATTCAAACAGTGAAAATTGTTAAGTAGAAAAGATTTGGTTGAAGTGTTGAAAATTGAAAAGCGCCCCCTAACCAACTCAACATGCCGGCCCAATGAACAATCTGAAATAACTGAATGGCATAATGGCTTCATACTTTACATTGGTGTTTATGGCTTTTCCTGATAAAGAGAATACACACGAAACTTCAAATAATATCTCGTCTGTAATTCATTTCAAATAATAATCAAGACAAAAAGTTGCGATAACTGATGAAAACATTTTGCATTTGACCAAGTTAGGATGAAGGGGGCCATGAATGACCAGGTGGTTAAGGCACTCGATTCGTAATCCAGGGTCGCGTGTTCGGTTTCCCCTCATGCCACATAAGCTTTCCTTTCTGCTGTGGAAGCGTTATAATATGAAGGTGAATCCTACGATTTGTTGGTAAAAGCGGTGAGTGGTGATGACTAGCTGACTTCTCTTTTGTCTTACTCTGCAAAATTAGTAACACCTAGCACAGATAGCTCTCGTGTACCTTTGTGCGAAATATAGAAACAAACAAACAAACAGTGAACGTTTATTTAATTGCAACAGTGATAAACATGATTAAAAAAATTCCTACACTTTCATGTACCATAAACATCTTTTAAAGGTTTTACATTAACAAACATAAAATATTTAGGTAAAAGCCATCTAAACAATAAACTCATTTCTAATACAACATCAATGAAAATACCGAGAAAAGTTCTGAATATTCAACAAACAAATGATACTTATATATCTGTGTATTTTCTTCTAAAAAAGCTACATCAGGCTATCAGCTGAGCTCAATGACGGAAAACGAACCACTGATTTTGACGTTGTAAATCTGTAGATATACCTCTTTACTAGCGATGAGCGATACTCATATAATCAGTTTCTATCCCATTGTTCTGAAAGACGTAGTAAATTATTCTTGAGTCTTTTAAATTTTCTCATCATCACGTTATATATTATTTTAAATGAGCTTCGCTACATCATCATTCAAATTTTGTAAATGCCTTAGAGAACCTTATTGATGGCACTCGTTCCATTCAATCTTCTCAAACAATGACATGCTCGATTTTTTAAAAAACAAGTAGCTCCACTTATAGGACTACAATCGCAGTTTAGTGGATACACTGTACCAATATTGTACCAGAATTGCTTCCTGTTTCTCAAAAGCATATTTTTTCTACAGATTAGCAATGGGTCTACGTATATTGACTCCTTACTCTTAATTTTGAAGCCTACTATTTCCATAGCGGTACGTACCTCAGTACACTTATATCGCTAAAAACCGGATTTAGATACCCGTGGTGGTCAGAGCACAGATACACCACTTGTGTTTAATTACAAAGAAACAACCACAAATTAAAAGCAAAAAAAGAAATGTCAGTTGCTTTGTTGTTTTTGAAATTCGCGCAAAATTACACGAGGGCTATCTCTACTTATAAGACTACAATCGCAGTGTATTGGATAGAGAAGGTAATTGTTTCTTTAAACACGCTTCAAACTCCATACAGTCTAGCATATTCAACTTGGATGTTGTAATTTCTTACAGGAGTAAAAGGTACTGTTGATTTGACAAAACAGTCATTGTTGTTACAATGGAAATAAAGAATTTGCTTCCTGGTGATCTTAATTCTAGCCAATAAAATATTGAAGTCCTTCCTTGAACGACCTCTCCTGGTTAAAAATAGTTTCAGTTTCATTTTCTGACGGAAGAATCCAGGATATTTTCGTACAATACCAACACAACCACTTTGAATTACAGGCAAGGTACGCTTACCTATTAGGATCATTTTAGCTGATTCTCTCGTTTTCCTAAAATATGAAAATATCAGTAACAAGCTACAAATAAAAATATACATATATATTTAAAATTAAATATAAAAATCCCTGATTTCTTTAGTAATTACTTTATATTTTATGATACATCAACCACACAACATGTATCATATTTAATATCGACGAGACCTTTCACTCACTACGTGGTATAATCAAAACGAAAAAGTAACCTAGGTTCTATTTTTTATCATGAACTTTCGTGTATAATGACTTTTATGGCGGGCCTGGCATGGCCAAGCGCGTAAGGCGTGGGACTCGTAATCCGAGGGGCGCGGTTTCGCGCCCGCGTCGCGCTAAATATGCTCGCCCTCACAGCCGTGGGGGTGTATAATGTGACGGTCAATCCCACTATTCGTTGGTAAAAGAGTAGCCCAAGAGTTGGCGGTGGGTGGTGATGACTAACTGCCTTCCCTCTAGTCTTACACTGCTAAATTAGGGACGGCTAACACAGATAACCCTCGAGTAGCTTTGTGCGAAATTCCCAAACAAACAAAAGACTTTTATGGTGTGAACTAAGTCCAGTATCTAAGTTGTCATGGTTATCAATTTTATTTAAATAATTTACAAAACATATTTGTGCAGTAAGTATCAACAGCATTTTTTCAACACCGATTATTTATTTAATTTTACTTTTAATACCGATCTTTGATATGTTTATTGTTTTATTTAAATTAAATTTATTATCACACAGAATAAATGACGAAACAAGTTAAGCCTAATAACGTCAAAGGTAGCAATTTGGTGATATAGAACGTTACTTCACGCCTGGTAATGAAAGAAGCAAAACGTTCTTAACGTCTAAGGCCTGATGGAAAAACGCTGTCCAAAAAATGTTTATCTAATGAGTTTGTTTGTACTTAAGCACAAAGTTACGCCATAGACTATCTGCGCTTTTGGCGTTATAAATATGCAAATATATAATTAAGCCAATAGGATAAAAGAGGCTCTTTAGTTGACTTAGGAACCCAAGGTTGAAATGTCAGTTACCTCTGTAACGTTTCGTTATGAAGAATGAATTGAAGTGACAGATAATTGAGTGAACTTTAGCTAGAGAGACAAAGTTGAAATGCTAAACACCCAAATAACGTTTTGCGCTTGGCATGGCCAGGTGGTTAAAGAACTCGACTCGTAATCGGATAGTCGTGGAATCGAATCCACAACAAATATGCTATCCCTATCAACCCTGAGGGCGTTATAATGTCACCATCAATCCCACTATTCGTTGGTAGAAGAGTACCAAGAATTGACGGTAGGTGGTGATGAGTTGCTGCCTTTTCTCTAGTTTAACCCTGTAAATTAGGGACGGCTAGCGCAGATTGCCCTCCTGTAGCTTTGCGCCAAATTCAAAACAAACTAAAACTATATATGTAAAATCGGCTCGTTTAGGTTGAGAAAACATCCTATCAGACACTAACAAATTAAAGCCAATACATACAAATCTAACTAATACCACGAAACGCAACTAAACAAAATACTACTAAAAAAAAAATCCAACACAATTTCACAAACACTTTATTTCTACCCACAAAAAATCGACTCGCGTACATCTCAAATATACGTCATCCCCAAACCTCATACACTAGATTGTCCATTACGACCAATAATGTCCACATATGAATCGTTTAATTATAACCTTGGTGAATACATAGCATGGGCATTCTCCAAATATGTAACATCAGCCAGCTCATTCATCAAAGACTCCTTTAATTTCAGGTCTACTGGTACAGATATGTACCACACCACACCAACATTATTTATAAAATACATTGTGATAACTCCCACGACTTCTATATTGGAGAAACAAGTAAAAAAATAGAAACCAGATTCAAATAACATAAAAAGTCAACTTCACACGTTTTCGAACACTGCAAGTCAAATAAACACAACATAACCATAGAAAACACTCAAATACTAAATCAAGAAACAAACATAAACAAACGAAAATTAAAGAAGCCTTACTTATACAACAACGTAAACCCAAAATAAACCAATACAAAGGAACACCTTTATACGTATATTAAAAAAAAAAAAAAAATTATATATTCAAACATCTAAGCCCGCCCTCTATATTCCGACACTCAGTTACACACCCCCTTTCAAACATGTGGTCAGCTTCCTGTCAGTTACCTATTTCTTTCTTTGTGAACCTGACGATGACCGAAGAAGGTCGAAACGTTGTTCGCTCCTCTACGTAAAATATTTTCTCATTTTTACATATATATTTTTCTCTATAAGTGATTTCTCGACATCACTGATTATTATTTTAAACCAAAATCTAACGTTTCGCTAAAGAGAGAGCCACGGTTCAACATCTGGAGGAATGGAGGAAGAGGACTTGTGCACCTGACCCTCCTGGGTATGTAAAAAACTCAACATATCCAAATACCCACAAAGAAGAAGCGAAGCGCTAGAGTGAGATAAGGTTGAAATTAGTCATCTTGATAAAAAAATATATACCTTAAGAAAGAACAAACGTTTCTTTATTTCCTATCAAAATGTTTAAAGACATTGGTTGTTTATAGTAAATAAATGGTAATAGTGGAGTGATGAAGATTCCTTAAGTGTTTAAGAAATTCTTCGCGATGTTTATCGTGCTTTTAGTATAAAGCCTGTTCAGATAATTTGAAATGCCTCATTTTCTGTCAAAGAGGAGCCTCATTACTTGTAATATTATGTCAAGTAAGACACTTTAAGTATCTGAAAGATTTCTCATTGTGTTTCATGTAAAAATTTATACGTGATGTATAAGTCCTCAGATTTATTTTTCAGTTACATCGTTAATTAAAACATTTTCCCATCCAGTTGTTTTCAGTTTTTGCCTTAAAGATAAAATATTAATTTGTGATAAAAAAAAAAACGAAACTGATAAATGACGTTGGAAAAACCATAGATCTGCAATTAAATATTTCGAGACGACGAGAAATGGCTCTGACATAGAAAATCTTAATATAGAAATTACACATGTATAAACAAGTAAACAATAATCATAAACATACGTTTGTCGTGTTTGTTTTAAAATGTGACAATAAATGTTTTAAAATTCGTGGTACATACTTTCATTGTTTTTGAGAAACGTTCACAGCAATCTATATAGGGGGGCGCTATTTTTGTAAGTAAAAGTAAATGGTTGACAAAAGCAGTAGAAATTGTTATAATATAATGGAATTTTATATCACTTACTGACTGTTATCAAACCAAGTACAATTAAAAGTTATCTTTGATACAATAATTTAAAATGTTCTTTAAGATATTGTCGAGGACACACAATACATACGACTGTTTAAGTGTCTTCACTATCAGCAAATTTAGGTTTAACATCAACAGTACATTTCAAGTTTGCTGTTTACTGTTGCTGTCAAAAGCATTAGGGCTGGCTCGACATGTCCAAGATGTTAAGGCACTCGAAACGTAATCTGATGGCCTCGGGTATGATTTTCCGTCATAATAAACATGCTCGCTTTTTCAGCTGTGGAGGCGTCATAATGTGACGGTCACTAGAACTATTCGTTTAACGTGGGTGGTGACGACAAGCTGACTTCCCTCTATTGTTACAGTGATGAATTATGGACGGTTGTTGGATATAACCTTCGTGTAGCTTTGTGAGAAATTTCAAACAAACGAAACTATAGTATTAGTAATGAAAGTTATATTTCATAGCTCGTGTTGTACAGACATAAACTATTGTCACTGATCTACTGTTTTTCCTGAGAGTAGACAATACGTAGCGTTGGTTCTTAATTTTGATTTTTATGTAAATACTAAAGATAACTTGTCAAAGTGAGTTAAATGTCGACGTAGTATGTACAATAGAATCTCGTTTTCATAAACCTCCAAGCCAGTAGTGGTTCAGTATTTTCCGTACAGGACTTGGATCCATGCTGGAGTTTTGCTACCACAGTGTCGCTTCCCGTTAAAAGTGCGTTATAAGTATGGTAATTTCATCCCACTGATAGATTATAGTATTCTAAAAGAATGCCGTGGGTGATGTTATATATACGTTTTCTATCTTCCCTCACAGTCAAAATATAAGGCTGGTTAAAGATGCAGAAACTGGTCGGGAAAATTTCATCTCTTTTATTTTTAGAGCCAACAATTATATTTTGGTGAAGGAAGGGGTTTCCAGATGAACATTTCCCATCTCCCATGGCTTCCTTTCCGTTCCTGTGGAATGATTTTCGTATCAATTAATTGTTATTTTGTTACAAGTTCTTCGGGCTTACATGTTACGATTCAAATCATTACGGCTCGATATGGCCAAGCGTGTTAAGGCGTTCGACTCGTAACTCGAGGGTCCTGGTCGCACCAAAAACATGATTGCCCTTTCAGCCGTGGGGACGTTATAAAGTGTGGTCAATCCCACTATTCGTTAGCAAGAGTAGCCCAAGAGTTGGCGGTGGGTGGTTATGACTAACTGCCTTCCCTATAGTCTTACACTGCTAAATTATGGACGGCTAGCACAGATACCCCTCGAGTAGCTTTGTGCGAAATTCAAAAACAAACAAACAAATACTTTGCGGTTTTCTGATGTAAAGGTTTTAAGAATTTAAATCTAACACTAGAGGGACGCTATTAAGCCTGAAATAAGCATAAGATTTGCGTACGTTAATATCACTTAAAAGTTATATTTGTTACAGGTTTCCCACGCTATTTCTGTGGTTAGAGCACATTTAGACTATTTCTAATTAATCGTTACTTAATTACTTAGAGTCCTTCACACTTGAGGTTACTGCCCTAATAGTCTTTTACAGCACGATTTCTGTCCGCCTATTACGGAGAGTGAACAACAAATTTCAGGTGCACACATTCCGAGGAGTTCATTATAGGGTTACGCTCGACTGTTGTTTCGTTATGCGTTCATCCTCTTTATCAGGAACTGTGATAGTATGTTACTCAGAAAGATGATGTTGGGAAAAAACCAATAATGAACAAACGTGTCATATTATTCTCTTGTTATTATTACTGGTCGTATCGATTTGATATGCTATTAAATATTTCTTTTTAATTATAACTACAAATGTTACACGTATTATTGAAAATAGGAACATGCTCGGTATTCGGTCCGTTTTTTGGACCAGGAAGGATCATTTCCTTTTACCAACAAAAGTAGTGCCCTATATATAGATTCTTGAGTAGACCCATGAATTACAAAAATAGTACCAAGAAATATAAAACATTTAGTATGATATGATACAAAAAATAAATGTATGTTTCTAAATATTGTTCAGTGTAATTTGTTTACACTCGCATAACTTTTATAATAAGATTGTTTACATCAGACAAATTTCTCGTAGTCTTAAAGCAATCAACTCTTGATGATATGGTTTTTCCAATGCTATTTGACAATTTCGTTTGTTTGTCAAAAAATCAATATTTTCTTGTTGAAAGTAAAACTTAAACAACTGTGGTGAGTTTTTCTTCAAACAGGATGCACTTGCTCATCTGATAGAGCACGACCTTTGTTTGATGTACTTTCTAAACCAGAATTAACCCTAAAGTTCAGAAATAAGACTTTAATATATAATATATTGTTTTAAGGTCGTTTTAAAACGATCATAATAATCGAACGATAGTTAGCTTGGAAAGAATTTTATTCCTTATGAACCCGAAAGTAGTTTGGAAACCCAGGCTGTATTTCTCTAAGCTATTACACTTACTGCTTTGTTATCGTAGGCCAGCTTACAAGATGATGACAGTTATGTAAAAAGTGTTTGTTAATATCTTAGTTTGATCGAAAGCAATGGTGAATTTTAAATTTTAACCTTATTAAGAAATGAAGCAAATCAAAAGCAATTTTATTGATCAAAATAAGAACCAATTTGTAAACGATAAACAAGGTTCTTTATATCATAACGATAAAACTATGAAGTTCTAGAACTCAAAAATTCTTTTAAGCCATTCTCTATTGGTGCTGTTATGTTGAATCATTTGTCCTGTAATAAGTTGTCCAAAGTGGTAGTCTGTGTGCGACACGTCTGGGGAGGAAGGAGCATGAGGCAATGTTTCATAGCCCAATTCGTTGAGCTTCTGGAGTGTCATATGAGTAACGTGTGGACAAACATTATTATTAAGTAAGATTGGTACTTATAGATTTACTGATGTTGTCATTTTTACGCTACTTTCTATGCGTTTCTTTAACAAGCCTTTTATGTGGCACTTTATCACGTGCTTCGTAAGAGTCTAACTTAACCAAATTCACACCAATACTCTACAAAACTAATAACCTTCTGTTTTTTAAATGTGAACAGATTAATAAAGAAAGATTTTCCTTTCGTGAAATCTAACAATATATTTAACTTTGTTTACTTACTGTACAAACCGTCTTTTATATATAGGACTTTCAAGAGTCTTTTCCTTCATTGATCTAAGAACTAGAATTCTCAGATTATATTGATAAATCATATCATTTCCCATGATAAGAGGAAGGACATCTCTTCTGTGGCTTTAAGATTAAAATCTCATCTTATATGTGAACGAAACAAGTATTAGTGTTGTAATGTGTACTTTGATTACCAAAAAGGGGCCGAAATACAAGAAAAAAATTGTTCAACTTCACGAACAGTGAGAGAAAAGTAGAAGACAGTTTACATTATGTGGCTTTAAGGAAGTGGGTTTTATTAAATAAAATCAAACTAACAGATATCGATTAAACTTCAGTAAACTGTAACAGGAAATCCATATTACTGATAGATATAAGGGATCCCCAAGAACATCCATATTACTGATAGATATAAGGGATCCCCTCTGGGTTTTTTTAAGCGTTATCATCCACACTTGAAACTCACACACTATATATATATAGACATGAATTAAAAGAAATAATATTGTTGTATATTCCTACTATTATCGCAGCAGTCAGATGGTATTTCTGATTCTCATGATATAAATGATATGATTCTCATGGCGACTTCGAGTAAAATGGAAATATTCTCTATGTTTTTACTTTGTGTTTATTTTCTGTCCCACCAAAAGATTCTCATCGTTGAATCCAGCTCAAGTTCTGCATGCCCTACAAGGTAGGATTGAAAGATGTTTGAAATAACGATATTACTTAGGAATAAAGCAACTGACTTACATCAGTACGCAAGTGGATTAAGTTATGTTTGTCATTTATTAAGATATTATTGTATGTATGTATTGAGCTCAACATATGATGAAAATATTAGACGTCTCTGAAACACAATATGTAGTACTCCAAACATTTGTACAAATAATGAGTTATTACATTATGATTTCAATAACGAAACGTTACTCAATTATCTGCCATTTCAATCTGGTGTCACTGATATATCTGGCATTTCAACTTGATGTCATTAAGGTGTTTTCCTTCCACTTTTAGGCTTAGTGACGTGCCTGCAGATTTATAACTTCAAACTTTAGCTTTCGATGCATGTCATGAGCACAGCGCAAATAACCTAGAACGAAACTTTGTGCTTAAGTACAAACAATCTCATAAGATGAGTATTATCAGATCTAGTTTTTCCATCCTGCCTTGGACGCTAATAACGTTTTGCTTCCTTTATTATCAGGCATAGACTGGCGTTCTATATCACCAAGTTGCTACCTATCATATTACTAGGCCTAACCTGTGTCGCCAGTGATTCTGAGTGATAGTAAATTTAATTAAATAACATAAGAAATTAACAAATAATTGTATTTAAGATTATATTATTAATACCTACTGTACAAATCTGTTTTGTAAATCAGTTGAATAATAATTTATAACCATAACGATTTAGCTACTGAATCTAGTTCACATCAAAAGACTGTGCTACTGAACATGGTTCACACAATAAAATACATTGTACATTGTATATGATCATTTTTGTCGTTTTGATGAAACCTCGTAGTGAGTGAGGGGCCTTGTCGACATTAAATATGATAGATATAGTGTGGTTGATATATCGTAATATATTTGTCTGTACTTCATCTCATATGTTTTAAGTCAGTATTAAAGAAATCAGTGATTCTTACAATTAATTTTAAATATATATATATATTGTAATTACAATAGTTACAGATATTTTCATATTTCAGGAAAACGACAGAATCGTCCAAAATGATCCCAATAGGAAAGCTTACATTTCAAGAAATTCAAAATGGTTGCGTTAATATTGCACGAAAATATCCTGCATTCTTCAGTCAGGAAATTAAACTGAAACTATTTTCAACCGGAACAAGTCCTTCAGGAAGGGACTTCAAACTCTTATTAGCTAAAATTAAAATTATTAGGGAGCAAATCCTTTACTTTCTAGATTGTAACAACAACGACCGGTCTGTCAAGTCAACAGTACCTTTCATTCCTACAAGAACTGACAACATCCAGGTTGAATGTGCTAGAACTGAATGGGGTTTGATGCATGTTAAAAGAAACAATTACCTTCTGTATCCAATAAACTGCGATTGCAGTCCTATAGGAGGAGCTATGTGTTCTTTAAAAAATCGAGTGTGTCATTGTTTGAGAAGATTGAATGGTACCAGTGCCATCGATGAGTCTAAAGCATTTATGAGACCTGAATGATGACGTAACGTATCTGATTTAGAATAATATACAACTTATTGATAACAAAATCTAAAATGCTCAAGTTTAATTTCCTAGATCTTTCAAAACAGATACTAATTATATTGGTATTGTTTTTGTATTTTTGTTAGACAGTCACAATTTTTTCCCACGTTTTCATTGATGATGAATTAAAATAAATTCAATGCTTAGATGGTATTTACATAAATATTTAAAATTTAATAACGTTAAACCATTAAAACGTGTTTACCGTACATCATGCTGTTCTCAAAACAATATTTTTTATCAGCAGCAAACTTTTTTGTTTTTAATAAACGTGTTCTGATATTTATTACAATTCTCTGAAATGTGCTTCGCAAATAAGATATCGAAGACAGTTTTTTTTTTACTTGAAACGTTTTGGGAAATCTTAGAAGAGCATAGGTTTTAAGATACTTATATGTATAAAAAGAGTTTTTAATAAAAGATATTCCTTAGTCTGAAAAGTAGTGATAACTTTCTACCGACTGAGTGAATTTTAGACGGAAACTATAATATAATAACAAAAAAGATATTGTATTGTTTCGAATTGCTTAAATTTGCCTTTAGTCACCATTTAACATTTTACTTTATGAACGTATGTACCTTATGTACGTATCGCTCACAGGTTCGTGGGTTTTTCATTCACACTTTTTTGAAGTTTACTTACAAAAGGTGCAAATGACACAACACATTGATTTCAGGTTTTAACCCTCAAGCTGTTTGTTTTCAGCTAATTTCAAAGCAAGACAACTGGCTATCTATGCTCTGCCGACAACGTGTATTGAATACAGCTTTATAAAGCTTTAGGTGCGCAGAATTACTGGCAAAATGTTTGAGTTGAAAACATTCTGTTTCTCTCACAGTGCCAATGAAAACCTTTCGTTTTTTTTTAATAAAGTAATAAGTTAAAAAAACGTTCTTTTCCCTGAGATTAATTTCTTTAACAATTTTTACTCGTGTGATACCAATATGATTCATCTTGTGACATAAATATCTGTTTTTCTCGAGAAACGGAGTGTTTTTTCACAGTAAACTACAACGACGTCACCTGTACACGTAATATTGATTAATAATAAATTATAACAACGTCACTTTTACACGTGAGGGGAGTATTGTTTAATAATAAAGAACAATAAAGTTAATTTTACACATGAAGCAGAATTTTATTAATAATAAATTACAACGACGCCACTTTTACAAGTGAAACAGAATACTGTATAACAGTATACGACAAAGATGTCACTTTTACACGTGAAGCGGAGTATTGTATTACAATAAATTAAAATGACGTCACTTTTACACGTGAAGCAAAGTATTGTATAACTCTTAACTACAACGACGTGACTTTTACATTGAGGCGGAGTATTGTTGAATAATAAACTACATTGACGTCACTTTTACACCTCAAGCCAAGTTATTTTGTGAATTCGAGAAGCGTTTAGTACGTGTATCACGTATAGGGGCAAATTAGCCGTAAAATTACTGATCAAATGTGCCTTAGTACACGTAACAGAGTAATATAATCTAAAATAAGGTTTAGATCCATTATTAGAGAAAAATTGGTTCATATTGATACATTTATTTCTGAACTTGGAACTTCTAATTTACTTCAGAACTAATCTTTGTGTTCACAAAAGTTCAGCAATTATTCCATTGAATTAACTTTCAGTCTTATATGTTATTTTGGCTGAATCCCAATTCAGTATATGAACAAGCTTCCTTGTGTGTAGAGTTTTATTTGTTTGACTTTCTGTCATTCTATTCTGGTTTGATGCGAGTCTTGTAACAGAATTGCTTCCTGTTTCTCAAAAGCATATTTTTTCTACAGATTAGCAGTGGGACTATGTATATTGAAGCCTACGATTTCCATAGCGGTACGTACCTCAGTACACTTATATCGCTATAAACCGGATTTAGATACACGTGGTGGTCAGAGCACAGACACAACACTTGTGTTTAATTACAAGGAAACAAGCACAAATTAAAATAAAAAAAAGAAATGTCAGTTGCTTCTTTGTTTTTGAAATTCGCGCAAAATTACACGAGGGCTATCTCCACTTATAGGAATACAATCGCAGTATATTAGATACAGAAGGTAATTGTTTCTTTAAACACGATTCAAACTCCATACAGTTCTAGCATATTCATCTTGGATGTTGTCAGTTCTTACAGGAGTAAAAGGTACTGTTGATTTGACAAAACAATCATTGTTGTTACAAGCTATTATATAAAGAATTTTCTTCCTGGTGATCTTAATTTTAGCTAATAAGATATTGAAGTCCTTCCCTAAACGACCTCTCCTGGTTAAAAATAGTTTCAGTTTCATATTCTAACGGAAGAATCTAGGATATTTTCGTACAATATTAACGCAACCACTTTGAATTACATGGAAGGTAAGCTTTCCTATTGGGATCATTTCTGCTGATTCTGTCGTTTTCCTAAAATATGAAAACATCAGTAACAAGCTACAAATAATAAGAAACATGTATATTTAGAATTAAATATTAGAATTACTTATTTCTTTAATACTTCAAAATATTATGAGAGAATGTATGGACGAATATCTCATGACAATGACTTTTATGGTGTGAACTAGGTTCAGTAGCTAAGCCTCACGGTGTGAACTTTGTTCAATAGCGAAGTCGTTAAGGTTATTAATTTTATTTAAGTCATTTACAAAACAAATTTGAACACTAAGAATTAATATCAGGCTTTTAATACCGATTATTTATTGTTTTTTATTCTGTATGCGTTCGATTTGTAATCCAAAGGTCACGGGTTCGAATCCCAGTCGCAACAAACATGCTCGCTCGGGATCGTTATAGTGTGTCGGTCAGTCCCACTATTCGTTGGTAAAAGTCTAGCCCAAGAGTTGGTGGTGGGTGATGATGACTAGCTGCCTTCCCTCTAGTCTTACACTGCTAAATTAAAGACGGCTGGCGCAGATAGTCCTCGAGTAGCTTTGCACGAATTCAAAACAAACTAAACCTAACGTTTCACTTGAGAGATCATGTTGAAAGTGGACATCTCGACTGAAAATATATCTTTCTTTGTGATTAATAATGAACAAACGTTTCTTCATTTCCAATTAAAATGTTTAAAAACGTCGGTTGTTTATTGTAAATAAATGATAATAGTTGTGTAATAGTGTTTTTGAAAGACTCCTAAAGTGTTTGAGAAACACTTAGCGATATGTAAAAGTTATGTTAGTGTAAGAAGTGTTCAGAGTCCTTGAAATGCATCATTCTCAGTGAGTGTGTTAGAGAGAAGCCTCATTAGTTGTAATATTATTTCACGTAAGACATATTAAGTATCTGACAAGTCTCTCACTGTGTTTCATGTAAAATTGTTAACTCTGTCAAAGGTTTTTTAATCTTTCTCGTTGTATTTCGAGTACATGTTAAATGTCTTAGATATGTGTTAAGCGTCACTTCGGCATTTGTTCTCACTGATGAGTAAATATAATCAAGAAAATAATCATTAATAATACATGATGTAAAAATACATTAACAATTAAATAATTCATTGTTAAAATGTCCTTATTCTAATTCTCATGTCCACTGACTTAAATAAAACTGATGAAAATAATACTTCACCACTAGTCAACCTCTCACACTTAAAGCCATAAAAAAATGGCGTTTGAACCCCTTATGTATTTTTGGTATTATATACTGCCTAAAAGAACTCAGGTATTTGCGAAGGACCTCGTTGGAAGTGAACACAGCAGACGTATTGATGATAATATACTGTTGTCTACACGCTTTAAATTCACTCTAAGATCATTATACATAATTACATATAAACTATATTAACTACCATGGAAACGAGATAACTCTTTCTTTGTACATTTGTTTTAAGTACTAAATGTAGTGTTTCAGAGACGTCTAATATATTCATCACATCTTCAGTTCAATACCTATATACAATAAAATAATAATTAATGTCTAACATAACTTAATCCTCTTACGTGATGATGTAAGTCTGTTGCTTTATTCCTAAATAATATCGTTATTTCAAACATCTTTCAATCCTACCATGTAGGGTATGCTCGAATGGAGCTCCATTCAACGATGAGAATTTTTTGCCAGACAGACAATAAACACAAAGTAAAAAACATAGAGAAAATTTCTATTTTACTCAAAAAAGTAAATTTAAATCATGAGAACCAGAAATACCACCAGACTGCTGCGAAAATAGTAGGAATATACAACAATGTTATTTATTTTAATTCATGTACATACACACACACACATATATATATAAGTGTGAGAGTGTTAAACAGTGGATGATAAGGTAAAAAAAAAACCCAGAGGGGATCCCTTACATCTATAAGTAATATGGATGTTACAGTATACTGATTTTAATCGGTATCTGTTAGATTGATTTTATTTAAGGAAACCCACTTCCTTAAAGTCACGTAATGTAAACTGTCTTCTAATTTTCTCTCTTTCTTTTTGAAGATGAACAGTTTATAAAAATTACACTTATCTGTGTTATTTATATAACCTAATGAAAAGTAGAAACGAAAACACCAAACCAGTTGTTGAGGCTTAACAAATCTTTTATTGTTCTAACGTTTTTAATGAATTCAATGTAAATTTTTTCTGAACATTTGTCTGGTATTTTTGCCTTTTTTTGTTATCGAAAAACCAATTACAAAACTAAAACTTATGTGAATCAAACATGAGACATATAAGATAAAACTGTTGACTGCTATGCACCTATAGTAGTGATGTCATATAATGAATAAATTACTTAGGTTTACAGATGATATTAAGGTTTTGGATGCTGCTGATGATTTTAAAAAGAATGGATTTTAATTATAAAACATGCAAGATATTAGATGTGGGATACTATAACTTGAATTATACGTTCAATTTATATAGGAATAACTTGAGAACGTAATTAAAGAAAAGGATCTTGGTGAAATGGGTGATCAGTCTCTCAAGCCATCCAATCAATGTACTATTACTAGAAGTAGGATTTTAGAATGTATCAATGGAAATATTACTTATAAAAGTAAATATGTTATAATTTCAATGTATAGATCATTGATTAGGCCACATTTGGTGTATTGTATTTATTCTTGTGCTACTTACTTTTGGACAGATATTGAACTGTTTTAAATGGTTCAGAAGAGGGTCACTAAAATGGTACCTAAGATGGAGCAGTTGTCATAGGAGGAAAGGTTAAGATCCTTAAAAATTTCTCTACAGAAAAAAAGAGTTATAGAGAACGTGATTTGAAGTATTTAAGATTGAAAAAGGAAAAGATAATGTTGATGTATGAGCATTTTTCATACTTAACATTAAGAATCATCATGTCATATGTTATATCATTGTAATCATACTTAACATTAAGAATCATCATGTTATATGTTATATCATTGTAAAATCGATATCATTGTTTTAACCACTTCATTGTAGGATATTAAATACATTAACCCGATATCTCTGACAATGCGCCTTGCCGTCCCTATTTCAGTAGTGTAAGACTAGACAGAAGGCAGCTGTTAATCACCAACCACCGCTAACTCTTGGACTACTCTTTTACAAATGAACAGTGGAATTGAGCTTCATATTATAACGCCCCAACGGCTGAAAGGGCGGGCATGTTTGGTGTGGTGGGGATTAGAACTCGCGACCATCAGATTACGATTCGAACGCCTTTACCCACCTGGCCATGCCGGGCAATGACGTGAGCAATGCCAAAATCTCCATGGAAACCCATTTTTATGACTATAATAATCTATTATCCACAACGTTTTGAGTCGGTGTTACCTCCCCATATAGTAGTATAAATTAATTTAGGTATGTGAATAATGTTACGAAATTTTGTCGAATTTATTATTCAATATTTTTTAGCAGATCATCTGTTTTATGATTATATACATGTGTGTGTGTGATTTAAAGATTTTTTAAAAATTTTTTACCGCAGGAAAAATTGAAAAGAGAATATTCGGTGTAGAGGCCTAATGTATTGTTGATATACAGTAATCTATGCTCCAGAAGTTTCATCCATTCAACAATTAAATGAACAGATAGGATCAGCTAACGAAACATATAGCATTAGGCCGCTTATGATTATCAAGTATATATTATATTTTTGTGTCTTATTAGTTCATTTTACTATACAAAGTAAATTTAGATCTTATCAGAGCGTTTTATTTAATCACGTAGATTGGTTTTTATTTAGGGTTTTCTGCACTTTGGCTACTGTGGGGATTCGAACCTCGTATTTATCCTGTAATGCATTAACTCACTGCTGACCAACTGGAAAGTTGAAACGGGTAAACATATATTTCTTTAACCGTTACAACACAAAAAAATAGTCCTTGTGATAAGAACGTCTGTTAAAATTTAACCCTTAAACGGCGGCCCTGATCATCTGATGCTGCCACCTACAACATTCCCGCTGTATTAGGGTTAATATTTTGTAAATAACGTTTTTGTTGAGGCTTTTCCGAGACAACATAATGTTTCTTAAGTCCACGACAAATATAATCTGATATTGTAAAACATAACTTTTAATGCCCTCCCCTCACCCTAAGTTGCACAGCGGAATATCTGCGGACTTAAATGCTAGAAACCGCGTTTCAACACCCGTAGCCAGTAGAGCTATTTATGGAGTTTTATACTTAACTTCGAAGAAAACGCCATAAAAAAACACAACATAAATTTGAAAATACCACGTGTTATGTAGTTGTTACAATAAATTGCCAGACGGCGAGGCTAACGTCCACGTACAGTAATGTACATAATTTAGGAAATGATAAATCTAGTGCATAATAATGTATGTATAATAATATTTTATGTGTGCCTTTTCTCTAAACCTTCCTTGATACTTGTACTGTTCAAGTTAGAATGAGAACCAGTCACCCGAAAACATTCAGGGGGAAGGGTTTTATCATCAAGTTACAATAAGAACCGGTCACCTGAAACTATCAGAGGGAAGAGCTTTATTATTAGGGATAAATCTAGAGTGAATTGAAATGGCTTATTGAACTGGAATACCATAGCACCGTCAAAAGTCATCGTTAAAAGTCCTTGAAAAAAAACAAAAAACGAAGAGTATGGTGGCAGTGACTATTGACTATGAAATTATAACACTGAACACCCACGGCTGAAAATGTGCCGCAGGGTAACAGGAGACATGAGAATACGCATTCATGTTTTATTGATAGCTGGATCGAGAAATTAATTAAACGTATTGGTTTACATTCTGGTTAGTAAAGTGTCTTGACATTACCGGAAATTTACACATTGATCAATTCAGTGGTTTAATTTTAAATTCTTACTTTAGCCAAACATTAGAATGCATTTCACGATCTAATAATTAATACTATTCACCGCCAAACTAATGAGAGAAAATTGAAATTGTGAAATTGAAAACAAGAAATATGTGGTGTTGTGATGTTAAATTCATTAGCATATTTTAGGATCTCGTTCAAGAAAACTAAAAAAAATCGAAGAAAGTTTTGGAAGAAGAAAATCCGAGAACCTCCTTCATTTTAAATCAACTCACGCATTTGAGGATAGAATTCTAAACGAACCGATATGTGACAGATTAACGACGTTGATGTATGGCCAAGAAACTTTAGCTTAACGAATCTCAGATTAAAAAATGGTTTCAGAACAAGCGGGCTAAAACAAAAAAGGAACTGGTCAGATAAAACCTCTTGACCCTACAGCTGATGGCCGAGAGACTCTATAATCACAGCACCATACTTGATGTTAAAGCTGATGATTTATGAATAAAAAACACATTTCTCTATTGATCTTACAACTGATGTCCCAGGGACAGTAACTACAGCATGTTACTCATGTATATATAATCCCAAAACTTCATTGGTTGATGATCTAAGGGAATTTATAATCATACCATATTACGTAACCTTACAGCTGATTGATCAAGGAGCTCTATACACACATAAATATTATACAATACATAAAAATTACACTTATCTGTGTTATTTATATAACCTAATGAAAAGTAGAATCGAAAATACCAAACCATTTGCTGAGGCTTAACAAATGTATTATTGTTCTAACGTTTTCAATAAATCGAATGTTAAATTTTTTTTCAGCATATGTCTTGTATTTTTGCCCTTGTTTGTTATCGAAGTACACATTACAAAACTAAAACTTATGTGAATCAAACATCAGATATATAAGATAAATTTGTTGACAGCTATGCACCTACAGTAATGATGTCATTCCTCTTGTCAGATGAGATGATTAGAATTATAACGGTATTTTCAGAACTCTAGTTCTTAGATTCAGTGAAGGAAAAGACTTTTGAAAGTTAAATTTATGAACGATGGTTTGTGAAGTAATTTAAAACAGTTTAATATTTGTTGGATTTCACGAAAGGAAAATCTTGCTTTACGAAACTGTTCACATTTATAAAACAAAATGTTATATAATTTTATATAGTATTGGTGTAGATTTGGTGAAATTAGACTTTTCAGAAGCACTTGATAAAGTGCCACATAAAAGGCTTGTTAAAAATTTATCTTTATAGTTTTATGAATAAATTAGTTACTGGAGAGTTGAATAACTAAATGAAATAAAGCAGGATACCTCTATAAATGGAAGATGAAAAAAATGGTAATTTGTTATTTTTTGATAATTATATTGAGATACTGTGCATAAAAAATATATAAATAACTTGATGAATTTGGCAAACAAACAACATATGGTTTCTAATCACAATAAACATCAGTCAATAAATGAGGGTTTAATTATTTGAAATATTTATCACTGTACGACCAGACTAAAAACAGCTAGTCATCAATACCCACCGCTAACTCTTAAGTTATTGTTTTACCAACGAATAGTGCGATTGATTGTAACTTTATAACCTGCCACGGCTGAAAGAGTAAACATGTTTGGTGAGTCAAAGATGCGAACCCGTGACATTCAGATTGGAAGAAGAGAGCAACTAAATTATAATTTGAATTTTGTTAAGAATAGCATTAATAGTGTCATGAAAACAAATAGTGAATTTGTAGTGATTGATCTGTCTGTTGCATTAGTAATACAGTGTGTTGTTGTTAGTGGCTGGACAATGATGGATTTTGATTATATATATATCCGCCTGAGAAAGTGCTTATAATTTCTATGTATAGTTCGTTCTATAGCCCGCACGTGGAAAGAGTTTGGAGGATTTGTTAGTTTGTTTGTTTGTTTTGGAATTTCGCACAAAGCTTCTCGAGGACTATCTGGGCTAGCTCTGACAAAACAATTTCAGAATAGGATATTATATATAGCAGACCGATATCACTGTCGCAACCATTTCACGGAAAGCTACACGAAGGCGATCTGCGCTAGCCGTCCCTAATTCAGTAGTGTAAAACTAGACAGAAGGCAGCTGTTAATCACCAACCACCGCTAACTCTTGGACTACTCTTTTACAAATGAACAGTGGAATTGAGCTTCATATTATAACGCCCCCACGGCTGAAAGGGCGAGCATGTTTGGTGTGGTGGGGGTTAGAACTCGCGACCATCAGATTACGATTCGAACGCCTTAACCCACCTGGCCATGCTGGGCCATGACGTAAGTAATGCCAAAACCTCCATGGAAACCCATTTTTTATGACTATAATAATCTATTATCCACAAAGATTTGAGTCGGTGTTACCTCCCCATAGAGCAATATAAATTAATTTAGGTATGTGAATAATGTTACGACATTTTGTCGAATTTATTATTCAATATTATTTAGCAGATCATCTGCTTTATGATTATATACATGTGTGTGTGTGATTTAATGATTGTTTTTAATTTTTCACTATAGAGAAAATTTAAAAGAGAATATTCAATGTAGAGACCTAAAGCATTGTTGATGTACAGTAATCTATGCTGCTGAAGGTGCCGTAGGGTAACAGGAGACCTGAGTATGCGCACACAAGTTTATTTTCTAGCTGGATCGAGAAATTAATTAAACGTATTGGTTTACATTCTAGTAAGTAAAGTGCCTTGACATAACCAGAAATTTACACATTGATCAATTCAGTGGTTTTACTTTCGGTTTTCACTTCAGCCAAACATTTGAAAGCATTTGACGAAATCGTAATTAATACTATTCACCGCGAATCTAATAAATAAAAATTGAAATTCTGAAATTCAAAAAAAAAATAATGTGTGGTATCGTGATGTTAAATTCATTGGCCTGATTTTAGGACCTCGTAGAAGACACGAAGAAAGTTCTGGAAGTAAAGAAGCCGAAAACCGCCTTCACTTTGGATCAACTCGCGTTTAAAGAAAGAATTCCAAAAGAACCGATATGTGACAGATGAACGACGTCAAGGTTTGGCCAAGGAACTTCAGCTAAACGAATCTCAAATTAAAATATGGTTTCAGAACAAGCTGGGCTAAAACTAAAAAGGCCACTGCTCAGAAAAACCCCTTGGGCCTACAGTTGATGGCCGAGGGACTCTATAATCACCTTATTTGATCTTAAAGCTGACGACCGATGAACTAAAAACACATATTTTTACTGATGTTACAGCTGATGACCCACAGACAGTGACTTCTGCAAGTAATATACAGATAATGACAGAGGTTCTATATATAATCCTTTGGCTCGTTTGGGCTGAGAAAACACTTTACATAGAAGAGCGAACAACGTTTTTGCATATAAATTTCTCAACAAGTGGGTTTCTCGTCATCACTGATTATATATAATCCTATCAGTTTACCGTTTGATGATGTAAGGGGATTTATAATCATAGCACATTATGTAACCTTACAGCTGACTATCAAGGAGCTCTATACACACAACCGACCTTAAAGGTGATGACCAGAAACACTATAATCATAGCAAATTACCTGCCCTAAAGTCCTAATAATCAGTAAATCTTACTTAACGTTACATATAATAACCTAGAAGCTTTAGTAAACACGACACGTTTCTTGACCTTACATTTAATGACCTAGAAGCCCTAATTATTACAACACATTTTTTGACCTTATATTCAATGATTTTGAAGCTCTAATGATCACAACACTTCACTTGACCTTACACTTGATGACGTAAAAACTCTAGTAATTACAACATATTACTTGACCTTTCATATTAATCTCTATTTAAACACTTAACTCATCTCAGTTTATGTTTGTAACGAAAAATATTTCAATATTTCTAAATCAACTTAAAACCTAAATTATGAAGGTAAAGTAAAACTGAGTTAAAATGTATTACATTAAGATTTTGATGTTAATCTATACAGGTTATGCTTTAACTAAAGTCTCATGCACACACATAAGCGACATATCTGAATTTATTGTTTAGTATATTGAAACATGTCACTGAATATTAAAATTAGACACGAATTATAATACATTCTAACTGTTCACAATAGCCCGATGAGTTTTCATAACTTCGAGATGGTGCTTAGTTAATTCTTAACTGTTCCATATTCTAGACTAAAATAATACTTACTATGAAATAATAATATTTATATTGAAATATTTTATTAAAATATTAATGTTACAGTAAAATGCTTGAGTGCTTGTAAAAAAATCGATTATAAATAATATATATAGAGTACATAAATCATGGTAGTACTTTACAGGATTGGGATTCGATTCCCATCGGTGGGCTGAGTAGATAGCCCTATGTGGCTTTGCTATAAGAAAAAAACAACACACACACACACACTTTACAGGATAATTTATCACCAAAACGCGCCATCTAATGTGTTATAAACTAAATTCCACTTTGCCTTACACCGTGCTGTCCTTATTTAAGGAGACACGTGTAAATTAAGCGACACTAAACGTTAATTTTACAGAAGTAAACACTGAATAACGATACTGTGTATTGTCCGTGTGTTACATTTTGTTTGTTGTTTCACAAACACTGAAATACACGAAAGAAAAAAGCTGAGGTGCGTTTATGTTTCTCCGATGTCTTCATTACGCAGGTTCATAAAACATGGAAAACTTTCTCCAATTTAACTGTTTGTTAACAGTATACGGCTACAGTAAATATTGGAGACTTCTGATAGCAGAAGGGTATTTCAAATGTATATGTATATAAATAAAGAAATAAAACTAAAATATTGACCAAATAATAACGCTTTCTTAGTGTTAAGGTAAAATTAGAAAAAAATACACATACATATGACACACAATACATAAGACTGTTTAAGTGTCTTCACTATCAGCAAATTTGGGTTTAACATCAACGGTACATTTCAAGTATGCTGTTTACTGTTGCTATATATAGCATTAGGGATGGCCCGACATGTCCAAAATGTTAAGGCACTCGAAACGTAAACTGATGGTCACTGGTATGTTTCTCCGTCATAATAAACATGCTCGCTCTTTCAGCTGTGGAGGTGTTATAATGAGACGGTTAGTAGTACTATTCGTTTAAGGTGGGCGGTGATAACTAGCCGCCTTCCCTCTTTTCTTACAGTGATGAATTAGGGACGATTATTGGAGATAACCTTCGGTTAGCTTTGTGCGAAATTTAAAACAAACGAAACTATAGTATTAGTAATAAAAGTTATATTTCATGTCTCATGTTGTACAGATATAGATTATTGTCACAGATCTACTATTTTTCCTGATAGTCGACAAAACGTAGCGTTGGTTCCTTATTTTTATTTTTACCTAAATACGAAAGATAACTTGTCGAAGTGAGTTAAATGTCGACGTACTATGTACAATAGAATCTCGTTATCATAAACCTCCGAGTCAGAAGTGGTACATTATTTACAGTACAGAACTTGGGATCATGCTGGAGTTTTGCTACCACAGTGTCGCTTTCCGTTAAAAGTGCGTTATAAGAAATGTAAAGAAATCCCACTGTTTGATTAGAGTATCCTATGAGAATGCGGTGAGTGCTGTTATATATATATTTTCTCTCCACCGTATCAGTCACAATATAAGGCTGGTTGATAAAGATATCTTGATTTTAAAGATGCAGAAACTGTTCGGGAAATTTTCATCTCTTTTATTTTTAGAGCCAACAATTATATTTTGGTGAAGGAAGGGGTTTCCAGATGAACATTTCCCATCTCCCATGGCTTCCTTTCCGTTCCTGTGGAATGATTTTGGTATCAATTAATTGTTATTTTATTACAAATTCTTCGGGCTTACATGTTACGATCCAAATCATATAGGCTCGATATGGCCAAGCGTGTTAAGGCGTTCGACTTATAATCCGAGGTTCGCGGGTTCGAATCCCGGTCGCACAAAAACATGCTCGCCCTTTCAGCCATGGAGGCGTCATAATGTGACGGTCAATCATACTATTCGTTGATAAAAGAGTAGCCCAAGAGTTGGCGGTGGGTAGTGATGACTAGCTGTCTTCCCTCTAGTCTTATACTGCTAAATTAGGGACGGCTAATGCAGATAGCCCTCGAGTAGCTTTGCGCGAAATTCAAGACAAACAAACAATCAAATCATATCGCAAATAATAAAGTATCGATTGGTCACACCTTACTTAATGTAAACAATGCTGGTGAGGTGTTGTATTAAAGATATGCTGTCCATGAGACTCTATTATTGTATGCTCTTCTTATTGTTCAACGTTCGCAGGTACTAGTTTAGGAATATAATGCTAAGAATATAATAAGTTTCGTATAATGGCTTTTAACAAATTTAATTATTTCTATCATGCTTTGTAAATTTTCAAAAGTCGTTCATACCATAATATAGGTTTTTTTCACAGTTATATCTTTGTGTCACTTGGTGTTTTTCATTATTAACGCTGATACAAATGATGCGTTTTTTTCTTATATTCGCGTCAAACTGTATGCAAGGACTATCTCCATTAAATATATTTATATTTTGACTGACATGATAGAGTATTGTTTGTTTTCCTATAGCAAAGCCATCACGGGATATCTGCTGAGCCCACCGAGGGGAATCGAACCCCATGATTTTATCGTTGTAAATCCGGAGACAAACCGCTCTACTAGTTAGTAAATGTAGCTAGGTAACAGCACTCGCCGCCAGCTCGAGGACTATTCTAATCGATTATTGTGGTGTTTAACAATCGCACTGGGACGTTGCTGGCCCCAAAGATTTTCAGTCCAGCACATGTGAAGATAGCTAAACAGTCCTATCTATTGTGCGTTCTCCACATTATCTAGAGAAACACTTTAAAATCATGTATTAAAGATAACTTTTAATTACACTTGGTTTGATAATAGTCTATAATTATTATAATTTCAACAACTTCTAACCTTTTCCACATCTAAACATATCATTTAATTTGCGGTTGTCTGATGTAAAGGTGTTAAGAATTTAAATATACCACTAGAGGGACGCAATGAAGCCTGAAATAAGCATAAGATTTGCGTACGTTGATATTACTTAAAAGTTATATTCGTAACAGATTTCCCACGCTATTTCTGAGGTTAGAGCACTGTTAGCCTGTTTCTAATTAATCGTTACTTAATTAGTTAGAGTCCTTCACACTTGAGGTTACCGCCCTAATAGCCTTGAAGAGCACTATTTCTGTCCGTCTATTACGGAGAGTGAACAACAAATTTCAGGTGCACACAAACTTGGAGGTTCATCACAGGGTTACGCTCGACTGTTGTTTCGTCATACGTACACTTACTTGATCAGGAACTGTGATAGTATGTTACTCAGAAAGAAAATGTTCGGAAAAAACCAATAATGAACAAACGTGTAATATTATATCTTGTCATTAGTACTGGTAGTATCGATTTGATATGCTATTAAGCATTTCTTTTTAATTATAATTACAAATGTTACACGTACACGGGTGTAACAGTACTTTCCAAACCATGTGTGAATGAAACATTTAAACGGGGTCAAAAAACAGCTTCAGGTTTAACTAATTGCAGTATTATTGTTGAAAATAGGAACATACTCGGTATTCGTTCCTTGTTTTGGACCAAGAAGAATCATTTTCTTTTACCAACAAAAGTGCCTTCTATATAGATTCTTGAGTAGACCCATGAATTACAAAAGTAGTACCAAGAAATATAAAACATTTAGTATGATATGATACAAAAAATAAATGTATGTTTCAAAATATTGTTCAGTGTAATTTGTTTACACTCGCATAACTTTTATAATAAGATTGTTTACATCAGACAATTTTCTCGCACACTCAAAGCAATCAGTTAGTGATCATGTGGTTTTTCAATGTTATTTGACAATTTCGATTGTTTATCAAAAATCAATATTTTATTGTTAAAAGTAAAACTTAAACAACTGTGGTGAGTTTTTCTTCAAACAGGATGTACTTGCTCATCTGATAAAGCACGACCTTTGTTTGATGTACTTTCTAGACAAGAATTAACCCTAAAGTTCAGAAAAAAGACTTTAATATATAATATATTGTTTTAAGGTCGTTTTGAAACGATCATAATAATCGAACGATAGTTAGCTTGGAAAGAATTTTATTCGTTATGAACCCGAAAGTAGTTTGGAAACCCAGATTGTATTTCTGTAAGCTATTAAACTTACTGCTTTGTTATCGTAGTCCAGCTTACAAGATGATGACAGTTATATAAAAAGTGTTTGTTAATATCTTAGTTTGATCGAAAGCAATGGTGAATTTTAAATTTAACCTTATTAAGAAATGAAGCAAATAAAAAGCAATTTTATTGATCAAAATAAGAACCAATTTGTAAACGATAAACAAGGTTATTTATATCATAACGATAAAACTATGAAGTTCTAGAACTCAAAAATTCTTTTAAGCCATTCTCTATTGGTGATGTTATGTTGAATCATTTGTCCTGTAATAAGTTCTCCAAAGTGGTAGTCTGTGTGCGACACATCTGGGGAGTAAGGAGCATGAGGCAATGTTTCATAGCCCAATTCGTTGAGCTTCTGGAGTGTCATATGAGTAACGTGTGGACAAACATTATTATTAAGTAAGATTGGTACTTATAGATTTACTGATTTTGACATTTTTACGCTACTTTCTATGCATTTCTTCCATTTCTTGACAGACACTCTCTGTAGTAATATTCTGGCCCTGGTTGAACAAACTGTAATGGATAATACCGTCCACAGATCATTATACAGGGATCATAACCTTCTGTTGGTACAACTTTGGCTGTAGAAAATGTTTTGAAGCCTCGTCACGGTTGAGCCATTGTAAAGGTTACTTTCTGTTTACGTAAAGAGCCCACTCTTCGCGGCAGGTCATAATAAAATCAAGAAATGGGCCATTTCTGTTGAGCAAAAACAGCAAAGCATAATTCGAAACGGCGATTTTACTGATTCTTACTGAATTAGCGTGAAACCTACTTGTAGAGATTTCTAACTTTTAAAAAATGCTCGACATGATCCTAAATTGTGAAAATGACAACACACAATTCTTGTGACATTTCTCAAACAGGTTGGCACGGGTTTCTTTCCACTAATGCTTTCAATTGGTCGTTTTTAACAGAAGAAGGACGTCCTCTGCCCTCCTTATATTTAAGACTGACATCTGCAGTACGACGTTGGTTCCAAAAGTTTCATCGATATATTAATACTCAAATATTAAGTAAAATAAAATAACGTCAAATAAACTTGTCAGCTTTCTACAACTATCTGCCGACAGTAAAGTGTGATCCAGATCTTGAACGTTGTGTGTTTCAGCACCCTTATTTCCCTCTCCCTAATTACTATTTCTATTCTTTACTTATTTTATTTTGTATCATTATTTCATTATTTCTATGTGGGACTGGCGAATAGAGGTGAAGACTGATAGAAAGTGTATCCCACCACACTGGGGGTCCTATTTCCGTAGCACCTCAAAAACTTAGGGTAAATTTCATATCTCACATTTTCCTTAACACTCTTTTATACCACAAAAAGAAACAACAATCTTTTCATTTTTCAGTGAAAACAATTTCAAGGAATTTCACTTGTTTTTGTATAACAACATTTCTACACGAGGCATCAACCAAACAGCCTTCCTCCGAAACCAATGTCCTTCAGGTTAGAAACCCAAATAACGAACACCATTTTCCAAGTGTGCCCTAATGAGCGACCTTTACATATAAATTACAAACATTTTTTCAGACGTGTAATTAATATCTCAATAAATATATATGTTACTTAAATCCATATTCATGACACTGTTAAGGCTATTCTTAACAAAATTGTATTTCCAATTTCTGAGTCGCACGTTCGCATCCCTGTCTCACCAAACATGACTGTCCTTTCAGCCAGGGAACGTTATAAAGTTATAATTAATCATACGTTTCTTTGGTAAAACATTAGTTTAAGAGTTGGCGGTGTGTATTGATGATTAGATGACTTTCCTGTAATCGTACAGTGCTAAATATTTCAAATAATTATAACCCACATGCATTGTCTAATGTTTATAGTAATTGGAAACCATTTGTTGTTTGTTTGCCAAATTGATCAAGTTATTAAAATCTTTCTAACTCGGAGTACCTAAATATAATTATCAAAAAATAACCAACTTACCATTTCTTTATCTGTCATTTATAGAGATAACCTGATTTATTTCATTTAGTCATTTATCTCCTCAGTAACTAATTTATTAATAAAAATATAAAGATAAATTTTTAACAAGCCTTTTATGTGGCACTTTATTAAGTGCTTTGTAAAAGTCTAAATTCACCCAATTCACACCAATACTCTATAAAAGTAATAACCTTTTGTTTTATAAATGTGAACATACTAATAAAGCAAGATTTTCCTTTCGTGAAATCCAATAATATTTTAAACTGTGTTAACTTACTGTACAAACCATCTTTTATAAATAGGATTTTCAAGAGTCTTTTCCTTCAATGATTTAAAACTACAGTTCTCAAATTATCTTGATTAATCTTACCACCTCACATGATAAGAGGAAGAACATCACTTCTATGGCTTTAAGACTAAACTCTCATCTTATATGTGAACCAAACAAGCACTAGTTTTGTAATGTGTACTTTGATTGCAAAAAAGAACCAAAACACAAAATACATGTTCAGAAAAATTTTAACATTTGATTCATAGGAAACGTGAGAACAATAAAACGTTTGCTAAGCCTTACTAATTGGTTTGGTATTTCAAATTCTACCTTGTATTAGGTGATATGGATAACAGAGATAAGTGTGATTTTTATAAACTGTTCAACTTCGGGAACAGTGAGAGGAAACTAGAAGACAGTATACATCATGTGACTTTAAGGAAGTGGGTTTCCTTAAATAAAATCAAACTAACAGATACCGATTAAACGTCAGTAAACTGTAACTGGAACATCCATATTACTGATAGATATAAGAGATCCCCTCTGGGTTTTTTTGTGAGCGTTATCATCCACTATTTAACACTCACACACTTATATATATATATATACATGAATTAAAAGAAATAAAATTATTGTATATTCCTACTATTTTCCCAGCGGTTAGGTGGTATTTATGGTTCTCATGATTTAAATAGCTTCTTCCACTAAACTTTTTTCTATGTTTTTACTTTGTGTTTATTTTCTGTCCCACCAAAAGATCCTCATCGTTGAATCAAGCTCGAGTTCTGTTTGCCCTACAAGGTAGGATTGAAAGATTTTTGAAATAACGATATTATTTAGGAATAAAGCAACTGACTTATACCATCACGTAAGAGGATTAAGTTATGTTTGTCATTTATTATGATATTATTGTATCTATGTATTGAGCTCAACATATGATGAAAATTTTAGACGACTCTGAAACACTGTATGTACTACTCTAAATATTTGTACATATAACGAGTTATCTCTTTAGTATTGTAGTTATTTGTATGTTATTATTAATAATGATTTCCGAGTGAATGTAAAGCGTCTAAATAACAATATGTTATCAACACTATGTCTGCTATGTTTGGTACCGACGAGGCCTTTCGCAAATATCTGAGCTCTTTTACGCAGTACAGAATACTACACCTAAAGAGAGGGTTGAAACCACGATTATAATCCATGTATATACTGCCATGTATATACTGTCATGATATACTGTCATGATATACTGTCATTATATACTGTCATGATATACTGTCATGATATACTGTCATGATATACTGTCATTATATACTGTCATTATATACTGTTATGTATATACTGTCATGATATACTGTCATGATATACTGTCATTATATACTGTTATGTATATACTGTCATGATATACTGTCATGTATATATTGTCAATCAATTTGTAATTTCACGTAACGAAAGGTATATATATTTATTAGTCGACATCTCTATGTTCAACGTGGATTCTTCCTAGCGAAACGGGTATTTTGAATATCAACCTGGACTCACAAACTAAACTTGACTCAATTGTCTGTAACTTCATTTTTTCTCTCATTAATGAAACGTTACTGAGGTATTTGAAATTACATTATGGTCTCAATAACGAAACGTTACTCAATTATCTGTCATTGAGTGGCGTTCTATATCACCAACTTGCTACTTTTGATGTTATTAGGCTTAACCTGTTTTGACAGTGATTCTGAGTGATAATAAATTTAATTAAGTAACATAAGAAAGTAACAAATAATTGGATTTAAAATCAAATCATGAAAGTTTGTGATAAACACATCACTGACCTCATTTTTGCCGTTTTGATGAACTCTCGTAGTGAGTGAGGGTCCTTGTCGACATTAAATATGATAGATGTAATGTGGTTAATATGTCGTAAGATATTCGTCTGTACTTTCTCTCATATATTTAAGTAAATATTAAAGAAATCAGTGATTCTAGCAATTAATTTTAAGTATATATGTATATTATTATTTGTAGGTAGTTACAGATATTTTCATATTTCAGGAAAACGACAGAATCGTCCAAAATGATCCCAATAGGAAAGCTTACATTTCAAGAAATTCAAAATGGTTGCGTTAATATTGCACGAAAATATCCTGCATTCTTCAGTCAGGAAATGAAACTGAAACTATTTTCAACCGGAACAAGTCGTTCAGGGAGGGACTTCAAACTCTTATCAGCTAAAATTAAAATTATCCGGGAGCAAATCCTTTATTTTCTAGCTTTTAATAACAACAACCCGTCTGTCAAGTCAACAGTACCTTTCATTCCTACTAGAACTGACAACATCCAGGTTGAATGTGCTAGAACTGAATGGGGTTTGAAGCGTGTTAAAAGAAACAATTACCTTCTGTATCCAATAAACTGCGATTGCAGTCCTATAGGAGGAGCTACGTGTTCTTTAAAAAATCGAGTATGTCATTGTTTGAGAAGATTGAATGGTACGAGTACCATCAATGAGTCTAAAGCATTTATGAGACCTGAATGATGACGTAACGTATATGAATTAAAATAATATATAACTTATTGATGACAAAATCTAAAATGCTCAAGGTTAATTTCCTAGATCTTTCAAAACAGATACTGATTATATTGGTATTGTTTTTGTATTTTTGTTAGACAGTCACAATTTTTTCCCGCGTTTTCATTGATGTTGAATTAAAATAAATTCAATGTTTAGATGGTATTTACATAAATATTTAAAATTTAATAACGTTAAACCATTAAAACGTGTTTACCGTACATCATACTGTTCTCAAAACAATATTTTTTATCAGCAGCAAACTTTTTTGTTTTTAAAGAACGTGTTCTGATATTTATTACAATTCTCTGAAACGTGCTTCGCAAATAAGATATCGAAGACAATTTTTCTTTGACTTGAAACGTTTTAAGAAACCTTAGAAGGGCATAAGTTTTAAAATACTTATATTTATAAAAAGAGTTTTTAATAAAAGATATTCCTTAGTCTGAAAAGTAGTGATAACTTTCTACCGACTGAGTGAATTTTAGCCGCAAACTTTAATATAATAACAAAACAAAATATAATAACAATTTGAAGATGTTTATATAAATGTTTTATTCACGTTTATTACTGCTACGAGTAAATCAACGTTCATTGTTGTGATTCAGACAATTATTGTTTTAAAAGTATCGGACGATTTAGTTTTTGAAAATATTTCATTATAATATTACTACAGTACTCTAATATAACAACAAAGTGTTGTACTATAATTGATATTGGAGAAACGATAAAATTAACTATTCTTTTAAATTTTTTCAACCATAATGTCTCGGCAAGTCCGCAGAATTGTAGTAAACAGGTGGAGTAAAGTGGCACAATAAGTGTTAAGTTAACACGTACATAACTTGTAAACTAAAGACGTATCTTTTTCTCGTGAACTATTAATTCAATTAACATTTTAAATACAAAATGGTAACCTATTTTTTCACCAAAATTAGTTGTGAAACTACACCTTTCTAGTATTATAGGGTATCTAATAAAGCAGGTATTACACACAAACATAGCGATGTGATTAGGGAACTTGACTCTTGATCTGAGAGTTGCGGAATCGAATCCCGTAATACTAATCATGCTCGCTCTTTCTGCTGTGGGGTCGTTATAATGTGATAGCCATTACCCCTATTTATGTCTGAAGACAAGAAGCTTGATCAAAGCTTTCCCTTTGTGATACTACACCAATAACTTGGAGTCACGTGATGTCATACATACTGTGGCATCAGAGATCGTTAAGTTCCAAATCGTTAATTTAGTCCATAATAAATTATTTCACATCAATTAACTATAGTAACATTGCTCCTATCCTTCAGCAAACAGTTTTCTAGGTTAATAACAACCTATAGAACAAATATACCTTTCCGTGTAAACTGTTCAAACAATAACTTTTTCTCACGTTGTGTAAAGAATGTGAAAAAAAAAGCTACACTTATTATTTTAAGTTTCGTTAAAGACAAACAACATCTATTTGTATACGAGAACTTTTGGTATGGAGGTTGTTATGAAAGCCGACTCCCAATCCAAGATGCGTGGGTGTGAATTTTCTGTTCCACCAAACATACTCGTCCTTTTAGCCAAGGGGACATTATAAGGTAACGGTTAATTCCATTATTCTTTAGTACAAGAGGAGACCAAGAATGTGCGGTGGGTGGTAATGACTAGTTTTCAATTATTATTTTACTGCTGAACTAGGGATGGCAAGCGCAAGAAGCTTTTTATCGTGTTACTTTGATCGAAATTCACAACATATCAGACTATACCATTGATAGATCTTACTGGTCAGTGTAACTTCTTGCGCTAAATCATAAACACGTCATTTCAAACGAACAAAACCTTTCAATATAAATAACTAAATTAATTGAAAACACACCTGCAAAGAGTTATCCTGGTCATTCATTAATACAAATGCATAGATACTTGTGATTCAAAGTTCAGTCAAGTTATCTGGTCAGATGACTCACAGCGTAAAGTTCTAGTGACACAGGATAAGTTCCTTCAAGTTTGCTATTATACTCGTAGTGTATACACCTTGAGAAGTGTATGCATATTGGGAACTTATTTAACACGTTTTGTACGCTCGTTAACAGATTATTTTAGATACTATAAATACAATTGACTTTAAAACATGGTCAAGTTGTTCCAAATACCATTTCGTTTATACGTATATCCAAATAAGATTAGCTGTTTATATACCGGATAAAGATTTCACAAATATATTAAGTGTTCAGATCTGTTGTACAATGTTTTCTCACATAGATGATAAGATATTGTATTGTTTCTAATTGCTTAAATTTGTCTTTAGTCACCATTGTACATTTTACTTTATGAACGTATGTACCTTATGTACCTATCGCTCACAGGTTCGTGCGTTTTTCGTTCACACTTTTTTAAAGTTTACTTACAAAAAATGCAAATGACACAACATATTGATTTCAGGTTTTAACCCTCAAGCTGTTTGTTTTCAGCTAATTTCAAAGCAAGACAACTGGCTATGTATGCTCTGCCGACAACGTGTATTGAATACAGCTTTATAAAGCTTTAGGTGCGCAGAATTACTGGCAAAATGTTTGAGTTGAAAACATTCTGTTTCTCTCACAGTGCCAATGAAAAACTTTCATTTTCTTTAATGAAGTAATAAGTAAAAAAGAAAACGTTCTTTTCCGTGAGATTAATTTCTTTAACAATTTTTACCCGTCTGATACCAATATGATTCATCTTGTGACATAAATATCTGTTTTTCTCGAGAAACGGGTGTTTTTTCACAGTAAACTACAACGACGTCACTTTACACGTGAAGCAGAGAATGGTATAACAATAAATTACAACTACGTCACTTTACACGTGAAGCAGAGAATGGAATAACATTAAATTACAACGACGTCACCTGTACACGTAATATTGATTAATAATAAATTATAACAACGTCACTTTTACACGTGATGGGAGTATTGTTTAATAATAAACCACAATAAAGTTAGTTTTACACATGAAGCAGAATTTTATTAATAATAAATTACAACGACGCCACTTTTATAAGTGAAACAGAATACTGTAAAACAGTATACGACAAAGATGTCAATTTTACACTGAAGCGGAGTATTGAATTACAATAAATTACAACGACGTCACTTTTAAATTGAGGCGGAGTATTGTTGAATAATAAACTTTATTGACGTCATTTTTACACCTCAAGCCAAGTTATTTTGTGAAGTCGAGAAGCGTTTAGTACGTGTATCACGTATAGTGCAAATTAACCGTAAAATTACTGATCTAATGTTCCTTAGTACACGTAACAGAGTAATATAATCTAAAATAAGGTTTAGATCCATTATTAGAGAAAATTGGTTCATATTGATACATTTATTTCTGAACTTGGAACTTCTAATTTACTTCAGAACTAATCTTTGTGTTCACAAAAGTTCAGCAATTATTCCATTGAATTAACTTTCAGTCTTATATGTTATTTTGGTTGAATCCCTGTTCAGTATATGAACAAGATTCCTTATGTGTAGAGTTTTATTTGTTTGACTTTTTGTCATTCTATTCTGGTTTTATGCGAGTCTTGTAACAGAATTGCTTCCTGTTTCTCAAAAGCATATTTTTTCTACAGATTAGCAGTGGGACTATGTATATTGACCCCTTACTCTTAGTTTTGAAGCCTACGATTTAAATAGCGGTACGTACCTCAGTACACTTATATCGCTATAAACCGGATTTAGATACCCGTGGTGGTCAGAGCACAGATACACCACTTGTGTTTAATTACAAGGAAACAAGCACAAATTAAAAGCAAAAAAAGAAATGACAGTGGCTTCTTTGTTTTTGAAATTCGCGCAAAATTACACGAGGGCTATCTCCACTTATAGAAATACAATCGCAGTATATTGGATACAGAAGGTAATTGTTTCTTTAAACACGCTTCAAACTCCATACAGTTCCAGCATATTCAACTTGGATGTTGTAAGTTCTTACAGGAGTAAAAGGTACTGTTGATTTGACAGAACAGTCATTGTTGTTACAAGCTAGTATATAAAGAATTTGCTTCCTGGTGATCTTAATTTTAGCTAATATGATATTTAAGTCCTTCCCTGAACGACCTCTCCTGGTTAAAAATAGTTTCAGTTTCATATCCTGACGGAAGAATCTAGGATATTTTCGTACAATATTAACGCAACCACTTTGAATTACATGGAAGGTAAGCTTTCCTACTGGGATCATTTCTGCTGATTCTGTCGTTTTCCTAAAATATGAAAACATCAGTAACAAGCTACAAATAATAAGAAACATGTATATTTAAAAATAAATATTAGAATTACTGATTTCTTTAATACTTCAAAATATGAGAGAATGTATGGACGAATATCTCATGACAATGACTTTTATGGTGTGAATTAGGTTCAGTTGCTAAGCCTCACGGTGTGAACTTTGTTCAATAGCGAAGTCGTTAAGGTTATCAATTTTATTTAAGTCATTTACAAAACAAATTTGAACAGTAAGAATTAATATCAGGCTTTTAATACCGATTATTTATTGTTTTTTATTCTGTATGCGTTCGACTCGTAATCCGACGGTCGCGGGTTCGAATCCCAGTCGCAACAAACATGATTGCCCTTCCAGCCGTGAGGTCGTTATAATGTGACGGTCAGTCCCACTATTCGTTGGTAAAAGTCTAGGCTAAGAGTTGGTGGTGGGTGATGATGACTAGCTGCCTTTTCTCTAGTCTTACACTGCTAAATTAAAGACGGCTAGCGCAGATAGCCCTCGAGTAGCTTTGCACGAATTCAAAACAAACTAAACCTAACGTTTCACTTGAGAGATCATGTTGAAAGTGGACATCTCGACTGAAAAATATATCTTTCTTTGTGACTAATAATGAACAAACGTTTCTTCATTTCCAATTAAAATGTTTAAAAACGTCGGTTGTTTATTGTAAATAAATGATAATAGTTGTGTAATAGTGTTTTTGAAAGACTCCGAAAGTGTTTGAGAAACACTTAGCGATATGTAGAAGTTATGTTAGTGTAAGAAGTGTTCAGAGTCCTTGAAATGCATCATTCCCAGTGAGTGTGTTATAGAGAAGTCTCATTAGTTGTAATATTATTTCAAGTAAGACATATTAAGTATCTGACAAGTCTCTCACTGTGTTTCATGTAAAATTGTTAACTCTGTCAAAGGTTTTTTAATCTTTCTCGTTGTATTTCGAGTACATGTTAAATGTCTTAGATATGTGTTAAGCGTCACTTCGGCATTTGTTTTCACTGATGACTAAATATAATCAAGAAAATAATCATTAATGATACATGATGTAAAAATACATTAACAATTAAAGAGTTCATTGTTAAAATATCCTTATTCTAATTCTCATGTCTACTGACTTAAATAAAACTGATAAAAATAATACTTCACATACAAATGGCGTTTCAACCCCTTATTTATCTTCAGTATTATATACTGCCTAAAAGAACTCAGGTATTTGTGAAGGACCTCGTTGGAAGTGAACACAGCAGACGTAATTATGATAATATACTGTTGTCTACACGCTTTAAATTCACTCTGAGATCATTATACATAATTACAAATAAACTATATTAACTACCATGGAAACGAGATAACTCTTTCTTTGTACATTTGTTTTAAGTACTAAATGTAGTGTTTCAGAGACGTCTAATATATTCATCACATCTTCAGTTCAATACCTGTATACAATAAAATAATAATAAATGTCTAACGTAACTTAATCTTTTTACGTGATGATGTAAGTCAGTTGTTTTATTCCTAAATAATATCGTTATTTCAAACATCTTTCAATCCTACCATGTTGGGTATGATTGAATGGAGCTCCATTCAACGATGAGAATTTTTTGCCAGACAGACAATAAACACAAAGTAAAAACATAGAGAAAATTTCTATTTTACTCAAAAAAGTAAATTTAAATCATGAGAACCAGAAATTCCACCAGACCGCTGCGAAAATAGTAGGAATATACAATAATGTTATTTATTTTAATTCATGTACATACATATATGTGTGTGTGTGTGTGTGTGTGTGTGTGTGTTAAATAGTTGATAATATGGCTCCTAAAAACCCAGCGGGGATCCCTTATATCTATCAGTAATATGGATGTTACAGTATACTGATTTTAATAGGTATCTGTTAGATTGATTTTATTTAAGGAAACCCACTTCCTTAAAGTCACGTAATGTAAACTCTCTTCTAATTTTCTCTCTTTCTTGTTGAAGATCAACAGTTTATAAAAATTACACTTATCTGTGTTATTTATATAACCTAATGAAAAGTAGAAACGAAAATACCAAACTAGTTGTTGAGGCTTAACAAATCTTTTATTGTTCTAACGTTTTTAATGAATCTAATGTAAATTTTTTTCTGAACATTTGTCTGGTATTTTTGCCTTTTTTTGTTATCGAAGTACCAGTTACAAAACTAAAACTTATGTGAATCAAACACGAGACATATAAGATAAAATTGTTGACAGCTATGCACCTATAGTAGTGATGTCATATAGTGAATAAATTACTTAGGTTTACAGATGATATTAAGGTTTTGGATGCTGCTAGCTGTCAAGATGCTTCTGGTGATTTTAAAAAGTATGAATTTTAATTACAATACATGCAAGATATTGGATGTGGGATATCATAACTTGAATTATACGTTCGAATTATATAGGAATAACTTGAGAACGTAATTAAAGAAAAGGATCTTGGTGAAATGGATGATCAGTCTCTCAAGCCATACAATCAATGTGCTATTACTAGAAGTAGGATTTTAGAATGTATCAATGGAAATATTACATATAAAAGTAAAGATGTTATAATTTCAATGTATAGATCATTGATTAGGCCACATTTGGGGTATTGTGTTTATTCTTGTGCTCCTTCTTTTGGAGAGATATTGAATTGTTTTAAAGGGTTCAGAGGAGGGTTACTAAAATGGTACCTAAGATGAAGCAGTTGTCATATGAGGAAAGGTTAAGGTCCTTAAAAATTTCTCTACATAAAAAATGAGTTATAGAGAACGTGATTTGAAGTATTTAAGATTGAAAAAGGAAAAGATAATATTGATGTATGAGCATTTTTCATACTTAACATTAAGAATCATCATGTTATATGTTATATCATTGTAATCATACTTTACATTAAGAATCATCATGTTATATGTTATATCATTGTAGAATCGATATCATTGTTTCAACCACTTTATTTTAGGATATTAAATACATTAACCCGATATCTCTGACAATAAAATTTCAGAATAGGATATTATACACAGTAGACCGATATCACTGTCGCAACCATTTCACGGAAAGCTACACGAAGGCGATCTGCGCTAGCCGTCCCTAATTCAGTAGTGTAAGACTAGACAGAAGGCAGCTGTTAATCACCAACCACCGCTAACTCTTGGACTACTCTTTTACAAATGAACAGTGGAATTGAGCTTCATATTATAACGCCCCCACGGCTGAAAGGGCGAGCATGTTTGGTGTGGTGGGGATTAGAACTCGCGACCATCAGATTACGATTCGAACGCCTTAACCCACCTGGCCATGACGTAAGTAATGCCAAAATCTCCAAGGAAACCCATTTTTTATGACTATAATAATCTATTATCCACAAAGTTTTGAGTCGGTGTTACCTCCCCATATAACAGTATAAATTAATTTAGGTATGTGAATAATGTTACGACATTTTGTCGATTTTATTATTCAATATTATTTAGCAGATCATCTGTTTTATGATTATATAGATGTGTGTGTGTGATTTAATGATTGTTTTTAATTTTTCACTACAGAGAAAATTTAACACAGAATATTCAATGTAGAGATTTAAAGCATTGTTGGTGTACAGTAATCTATGCTGCTGAAGGTGCCGTAGGGTAACAGGAGACCTGAGTATGCGCACACAAGTTTATTTTCTAGCTGTATCGAGAAATTGATTAAACGTATTGGTTTACATTCTAGTAAGTAAAGTGCCTTGACATAACCAAAAATTTACACATTGATCAATTCAGTGGTTTTATTTTCGGTTTTCACTTCAGCCAAACATTTGAAAGCATTTGACGAATTCGTAATTAATACTATTCACCGCGAATCTAATAAATAAAAATTGAAATTGTGAAAGTAAAAAAAAAAATAATGTGTGGTATCGTGATGTTAAATTCATTGGCCTGATTTTAGGACCTCGTAGAAGACACGAAGAAAGTTCTGGAAGTAAAGAAGCCGAAAACCGCCTTCATTTTGGATCAACTCGCGTTTAAAGATAGAATTCCAAGAGAACCGATATGTGACAGATGAACGACGTCAAGGTTTGGCCAAGGAACTTCAGCTAAACGAATGTCAGTTTAAAATATGGTTTCAGAACAAGCTGGGCTAAAACTAAAAAGGTCACTGATCAGAAAAACCCCTTGACCCTACAGCTGATGGCCGAGGGACTCTATAATCGCAGCACCTTACTTGATCTTAAAGCTGACGACCTATGAACTAAAAACACATATTTTTTACTGATGTTACAGCTGATGACCCAGGGACAGTAACTTCTGCAAGTAATATACAGATAATGACAGAGGTTCCATATATAATCCTAACAGTTTACCGTTTGATGATGTAAGGGGATTTATAATCAAAGCATATTATGTAACCTTACAGCTGACTATCAAGGAGCTCTATACACACAACCGACCTTAAAGGTGATGACCAGAAACACTATAATTGTAGCATATTACCTGCCCTGAAGTCCTAATAATCAGTAAATCTTACTTAACGTTACATATAATAACCTAGGATGATTGGTATCAGACTCTTCTGATGCAGAATGAAGTTCCTCTTCCTGTATGTCTTCTTCTCTGAAGTTATCAACCTCTGATACTTCAACATCCAAGCTGCGTTGTGCAATAAGATTGACAACAGATGCTTGAGGGTTAGTTGAAGCCATATCTGCTACAGTTCGTGCTTGTTCAGGTTCAGTTTGTGCCAACTGGATGTGGTTCATAGCTTTCTCACTTTGTAAGATGTCTTCCATTTTGTGCTTGGATAGTCTGGGCATTGGAACTGGTTGATCAACCTTTTTAAGTTCTTCAAGAGATTCAAAATCTCTTGGAACATGTTGTGATGAAGTTGCTACTTCTTCCCTGCCTGAAACATGGTTGACAACAACTGGTTCTTTTGAATTAGTTACGTCCTCATCTACTGAGGCACGGTGAGGTCGGAAACTTTCCACTACAGTATCCTCATTCTCGTCATGGGACACAACATGACCATCAATGTTCTTTGCTTTATAGACAAGTAACTTGTGAAGTCTTGCTTTCATTTCCTTGGGATGAGGAGTGTCATGTCTGATAAACTGAGTCTCTTTTCCTTCTTTGTCTTATTCGCTTTCATTACAAAACCTGACAGTTGATTCTCTCTCTTCACCTTTGTGATTCCACTTTTCTTGAAGTGGACTCTCAAGGTTTTGTTGTTCTTGTTCTTGTTGAGGCAAGAGAAAGCACGTCAGTATTTTCATGCCATCAAGTTCATCGGACTGAAATTTCAGTAACGGTTTTGACTGATTTTCAGAAAGCCATAAAGCCTTGAGATTCAGTCCAGTGATGGTTATAGGAAGAAACTGGAGTCTGTTTCCACACACGTCTAACACTCGGAGCTCCTTCAACTTCCCCATCTCAACAGGAAGGTAGCTAAGATTGTTGTCACGAAGAGACAACACTCCTAACTGTGTTAGATTACCTATCTGTGAAGGTAGTTTGGTAATTCCGTTCCTGTCTAAATTTAGATGTACCTGAAGAAATGCCTGTACCCAGAGCCAAAGGAAGTGGATCTTGGGATTTATTAGAATGTACGTTAGGAACAGAAATGGTTAGCATTGACTCATCACCTTTTTTAACCATGGAGATCAAAACACTTTTCATATGGTTTGAGAACAATTCTTTTGGAGGCACAGAGATGTCTGCACTCCCACTGTAGTAGTGGAGTGAAGTGCAGCAGCATACATTCGAGATGAAGTGGTGTCCAGCAACTTTCGAGCCTCAGGGTAAGTAGTGTTGTGAATCATCTTCAAATGCTGCACCTCTTTTTGCTCCCATTTAGGGCTAGAAAAAAAGTAGGAGGGGTGAGAGCCATTGCAACTGATGCAATGAGGGTTCGTTTCACACTCAAAGGCATCATGGTTCTTGCCACCGCAATGAGCACACATAAAGGAACCATGACATGACGTGTTCGAGTAACCAAACCACTGACACTGGAAACATCTTAAGAGGGTTTGGAATGTATGGTCATACCTTACAATTAAGATTACCTGCCTCAATGGTGGCAGGTGGACTGGTGATTTTAACGTTAAAATGAGAACATTGGTCAGCATCATAATTCCATCTTTGCAGCTTGGTTGGAGAAACCAGCGAGAATCTCTGACTTGGGGATATTTTTCTTTGAAAGGATGCTCTTTAAATTATGCAAATAACTTCCCTCTCTTAGAAGCTCATCAACTTGATGATATTTACAAAATTCTGACTATTTCTGAAATCATAATGATGTGTATTTCCCACAATATCGGAGGGACACTTAAAATATTTGTATAATAACTCTGCATGTTGTACGTAGCACAGTAAAGTAAAGAGGAAACTCCTTTACACCATAGGTATTTCCCTCTTACAAACCAATTTTATACAATATGTACGCCATAAACCATAGATCCTGCAAGTGTTCAAAATCTGTTTCATCTAAATGTGATTCATTCTTGATATATTCAGTTTTGTATTGTCCTTAAATAGCTTTAACTTTAACAAGAATCATACCACAAGTGAAACATTTTTCATGTGACTGAGAGTGCTGGTGTGTTTTTCACAGCACCTGTATCAATAAACTCTAGGGGTGTTGAAGCATCCACAGTATCCCTAAAGTTGGCCCCTACAAATCAGACTAATGATACTACCATGAGTTGCAGACCTGTGTCTGCTGGTATCTTTACAAGTGTACTGAAAGCCAGCTATTACAAAAAAAGGGTCTGCAGAACTTTAGATTTAGAAAGGCAATCTCACTTTCCAAAGCATTTAATGATGCAATCATAATGTAATGTGATTTTACGTTAAAAATAAAAGAACATTTTTCAACTTAAAAAGTTCTATATTCATTTGCATGACCTCTAAAGCACAAAATCATTAGAATGAAAAATATAAAATATAAGTCAAGAATACATTTTGTTCTAGAATGACTGTAGATTGTAAGGGAGGAAATTACAATTATTTATTGTAACATTTTCAGACATCTCCATTTTTCATTACTTTCATTTAATTTTAGTGATTTAATTATTTGAACCATGTTTAACTGATATAGGAAAACAATAAGTTACATACTGAAAATAAGGTAAAACTTTAGGTAAACAAACCATAAAATTACCCAATATGACAACAGTACACTGTAGCTTATTTAATTTTTTGCACTCAAGTTTTCTTTCCTAACTATTAAGCTTATAATTTTTACATTTAAATTTGTTTTGTTAATGAATACATAACAAATAAAAAATACACAAACACCAAAACATTTAACATTTACTTCAGCTTTAAGGATTTTTATAACTGGGTGCCTGATTTTGTAAGTTATTTCTGTCAAACGTTCATCCAAATGACAGTTCACATACTTTTCAAATATGTATTTTAGAACACAAAAAATGCATAAGACACTAAAATAAAATATCCTAAACATGCTATAATTCAACTAGCTTTCTAACTAAGCTATAAATAGATTCAATGCACTGAATTCAACCCATACAAATCCAGAATCTACTTGCAAAATAGTGTCTTGAATCAGAAAAAACAGACATTTATCATATCACATAGTTCAAAAATGGCCTTGCTGGATATACAAGACTGATTAATGTAAGCATTATTACTTAATCTATAAGGTGATTTAATACTTAATAATTATTAATTTTTCATAACAAAATATTTAAAAGTAATTATTTTAAAGGCAACAGTTATGATAGGTTTGGTGTGTAACTCTGCACAAAAAGCACATTTTGCTTGCATTATTGTATATATTCCAACTATTTTCCCAGCGGTTAGGCGGTATTTATGGTTCTCATGATTTAAATGGCTTCTTCCAGTAAAATTTTTCTATGTTTTTACTTTGTGTTTATTTTCTGTCCCACCAAAAGATCCTCATCGTTGAATCCAGCTCGAGTTCTGCATGCTCTACAAGGTAGGATTGAAAGATGTTTGAAATAACGATATTATTTAGGAATAAAGCAACTGACTTATACCATCATGTAAGAGGATTAAGTTATGTTTGTCATTTATTATGATATTATTGTATCTATGTAATGAGCTCAACATATGATGAAAATATTAGACGACTCTGAAACACTGTATGTACTAATCTAAATATTTGTACATATAACGAGTTATCTCTTTAGTATTGTAGTTATTTGTATGTTATTATTAATAATGATTTCCGAGTGAATGTGAAGCGTCTAAATAACAATATGTTATCAACACTATGTCTGCTATGTTTGGTACCGACGAGGCCTTTCGCAAATATCTGAGCTCTTTTACGCAGTACAGAATACTACACCTAAAGAGAGGGTTGAAACCACGATTATAATCTATGTATATACTGTCATGATATACTGTCATGTATATACTGTCATGATATACTGTCATGTATATACTGTCATGATATACTGTCATGTATATACTGCCATGTATATTCTGTCATGATATATTGTCATGTATATACTGTCATGATATACTGTCATGTATATATTGTCAATCAATTTGTAATTTCACGTAACGAAAGGTATATATATTTATTAGTCGAGATATCTATGTTCAACGTGGATTCTTCCTAGCGAAACGGGTATTTAGAATATCAACCTGGACTCACAAACTAAACTTGACTCAATTGTCTGTAACTTTATTTTTTCTCTCATTAATGAAACGTTACTGAGGTATTTGAAATTACATTATGGTCTCAATAACGAAACGTTACTCAATTACTGTCATTGAGTGGCGTTCTATATCACCAACTTGCTACTTTTGATGTTATTAGGCTTAACCTGTTTTGACAGTGATTCTGAGTGATAATAAATTTAATTAAGTAACATAAGAAAATAACAAATAATTGGATTTAAAATCAACTCATGAAAGTTTGTGATAAACACATCACTGACCTCATTTTTGCCGTTTTGATGAACTCTCGTAGTGAGTGAGGGGCCTTGTCGACATTAAATATGATAGATGTAATGTGGTTAATATGTCGTAAGATATTCGTCTGTACTTTCTCTCATATTTTTAAGTAAATATTAAAGAAATCAGTGATTCTAACAATTAATTTTAAGTATATATGTATATTATTATTTGTAGGTAGTTACAGATATTTTCATATTTCAGGAAAACGACAGAATCGTCCAAAATGATCCCAATGGGAAAGCTTACATTTCAAGAAATTCAAAATGGTTGCGTTAATATTGCACGAAAATATCCTGCATTCTTCAGTCAGGAAATGAAACTGAAACTATTTTCAACAGGAACAAGTCGTTCAGGGAGGGACTTCAAATTCTTATTAGCTAAAATTAAATTTATCCGGGAGCAAATCCTTTATTTTCTAGCTTGTAATAACAAGAACCCGTCTGTCAAGTCAACACTACCTTTCATTCCTACAAGAACTGACAACATCCAGGTTGAATGTGCTAGAACTGAATGGGGTTTGAAGCGTATTAAAAGAAACAATTACCTTCTGTATCCAATAAACTGCGGTTGCAGTCATATAGGAGGAGCTATGTGTTCTTTAAAAAATCGAGTGTGTCATTGTTTGAGAAGATTGAATGGTACGAGTACCATCAATGAGTCTAAAGCATTTATGAGACCTGAATGATGACGTAACGTATCTGATTTAAAATAATAATAAAACATGATGATTATAAAATTTAAAAGGCTCAAGATTAATTTGCTACGTCCTTCAAAACAGATACTGATTATATTGGTATTGTTTTTGTATTTTGTCAGACAGTCACAATTTTTTCCCGCGTCTTCATTGATGTTGATTTAAAATAAATTCAATGTTTAGATGGTATTTACATAAATATTTAAAATTTTATAACGTTAAACCATTAAAACGTGTTTACCGTACACCATACTGTTCTCTAAACAATATTTTTTATCAGCAGCAAACTTTTTTTGTTTTTAAAGAACGTGTTCTGATATTTATTACAATTCTCTGAAATGTGCTTCTTAAATAGGATATCGAAGACAGTTTTTGTTTTACTTGAAACGTTTTTGTAAATCTTAGAAATTTATAAGTTTTATGATACTTATATTTATAGAAAGAATTTTCAATAAAAGATATTCCTTAGTCTGAAAAGTAGTGATAACTTTCTAGCGACTGAGTGAATTTTAGCCGCAAACTGTAATATTACAAAACAAAATATAATAACAATTTAAAAATGTTTATATAAATGTTTTATTAATGTATATTACTGCTACGAGTAAATCAAAGTTCATTATTGTGATTCAGACTATTATTATTTTAAAAGTATCGGACGATTTCGTTTCTCAAAATATTTCATTATAATATTACTACAGTATGTAGCACTATAACCTCAACACTTCGTACTCTAATATAACAACAAAATTTTGATACTGGAGAAACGATAAAACTAACTATTCTTTTAAACCTTTTGAACAATCATGTCTCTGGAAGTCTAAAGAATACACAAAAAAGAGTAAACACGTGGAGTAAAGTGGCAGAAAAAGTGTCAAGTTAACACTTACACCACTTTATCGTGGTGAATTCTATGAGGGTTGCTAACTGGTTACTGGGAATTTCTATAGTTGGGTTAGGGTCTCGGATATAGAGTTCTAAGGCTATCATGCAGGCTTCAGTGGTTGGAACTTCTGTAAAGAGGGATATAACATCGAAACTGGCCAGTAAGGCTTTATGATTAAGTTGATTTAGATTAGACTTGAAATTAAAAGAGTCTTTGATGAATGAGCTGGCTGATGTTACATATTTAGAGAATGCCCATGCTATGTATTTACCAAGATTGTAATTAAACGATTCATATGTGGACATTATTGGTCGTAATGGACAATCTGGTTTGTGAGGTTTGGGGATGCCGTATATTTGCGGTGTGCGTGAGTCGGTTTTACGTGGGTATGAATTAAGTGTTTGTGAAATTATGTTGGTTTTTTTCATTTGTAGTAGTAATTTGTTCAGTTGCGTCTCGTGTGTCGTTGTTGGATTTGTGTGTATTGGTTTAAATTTGTTAGTGTCTGATAGGATGTTATTCATTTTTTGGATGTATTCATTCGTGTTCATTATGACTATAGCGTTACTTTTATCTGCTTTTAGAATTTTTTATGTTTTTGTCTTGTTTTAGGTTTTAATGGAATTAATGTCTCTTTTTTTGTAAGGTTGTTTTTTAGTTTTCTGTTTTGTGAAATTATGTTGATGGTTACAATTACAAGAACTGACACACAATTCAAAACAGAAATCCACCGAAAAATCACCCATACTGGACTATACATTCCTTGGGACTCAGCACATGAAACAAAACAAAAACTCAACATACTAAGAAACCAAATAAACACAGCCATAAAACTATGCTCACCAGATAAAATTAACGATGAATTAGACAAAATAAAACAATACTTCATCAACATCAATAAGTTTCCTCCACAAACCGTAGAAAACATTATACGCACACACCTAGACAAAAAGCGCAAAATCTACCAACTAAAGTAAATACAGCTCACGAATCAAAACCACGAAACCATATACTGCTGTATACCATATATTCCTGACATCAGCAAACAAATAACCAACATTTGGCAAAAATTAGTAACAAAATATGACATTCCAGTTAATACCAAATTTATTCAAAACCAGGCACAAAACTGAGGTCTATACTATGTAAAACTACACTGACAAACACCACACCAACATTATTTATAAAATACAATGTGATAACTGCCACGACTTCTATATTGAGAAACAAGTGGAAAATGGAAACCAGATTCAAAGAACATAAAAGTCACCTTCACACGTTTTCGAACACTGCAAGTCAAATAAACACAACATAACCATAGAAAACACTCAAATACTAAATAAAGAAACAAACATAAACAAACGCAAAATTAATGAAGCCTTACTTATACAACAACTTAAACCCAAAAAAAACAATATAAAGGAACGCCTTTATACCTATATTAATATAAATAAAATTATATAATCAAACATCTAATACCGCCCTCTACATTTCGACACACAGTTACACAACCCCTTTCAAACATGTGGTCAGCTTCCGGTCAGTTACCTCTTTCTTTGTGAACCTGACGATGACCGAAGAAGGTTGAAACGTTGTTCGCTCTTCTATGTAAAATATTTTCTCAACCCAAACGAGCCGTTTTTGCATATAAAGTATATTAACTTATTGCAGTCGTTTCGGTTTGAGCACAAATTAGTTTATTTGTTTATTCTTTGGCAGAAAATGAGACGAACGATATTTAACACGTACATAACTTGTAAACTTAAAACATATTTTTTTTTCGTGAACTATTAATTCGATTAGCAATTTAAATGGCCCGGCATGGCCTAGCGCGTAAGGCGTTGACTCGTAATCCGAGGGTCGCGGGTTCGCGCCCGCGTCGCGCTAAACATGCTCGCCCTCCCAGCCGTGGGGGTGTATAATATGACGGTCAATCCCACTATTCGTTGGTAAAGAGTAGCCCAAGAGTTGGCGGTGGGTGGTGATGACTAGCTGCCTTCCCTCTAGTCTTACACTGCTAAATTAGGGACGGCTAGCACAGATAGTCCTCGAGTAGCTTTGTGCGAAATTCCCAAACAAACAAACAAAGCAATTTAAATACAATATGGTAAATTATTTTTTCACCAAAATTAGTTGTGAAACTACGCATTTCTAGTATTATAGGGTATCTAATAAAGCAGGTATTACACACAAACATAGCGATGTGATTAGGGAACTTGACTCTTGATCTGAGAGTTGCGGATTCGTATCCCGTAATACTAATCATACTCGCTCTTTCTGCTGTGAGGGCGTTATAATGTGATAACCATTACCCCTATTCATGTCTGAAGACAAGAAGCTTGATCAAAACTTTCCCTTTGTGATACTACACCAATAACTTGGAGTCACGTGATGTCATACATATTGTGGCATCAGAGATCGTTAAGTTCCAAATCGTTAATTTAGTCCATAATAAGTTATTTCACATCAATAAACTATAGTAACATTGTTCCTATCCTTCAGCAAACAGTTTTCTAGGTTAATAACAACCTATAGAACAAATATACCATTCCGTGTAAACTGTTCAAACAATAACTTTTTTCTCGGGATGTGTAAAGAATGTGAAAAAAAAAAGCTACACTTATTATTTTAAGTTTCGTTAAAGACAAACAACATCTATTTGTATATGACAACTTTTGGTATGGAGGTTGTTATGCCAGCCGACTCCCAATCCAAGAGGCGTGGGTGTTTGATTTCGAAACCGCGATACTCACATTAGAAGTCGAGCGTTAATAACCACCTGGCCATGACCGGGATCGTACAAAGATTACATAGTTATAACAATAAATTCCGAGATTCGTTTCCAGTTGGTAAACACAACAGATAGTTCAGTGTGGCTTGATTCTGAAATATACCAATTTATACAGACACCCTTCGTAACATATTTCTATTTGATGGATAAATAAATGTGGGCGATGTTGAAAAATTATTGTTTCGTGAACTTATTTATTAAATTTAAAAAACTAGTGATTATTTATACAGCACAGAGAGAAATATTAGAATATAAGTTTTTTTACATGAAAAATTAAAGTAAGGATTTTCAAACGACAAACAACAACAACAAAGAAGAACTATTAAAATGTGCTTTGTTTATTTATTATATATATAACTTATACCAGGGGCAGTTCTAGACCTTACAATTTAAATAAGGCTGGACAATGAAGAGTTATTTAGTATTTCAAACAATCCTTTTAATATAATGTTTTGTTATTAAACACATCACATTTTTATTCTGCTTTTATCGATTGTATCGATATCTTGAATGTATATGTAAAGTAATCAATGTGTGAAACCAAGTAAGGATAAATATTATTAAAACAAAGAGCATCGAACACAGTTGAAAAAACACTGTGATTGTTTATATTATCCACATCATCCATGTCCCTGAGGTATGATAAAAATAATGTATACAAGGTATGTGATAAAAATGTGATAACAGTATATTAACTGATTGCAGTCGTTTCGGTTTGAGCACAAATTAGTTTATTGGTTTATTCTTAGGCAGAAAATGAGACGAACGATATTTAAGGGGAACTCCCACAGTAAACTGCACTGGACGTAACGCTGGACTCAAAAGTGTTCTTGTCACTGCCAGTTATAAATGATTTAATTTTAAGTTAGCACAAAGCTACACGAAGGTTATCTGCTTTAGCCGTCTCTTGTGATAAACTGTCGGAAAGGCAGTTAATTTATTACCATCCACCACTACCTCATAGGAGGTCTTTACAAGCGAATACTGGGATTTACCATAGCATTATAATCCACACATGAAGCAGAGTTTTATTAATAATAAATTACAACGACGCCACTTTTACAAGTGGAACGGAATACTGTGTAACACTATACGACAAAGATGTCACTTTTACACGTGAAGCGAAATTTTGTATAACTGTAAGCTACAACGACGTCAATTTTACACTGAAGCGGAGTATTATTGAATGATAAACTACAGTGACGTCACTTTTAGATGTCAAGCGGAGAATTACTGAATAATAAACTACAATGACGTAAAATTTTGACTTAAAACGGAGTATTATTTAAAAATAAACGAAAACGATGTCCATTTTACACGTGAAATGAAGTATTGTATCAGAATAAATTACAAGACGTCACTTTTACACCTGAAGCCTAGTTATTTTGTGAAGTCGTGAAGTGTATAACTTAGCCGTAAAATTACTGATCTAATAGTGTCTTAGTACACGGACAGAGTACAGAGTAATATTATTTAAAATAACGTTTAGATCCATTATTAGAGAAAAATTGATTCATATTGATACATTTATTTCTGAACATGGAACTTCTAACTTACTTCAGGACTAATCTTTGTGTTCACAAAAGTTCAGCAGTTATTCCTTTCAATTAACTTTCAGTCTTATATGTTATATTGGCTGAATCCCAGTTCAGTATATGAACAAGATTCATTATATGTAGAGTTTTATTTGTTTGACATTTTGTCATTCTATTTTGGTTTTCTGCGAGTTAGTTGCTTCTTTGTATTTGAAATTCGCGCAAAGCTACATGAGGGCTATCTGCGTTAGCAGTTCCTAAGTTAGCAGTGTAAGAGTAGAGGGAAGGCAGCTAGTGATCACCACCGCCAACGTATAGTGGGAATGATTGTAACTTTTAATAAAATCCTCCTTGAGATTCAACGCAATCTGAAATCTGTCATTTCCGTCCCATATCTGTTTACAAAAGTTAATTCAAAATAAATGGAATACCTAATTTGTTTGTGGATATTATTTGTATTTGACGACGTTAATAACAAGTCATGTTTCTTTTGTCACTTCTTCTCTGATAAATATTTCTACATTCACGTACATAGGAAGTGATAATATCTCGTGTTTAGTTTTACGGATGATAACGAAGTGATAAAGGCTTGGTTATCAGTTAGCGAATCTATTTTATTTGCGTTTATGTTTTCGTGGTTTTAAAAACAAAAGAAAACGGATAATTTAGTATGTACAACTTTGGGTATTTCTTAAATGCAATGGAAATACCAGGATCGTATTTATTAAACATTATTTCAGTTTGTATGGCATTAGTTTAAACAATTATGAGTTGGTGGAAAAGCCGTTTTCACCACAAATGATTGATGAGGTCAAGGTTTTAATATTACAGTCCAAACCTCAGGCGTATACAGTTGCACATCGTTAGAGTTGTGTGTTATATTAACCACGTCTTCTATGAACTCTCACCTACAGATGTCGGTAAAAAAGAACCAACCTAAAGCGCAGTTGATTTTCCAATAATTTAGGTACAATGCATCTAAAGTCACAAAGTTGTCAAATGAAAAAGACGTGATTGAAACAATAAAAATTGTCAAGTGAAGAATACGTTATTCAGACAGTAAAAATTGTCAAGTGAAAAGATGTGGTTGAAAGAGTCAAAATTGTCAAGTGGAAAAGATTTGGTTGAGGTATTGAAAATTGAAAAGCGCCCCCTAACCAACTCAACATGCCGGCCCAATGAACAATCTGAAATAACTGAATGGCATAATGGCTTCATACTTTGCATTGGTGTTGATGGCTTTTCCTGATAAAGAGAATACACACGAGACTTCAAATAATATCTCGTCTATAATTCATTTCAAATAATAATCAAGACAAAGAGTTGCGATAACTGATGAAAACATTTTGCATTTGACCAAGTTAGGATGAAGGGGGCCATGAATGACCAGGTGGTTAAGGCACTCGATTCGTAATCCAGGGTCGCGGGTTCGGTTCCCCGTCATGCCACATACGCTTTCCTTTCTGCTGTGGAAGCGTTATAATATGAAGGTGAATCCTACGATTTGTTGGTAAAAGCGGTGAGTGGTGATGACTAGCTGACTTCTATTTTGTCTTACTCTGCAAAATTAGTAACACCTAGCACAGATAGCTCTCGTGTACCTTTGTGCGAAATATAGAAACAAACAAACAAACAGTGAACGTTTATTTAATTGCAACAGTGATAAACATGATTAAAAAAATTCCTACACTTTCATGTACCATAAACATCTTTTAAAGGTTTTACATTAACAAACATAAAATATTTAGGTAAAAGCCATCTAAACAATAAACTCATTTCTAATGCAACGTCAATGAAAATACCGAGAAAAGTTCTGAATATTCAACAAACAAATATATATATATATATGTGTGTGTATTTTCATCTAGAAAAGCTACATCAGGCTATCTGCTGAGCCCATCGAGGGAAATCGAACCACTGATTTTGACGTTGTAAATCCGTAGACATACATAGCGATGAGCGATACTCATATAATCAGTTTCTATCCCATTGTTCTGAAAGACGTAGTAAATTATTCTTGAGTCTTTTAAATTTTCTCATCATCACGTTATATATTATTTTAAATGAGCTTCGCTACATCATCATTTAAATTTTGTAAATGCCTTAGAGAACCTTATTGATGGCACTCGTTCCATTCAATCTTCTCAAACAATGACATGCTCGATTTTTTAAAAAAACAAGTAGCTCCACTTATAGGACTACAATCACAGTGTATTGGATAGAGAAGGTAATTGTTTCTTTAAACACGCTTCAAACTACATTCAGTTCTAGCATATTCAACTTGGATGTTGTAAGTTTTTATAGGAGTAAAAGGTACTGTTGATTTGACAGAACAGTCATTGTTGTTACAAGCTAGGAAATAAAGAATTTGCTTCCTGGTGATTTTAATTTTAGCCAATAAAATATTGAAGTCCTTCCTTGAACGACCTCTCCTGGTTAAAATAGTTTCAGTTTCATTTTCTGACGGAAGAATCCAGGATATTTTCGTACAATATCAACACAACCACTTTGAATTACAGGTAAGGTACGCTTACCTATTAGGATCATTTTAGCTGATTCTGTTGTTTTCCTAAAATATGAAAATATCAGTAACAAGCTACAAATAAAAATATACAAATAAAAATACATATATTTAATTTAAAATTAAATATAAAAATCCCTGATTTCTTTAGTAATTACTTTAAAAAATTTTAGAGAAAATACAGACGAATATTTTATGATATATCAACCACACAACATGTATCATATATAATATCGACGAGACCTTTCACTCACTACGTGGTATAATCAAAACGAGAAAAGTAACCTTGGTTCTATTTTTATCCTGAACTTTCGTGTATAATGACTTTTATGGTGTGAACTAAGTCCAGTTTCAAAGTTGTCATGGTTATCAATTTTATTTAAGTAACTTACAAAACATATTTGTGCAGTAAGTGTCAACAGCATTCTTCAACACCGATTATTTATTTAATTTTACTTTTAATACCGATCATTTATTGTTTTTTAATATTTTTATTATTTTATTTAAATTAAATTTATTATCATACAGAATAAATGGCGAAACAAGTTCAGCCTAATAACGTCAAAGGTAGCAATTTGGTGAGAAAGAACGTCACTTCACGCCTGATAATAAAAGAAGCAAAACGTTCTTAGCGTCTGAGGCCTGATGGAAAAACGCTATCCCAAAAATGTTTATCCAATGAGTTGTTTGTACTTAAGCACAAAGTTACGCCATAGACTATCTGCGCTTTTGGCGTTATAAATATGCAAATATACTATTAAGCCAATAGGATAAAAGAAGCTCTTTAGTTGACTTAGGAACCCAAGGTTGAAATGTCAATTACTTCTGTAACGTTTCGTTATTAAGAATGAATTAGGGTGACAAATAATTGAGTGAACTTTAGCTAGAGAGACAAAGTTGAAATGCTAAACACCCAACTAACGTTTCGCGCTTGGCATGGCCAGGTGGTTAAAGAACTCGACTCGTAATCGGATAGTCGTGAAATCGAATCCACAACAAATATGCTATCCATATCAACCTTGGGGGCGTTATAATGTCACCATCAATCCCACTGTTCGTTGGTAGAAGAGTACCAAGAATTGACGGTAGGTGGTGATGAGTTGCTGCCTTTTCTCTAGTTTAACCCTGTAAATTAGGGACGGCTAGCGCAGATTGCCCCCTGTAGCTTTGCGCCAAATTCTAAACAAACTAAAACTATATGTAAAACGGCTCGTTTGGGTTGAGAAAACATCCTATCAGACACTAACAAATTAAAGCCAATACATACAAATCTAACTAAGACCACGAAACCGCATGCACTAGATTGTCCATTACGACCAATAATGTCCAGATATGAATCGTTAAATTATAACCTTGGTAAATACAAAGCATAGGGATTCTCCAAATATGTAACATCAGCTAGCTCATTCATCAAAGATTCCTTTAATTTCAGGTCTAATCTGTTTCAAATTAATCATAAATCCTTAATGACCAGTTTCGATGTTATATCCCTCTTTACAGAAGTTCTAACCACTGAAGCCTGCAAGATAGCCTTAGAACTCTATATCCGTGACCCTAACCCATCTATAGACATTCCCAGCAACCAATTAGCCACCCTCATAGAATTCACCACAATGAAGACAAACTTCATGTTCAACAACCACAACTATATACAAACAAATGGCCTAAGCATGGGCAATCCAGTATCACTAGTTGTAGCCAATATTTTTATGACACAAGTTGAAACACAAACAATTAACACAGTATTACATCTACCACTATACTGGTACTGATATGTGGATGACACGGTTGCGAGATTCACCTCTAAGGAACACACACTTAATTTTTTCAATCACATTAACCCTATACATCCCAACATTAACTTCACATGTGAACAAGAAGAAAGCAAACAAATATCATTTCTTAATCTCAAAATTACAAGATTCGAACCACAATTTAAATCAGAAATTCACCGAAAAATCACCCATACTGGACTATACTCACCCCATGAGACAAAACAAAAACTCAACACACTAAGAAACCAAATAAACACAGCTATAAAACTATGCTCACCAGATAAAATTAACGATGAATTAGAAAAAATAAAACAATACTTCATCAACATCAATCAGTTTCCGACACTCAGTTACACAACCCCTTTCAAACATATGGTCAGCTTCCGGTCAGTTACCTATTTATTTCTTTGTGAACCTGACGATGACCGAAGAAGGTCGAAACGTTAATCGCTCTTCTACGTAAAATGTTTTCTCAACCCAAACGTGTCGTTTTTACATATGTATTTTTCTTTGCAAGTGCTTTCTCGACATCACTGATTATTATTTCAAACCAAAATCTAACGTTTTGCTAGAGAGAGAGCCACGGTTTAACATTTAGAGGAAGAAGTCTTGTGCACCTGACCCTCCTGGGTATTTAAAAAACTTAACATACCCAAATACTCACAAAGAAAAAGCAAAGCGCTAGAGAGAGATCAGGTTGAAATTAGACATCTTGATAAAGAAATATATACCTTAAGAAGGAACAAACGTTTCTTTATTTCCTATTAAAATGTTTAATAGGCTTTGTCGTAGAAAATTGTATTATAGAAATACATATGTATAAACAAGTAATCAATATTCATAAACATACGTTTGTCGTGTTTCTTTTGAAATGTGACAATAAATGTTTCATACTTCGTGGTACTTTCATTGTTTTTCAGGAACGTTCACAGGAATCTATATAGGGGGCGCTATTTTTTGTAAGTAAATGTAAATGGTTGACGAAAGCAGTAAAAATTGTTATATTATTATAGATTTTTATATCAATGACTGACTGTTATCAACCCAGGTACAATTAGAAGTTATCTTTAATACAATAATTTAAAGTGTTCCTTTAGATATTGTGGAGGACACACAACAGATACAACTGTTTAACAAACTTCGCTCAGCAAATTTAGGTTTAACATCAACAGTACATTTCAAATATGTTGTTTACTGTTGCTATCTACAGCATTAGGGCTTACCCGACATGTCCAAAATGTTAAGGCAATCGAAACGTGATCTGATGATTGCGTGTATGTTTTTCAGTTATAATAAACATGCTCGCCCTTTCAGCTGTGGAAGAGTTATAATGTGACGGTTACTAGCAATATTCCTTTGCGGTACGTAGTGATGACTAGCTGCCTTCCCTCTAGCCTTATAGTGATGAATTAGGGACGATTGTTGGAGATAGCCTTCGTGTAGCTTTGTGCGAAATTTCAAACAAACGAAATTATAGTATTAGGAATGAAAGCAAAATTTCATAGCTCGTGTTGTACAGATATAAACTATTGTTACTGATCTACTATTTTTTCTGATAATGGACAAAACGTAGCGTTGGTTCTTAATTTTGATTTTTATGTAAATACTAGAGATAACTTGTCGAAGTGAGTTAAATGTCGACGTACTATTTACAATAGGATCACGTTATCATAAACCTCTGGGCCAGAAGTGGTACAGTATTTACCGTACAGGACTTGGCTCATGCTGGAGTTTTGCTACCACAGTGTCGCTTCCTGTTAAAAGTGCGTTATAAGTATGGTAATTAAATCCCACTGTTCGATCAGTGTATCCTAAGAGAATGCAGTGGGTGATGTTATATATAAGTTTTCTCTCTACCCTAACAATCAAAATATAATAATGGTTTATAAAAATATTATTATTTTAAAGTTGAAAAAACTGGTCGGGAAATTTTCATCTCTTTTATTTTTAGAGCCAACAATTATATTTTAGTGAAGGAAGGGGTTTCCAGATAAACATTTGCCACCTCCCATGGCTTTCTCTCCGTCCCTATGGAATGATTTTGGTATCAATTAATTGTTATTTTGTTACAAATTCTTACAATAAAGTATCGATTGGTCACACCTCACTCAAGGCAAACAAAACTCATAAGGTGTTGTATTAAGGATACGACGAACATACTGTTGTTGAGACACTATTACTGTATGCTCTTCTAATTGCTGAAAGTTCGAATGCACTAGTTTAAGAATATAATGCTAAGAATATAATAGGCCTAACATAATGGGTTATAACAAATTTTATTGGTTCTATTATGCTTTGTCTATTTTCAAAAGACGTTCATACCATAATAAAGGTTTTTTTCACAGTTATATCTTTGTGTCACTTGGTGTTTTTTCGTTTTCAACGCTGAAACACATGATGTGTGTTTTTCTGATATTCGGGACAAACTGTATGCAAGGACTATCTTCATTAACTAAATTTATGTTTTGACTTTTAGGGTAGAGAAAAAGCAGCTAGATAACAACACTCACCGCCAACTCTAGGAATATTCTAATCGATTATTGTGGGATTTAACAATCGCAGTGGGACATAGCTTGAACCCAAATATTTTAAATCCGGCACCTAAACAGTGATGATAGCTAAAGAATTGTATCTGTTGTTCTCCACAATATCTAGAGAAAGACTTGAAAATATTGTATCAAAGATAACTTGAAATTGCATTTAGTTTGATAATAGTCTATAATTATTATAATTTTTACAGCTTCTAACTATTTCCACATTTTGACATATTATTTACTTTGCGATTGTCTGATTTGAAGAATTTAAATTTAAATCTAGAGGGACGTTATTAAGCCTGGAGTAAAGCATAAGATTCACGTACTTAGACATCACTTAAAAGTTATTTTCGTAACAGATTTCCCACGCTACTTCTGTGGTTAGAGCACTGTTAGCCTATTTCTAATTAAACGTTACTTAATTCGTTAGAGTCCTTCAGACTTGAGGTTACAGCCCTGATGGTCTTGAGAGCACGATTTCTGTTTGTCTGTTACCGAGAGTGACCAATAAACTTCAGGTGCACAAATACCGGTGTAACGATTTCAAATCAACCCGTTTTCAATTTATCCCCCCGGGTAATATGAAATCGTTTTTGGAGTATCGGGGGAGTAACATCAAATCGATTTTAAATTATCCCCTTCAATTTCAAATTACCCCTCTTCTAACGCTAAAATAACAATTATAATTATTGCCTTTCATATTTGTAGTTCGTGCCGAGAACGTATCTTAGTACATGATAATAGGCAAAAGGTAAAAAAAACAGATGAAGTTTACATAAAATAAATAGTTCATATGTGATGTATTCTGGAGGATGGAGTAGGTGACAATACATTTTTTCTAAATAAATAACAAAGTATTTTTCGTAAACAGCGATTTTATTTGGTCAAATCTGACACTTTTTACACCAATGAACACTCTTTGTTCCTTTTAACGTCGATATATATATACAATCGATCAGGAAACATCACCTGCGTCCACTCGCGGTCAAAAATAATTATTGCGCCAAATATATTTTATTTCGTCTAGTAAAAGTGATGATTTATATAAGATAAAAGGTATTTTAAGAGTTCGTCCTCGCCAGACCACAAGGTCTACATACTGTCTTCATTCAATATATTGTAATTATACGTATTAATTTTTTATATTTCCTTATGCGCACTGAAAAAATGAGTGATTGATAGCATGAGATACAAAACATGATAAATATTAGAATTTTTACATTATTATTAATGTGTTAATTTCGTTTACACGCACTGAGTGCGATAAGAACGTCTAGCATCTTAAGAAACCGTCAAAACGAGTCTATCGGGAAGAGGGTAGTTTGAAATCAAGGGGGATAAGATGAAATCGATTTCAGACTACCCTCTGTCTGAATGTTTGAAATCAAGGGGGATAAGATGAAATCGATTTCAGACTACCCCGGGAATAACCTGAAATCGATTTTGTCCTATCCCCGGTAATATGATAACGAATTCAAATTACCGGAGGGTAACATTTACAGGGCGTAGTTTGAAATTGTTACAGCGGGAGGTTCATCGATCATACGGCTTCGCTTGACTGTCATACGTACACCCGCTTGATTAGGAACTGTGATAGTATGTTACTCAGAAAGATAATGTTGGAAAGAACCAATAATGAACAAACGTGTAATATTAACCTATTGTTATTATTACTGGTCGTATCGATTTGATATGTTATTAAATATTTCTTTTTAATTATAATTGCAAATGTTACACGTACGCGGGTGTAACAGTTTTTTTCCAAACCATGAGTGTATAAAACATGTAAACGGGGTCTAAAACAACTTAAGATACAGCTATATGCAGTATTATTGTGAGGACTTTGTTCGAAATATGAAGTACTTGCTCAACAGATAAATAATAACCTTTGAAGTACTTTCAAAGCTTTACTTAACCCTGAAGTACAGAAATATGTCTTAAGACATGAGGTATTGCTTTAAGGTAGTTTTAAAACGATCATCATAATCGAATGATTGTTATGTAGCTTGGAACGATTTTTATTCACTGTAAACCAGACGTAGTTTCGGAAATCTGGATTTTAGTGTTATAAGCTGCTAGTCTTAGCGCATTGTTATCTTAGGCCTGTAACATATCAACTGAAAATAATATATATCTTGATAATGACAAAATCTAAAGAGCATAAGATTAATTTGCTACGTCTTTCAGAACAATGGGATTTGTTATTTATAGATACTAACTATATGAGTATCATTTTTTTTTTGTTAAATATTCAGAACTTTCCCAGTACTTTCGTTTATGTTGCATTAAAATAAGTTTATTGTTTAGATTGTGTTTACGTAAATATTTTATATTTATTAATATAAAACCATTAAAAGATGCTTACGGTGCATCATACTGTTTGTAAAACAATATGGTTTTTATTAACATTCTCAAAGAATATGTTTTAATATTTATTTCAATTCTCTGAATTGTTCTCCGTTTTATTTATCTTGAAACTCTTTTGGAAATCTAAAAAGAGTATAAGTTTTAGGATACTTATATTTATAGAAAGAGTTTTCAATTTAAAAAGTTCCTTAGTTTGGAAAGTAGTGACAACTTTCTACCAACTGAGTGAATTTTAGCAACAAACTTTATACAATAACAATTTGAAAATGTTTAAAGAAATATTTTATTCATGTTTAACACTGTTGCAGTTAAATAAATGTTCACTACTGTGATTCATATTACTGTTAGTTTGAGATTATAGGATGATCCCGTTTCTGAAAATATTGCTCTATCATGTTACTGCACAATAAACCACAACATAACACATCGTACTATAATAACATAACAAAGTGTTGCACTATAATTGACGATAAAACTAAAATTTCTTTTAAAGCTTTTTAAATACCATATCTCTGGAGGTCCACATGATTGGAGTAAGTACGTGGAGTAAAGTTGCATTAAAAATGTTACGTTATCAAGTACATACTTCTATATTTAAAACATATTTTTTCGTGACGTATTAATTCCATAAGTTTACTGACAACAATATTTTAAACCATTTTTCAAACATTTTTGCACACAAATTAGTTGTGGAACTACACGTTTCTTGAATTCTTCAGTCCTAAAGACGTAGGTATTACACACAAACATGAAGAGATAATTAGGGAACTTGACTCTTAATCTGAGGGTTGCGAATTCGAATTTCATAATACTAAACATGCTCGCCTTTCTGCCGTGAGGGCGTTATAATGTTATGATCATTCCCGATATTCATCGTGAAAAGTGTAGCCCAAGATTTGACGATGGGTGGTGAAGACTAGATGCCTTCTCTCTAGTTTTCAACTTGTAAATAAGGACAACTGGGGCAGATAGCCTTTGTCTATTCTTGCACTAATTTAACACAAAATAGTTACACACAGAAGCTACTGATTAGTAGTGAGGTTCAAAATGTAGTTAGGGTGTCTAACTTGTAATCAAAGTATGCTTAAGTTTTAGAAGGCCTAACTTGTAATCGGAGTATGCTGACGCCTGAAGGCATGATGATAGATCAAAGCTTTCCCTTTGTGATACCACACCAATAACTTGGAGTCACGTGACGTCATACATACTGTGGCATCAGAGAGCGTATAGCTCCAAATTGTTAATTTAGTCCATAAGAAATTATTTCACATTAATTAATTATTGCTCATATCCTTCAGCAAACAGTTTTCTAGGTTAATGACGAACTATAGAACAAATATACCATTCAGTGTAAACTGTTCAAACAATAACTTGTTTTCTCGTGTTGTGTAAAGAAAGTGAAAAGGAAGCTAATTTTTAACAAGCTTTTTATGTAGCACTTTATCAAGTGCTTCTGAGTCAAAGTTAACCAAATTCACACCAATACTCTATAAAAGTAAAAACCTTTTGTTTTATAAATGTGAACAGATTAATAAAGCAAGATTTTCCTTTCGTGAAATCCAACAATATTTTAAACTGTGTTAACTTACTGTACAAACCATCTTTTATAAATAGGACTTTCAAGGGTCTTTTCCTTCAATGATTTAAAATTACAGTTCTCAAATTATCTTGAAAAATCTTATCACTTCCCACGATAAGAGGAAGGACATCACTTCTGTGGCGTTAAGACTAAAATCTCATCTTATATGTGAACGAAACAAGTATTAGTGTTGTAATGTGTACTTTGATTACAAAAAGAACCAAAACACAAGATAAATGTTCAGTAAAAACTTTACATTTGATTCATAGAAAACATGAGAACAATAAAACATTTGCTAAGTCTTATAAATTGGTTTGGTATTTCAAATTCTACTTTGCATTAGGTGATATAGATAATAGATATGAGTGTTATTTTTATAAACTGTTCAACGGAAGGAACAGTGAGAGGAAAGTAGAAGACAGTTTACATAATGTGACATTAAGGAATTGGGTTTCCTTAAATAAAATCATACTCACAGATATCGATTAAACGTCAATAAACTGTAAGAGGAACATCCATATTACTGATAGATATAAGGGATCCCCAGGAACATCCATATTACTGATAGATATAAGGGATCCCCAGGAACATCCATATTACTGATAGATATAAGGGATCCCCAGGAACATCCATATTACTGATAGATATAAGGGATCCCCAGGAACATCCATATTACTGATAGATATAAGGGATCCCCAGGAACATCCATATTACTGATAGATATAAGGGATCCCCAGGAGCATCCATATTACTAATAGATATAAGGGATCCCCAGGAACATCCATATTACTGATAGATATAAGGGATCCCCAGGAACATCCATATTACTGATAGATATAAGGGATCCTCAGGAACATCCATATTACTGATAGATATAAGGGATCCCCAGGAACATCCATATTACTGATAGATATAAGGGATCCCCAGGAACATCCATATTACTGATAGATATAAGGGATCCCCAGGAACATCCATATTACTGATAGATATAAGGGATCCCCAGGAACATCCATATTACTGATAGATATAAGGGATCCCCAGGAACATCCATATTACTGATAGATATAAGGGATCCCCAGGAACTTCCATATTACTGATAGATATAAGGGATCCCCAGGAACATCCATATTACTGATAGATATAAGGGATCCCCAGGAACATCCATATTACTGATAGATATAAGGGATCCCCAGGAACTTCCATATTACTGATAGATATAAGGGATCCCCTCTGGGTTTTTTTAACCGTTATCATCCACACTTGAAACTCACACATTTATATATATATATATATACATAAATTAAAAGAAATAAAATTATTGCATATTCCTACTATTTTCCCAGTTGTTAGGTGGTATTTATGGTTCTCATGATTCTCATGGCTTCTTCCAGTAAAATGGAAATTTTCCCTATGTTTTTACTTTGTGTTTATTTTATGTCTCACCAAAAGATCCTCATCGCTGAATCCAGCTCGAGTTCTATATGCCCTACAAGGTAGGATTGAAAGATGTTTGAAATAACGATATTATTTAGGAATAAAGCAACTGACTTATACCATCAAGTAAGAGGATTAAGTTATGTTTGTCATTTATTATGATATTATTGTATCTATGTATTGAGCTCAAGATATGATGAAAATATTAGACGTCTCTGAAACACAATATGTAGTACTCCAAACATTTGTACAAATAATGAGTTATTAAGCTTAACCAGTTTCGCCAGCTATTCTGAGTGATAATAAATTTAATTAAATAACATAAGAAAACAATAAATAATTGGATTTAAAAGTAAATCATGAAAGTTCATGATAAACATAGTAATGAGCTCATTTTTGTCATTTTGATGAACCATCGTAGTGAGTGAAGGGCCTTGTTGACATTAAATATGATAGATGTAGTGTGGTTGATGTATCGTAATATATTCTTACTTTCTCTCATATTTTTTAAGTATTAAAGAAATCAGTGATTTCTACAATTAATTTTAAATATATATGTATATTATTATTTGTAGGTACTTATTGATATTTTCATATTGCAGGAAAACGACAGAATCGTCCAAAATGATCCCAAGAGGAAAACTTACATTCCAAGAAATTCAGAATGGTTGCGTTAATATTGTACGAAAATATCCTGGATTCCTCCGTCAGGAAATGAAACTGAAACTATTTTCAAGCGGAACAAGTCGTTCAGGGAAGGCCTTCAATATCTTATTAGCTAAAATTAAAATTATCCGGGAGCAAATCCTTTATTTTCTAGCTTGTATCAACAACAACTGGACTGTCAAGTCAACAGTACCTTTCATTCCTACAAGAAGTGACAACATCCAGGTTGAATGTGCTAGAACTGAATGGGGTTTGAAGCGTGTTAAAAGACACAATTACCTTCTGTATCCAATAAACTGCGATTGTAGTCCTATAGGGGGAGCTACGTGTTCTTTAAAAAATCGAGTATGTCATTGTTTGAGATGATTGAATGGTACGAGTACCAGCAATGAGTCTAAAGCATTTATGAGACCTGAATGATGACGTAACGTAAATGATTTAATATAATATATAACTTATTGATGACAAAATCTAAAAAGTTCAAGATTAATTTCCTCGGTCTTTCAAAACAAGTGGATTTGTACTTTGACAGATGCTGATTATACTAGTATTGTTTTTGTATTTTTATTAGACATTTTTTCCCGCGTTTTCATTGATGATGAATTAAAATAAATTCAATGTTTAGATGGTATTTACATAAATATTTAAAATTTAATAACGTTAAACCATTAAAACGTGTTTACCGTACATCATGCTGTTCTCAAAACAATATTTTTTATCAGCTGCAAACTTTTTTTCTTAAAGAGTTTTCAATTAAAGATATTCCTTAGTCTGAAAAGTAGTGATAACTTTCTACCGACTGAGTGAAGATTAGCAACAAACTTTATATAATAACAATTTGAAGATCAGTGATGTCGAGAAAACCCACTTGTAGAGAAATATATATATGCAAAAAACGGCTCGTTTGGGTTGAGAAAATATTTTACATAGAAGAGCGAACAACGTTTCGACCTTCTTCGGTCATCGTCAGGTTCACAAAGAAAGAGGTAACTGACCGGAAGCTGACCACATGTTTGAAAGGGGTTGTGTAACTGTGTGTCGAAATGTAGAGGGCGGTATTAGATGTTTGAATATATAATTTTATTTATTTTATTATATTAATATAAGTATAAAGGCGTTCCTTTATATTGGTTTATTTTGGGTTTAAGTTGTTGTATAAGTAAGGCTTCTTTAATTTTGCGTTTGTTTATGTTTGTTTCTTTATTTAGTATTTGAGTGTTTTCTATGGTTATGTTGTGTTTATTTGACTTGCAGTGTTCCGGTCAGTTACCTCTTTCTTTGTGAACCTGACGATGACCGAAGAAGGTCGAAACGTTGTTCGCTCTTCTATGTAAAATATTTTCTCAACCCAAACGAGCCGTTTTTGCATATAAATTTAAAAATGTTTATATAAATGTTTTATTCATGTTTATTACTGCTACGGGTAAATCAAAGTTCATTGTTGTGTTTCAGACAATTATTATTTTAAAAGTATAGGATGATTTCGTTTCTCAAAATATTTCATTATAATATTACTACAGTATATAGCACTATAACCTCAACAGAAATCATTGTACTCTGATAATACAACAAAGTGTTGTACTATAATTGATACCGGAGAAACGATAAAACAAGCTATTCTTTTAAACCTATCATGTTAGTTTTGTTTGTTTTTCTTATAGCAAAGCCACATCGGGCTATCTGCTCAGCCAACCGAGGGGGAATCGAACCTATCATGTCTCTGGAAGTCTAGATAATTGGAGTAAACAGGTAAAGTAAATTAGCAGAATAAGTGTTAAGTTAACACCTACATACTTGTAAATTTAAAACACATCTTTTTCTCGAAACCAATTAATTAATTCGATTAACAATTTAAATACAATATGGTAAACTATTTTTGCACCAAAATTAGTTGTCGAACTACACCTTTCTAGTATTATAGAGTATCTAATAAAGTAGGTATTACACACAAACATGGCGATGTGATTAGGGAGCTTGACAATGAGGGTTGTGGATTCGAATACCGTAATACTAATCATACTAGTTCTTTTTGCTGTGGGGGCGTTAGAATGTGATAACCATTTCCCGTATTCATGTCTGAAGGCATGAAGCTTGATCAAAGATTTCCCTTTGTGGTGGTACTCCAATAATGTGGAGTCACGTGACGTCATACGTATAATGGCATCAGGGTATGTTCAGTTCCAAATGTTAATTAAGTCCACAAGAAATTATTTCAAAACAATAATTACAGTAACACTACTCTCGTGTTGTGTAAATAAAGTGAAAAAAAGCTACACTTATTATTTTAAGTTTCGTCAAAGACAAACAACATCTATTTGTATATGACAACTTTTGGCTCAGTATGGAGGTTGTTGTGGCAGCCGACTCCCAATCCAAGAGGCGTGGGTGTGAATTCCCTGTTCCACCAAACATACTCGTCCTTTTAGCCATGGGGACATTATAAGGTAATAATTACTTCCATTATTCTTTAGTAAAAGAGCAGGCCAAAAATGGGCGATGGGTGGTGATGACTAGTTTTCAATTATATCACTGCTAAACTACGGATAGCTGGCGCAGGCAGATTTCGTGAAACTTTGCGCGAAATAAACAAGAAATCAAACTTTACCTTTCATAGATCTTATTGGTCAATGTAACTTCTTGCCCTGAGTCATATACAACTCATTTCAAACGAACAAAACCTTTCAATATAAGTAACTAAATTAATTAAAAACACACCTACAAAGAGTTATCCCGGTCATTCGTTTAAAACAAACACACAGATACTAGCCATAGTCATGTTGTAAAGACTAGCATTTCGTTTATATAATCCAAATGAGATTAGCTGTTTATATATCGGATAAATATTTCACAAATATATTCAGTGTTCAGATCTGTTGTATAATGTTTACCATTTTCTCACATAGATGATAAGGTATTGTATTATTTCGAATTGCTTAAGTTTGTCTTTAGTCACCAATAAACAGAAGTTTGTACATTTTACTTTATGTGCGTATGGATCCCAGGTTCGTGCGTTTTTCATTCACACTTATTTAAAGTTTACTTACAAAATGTGCACATGGCACAACATATTGATTTCAGGTTTTAACCATCAAGCTTAAGTAATACTAGTATTTGTTAGTGAATAGTTAAAGAAACTGTTTGTTTCCAGATAATTTCAATGGAACACAACTGGCTATCTGTGCTCTGCCCACCACGGGTATTGAATCCAGCTTTATAGAGCTGTAGGTGCGCAGACGTGCAGCTGTATCATTGAGATGCGCGAGGAAACGTGCAAATCAAACGATAATTTTTTTCTTTAAAAGAATGTGTAATCCACTTAAAAGTAGAATGATTATAAAGATCTCACAGCTCGTGTACTTTTTAATATATTTACACACCTGTTCATTATTTTAGAAAAAAATACATTAATTGTTTGATGTAACACTGTATGCAAAAATCAAACTTCAGTTATTATAAGTCAGTTACATTATGGTAGAGTATAGAGAATTCACGCCACTGTATGTTTTTATTATTGTGCAGATATTTGTGTTCATATCATGTTTTGCAGTTTTAAATTTTTTTTCAATATAAATCGATCGTGATTTATTATCGAACTAGTGTCTAACTCGAGAGGTTACAATAAGAGCTAATATTGACAAATTTAATGTGTCATACCACCTTTGTTTCTTCCAGTTTGATGTCGGTGTCCAGGGAATCATTAATGATGAAAGGTCATGTCAATATGGGTTAAGTTTATTTTTATGATAAAATTGAGGGATTGGAGAAACGAAAAACTTCTTCATCATAAAAGTTACTAAAGAGAATCGAAAAGGGCAGTTTTATGAGTAATAAAGTTTCTTTTTTGTACGTTGTGTTGCACATGGGTCAATAGTGATGGTTACTTGTCAATATTAAATATTCAGTTTTTATTTTTTAGGCCAACGTATTTGCAAGATAAATTAATATATGTATAGTTATATATGCATATCGTAAATTCAAGTTCTATTGGATTACAATTAGCTGATTTTATGCCTCTCATATATATGTGTGTATACACTGCTGGCCAAAATCTTAAGACCAATGAACATAAAGAAAAATATGCCTTTTACGTTTTTAGACTCTACCACTTATTTGAGTAGAGCTACGAAAATGAAAATAAGAAAAGGGACAATAAAAATAAAAAAAAATTTTGACCATTTAATAGGGTAAATGTGAAAACTATGAAATTAGCCGAAATACTAGCTGGTCAAAAGTTTAAGACCATACCAAAAAGAAGTTCTAAACAGGGTAGAAAATACCCAACAAGAGGTCTCCATAGTGAGTGGCACGGCCGTCATTGCGAATAACTTCAAACATTCGCTTTGGCGTGATCAATATAAGCGTTTGGAGAATGCTGGCTGGAATGTTATTGGAAGAGGTGAAGATGGCTTCACGAAAATCATGTACTGTTTGGAACTGATGTCCATTTCTATAGACTTCCCTTGCCATCCACCCTCAAACATTTTCAATGGGGTTCAGTTCCTGCGAAGACGCTGGATGGTCCGAAAAAAATCACGTTATTCGCCATGATAAAGTCCTTTGTCCTGCGGGCGTTGTGGATTGCAGCGTTGTCCTGCTATAAGATCCAGACATTTCCATACAAGCGATGGCCTTCAGTCAATAAGGATGCTCTCTCCAACATGCCAATGTAGGCAGCTGCTGTTTGACGCACCTGTATAACCTGAAGCTCCATTGTTCCATGGAAGGATAAAGTACCCCAGATAATGATGGAACCTCCCCACCTGTGTCGTGTAGAAAATGTCTCCGGTGGGACATCCTTATCGTGTCAGTAACGTTGGAAGTCATCCGGACCATCCAGGTTAAATTTTTTCTCATCGGAGAACAAAACTTTCTTGCACTTTTCAACGTCCCATGTTTGGTGCTTCTCAGCAGAGTTTAACTGATCTCTTTCGTCGTGTAGAAGGAAGCGTGTCCTTTGAAAACGTTTATCTCGTAGATGCCGTCTTATTGTTTTTGAGCTATATTCTGCGACCGTAAGGGCTTTAATCTGGTTTGAAGATCGGCTGGTGTCTTGCCGGACAACCCGTCGAATCTTCCTGCTCAACGCTGGCGAAATTTTCTGGGGACGACCACTTGAACTTTTCGTTTCGTGTCCTATAGGGTATTTTAAGAAATTTTCAACAGCAGTTTTACTACGCCCAATCTCACCAGTGATGGCACGTTGAGAGAGACCTTGCTTTTGCAGCTCGACAATTCTGCCACGTTCAAACTCTGTCAATTTTTTAGCCTTTGCCATGGTTTTAACCAATGTAACACAGGAGATGTCAGTGGGAGATGTTGACAACGCTAATGCTTGAACACAAATGACTAAATTTCATTACGTGTTTACCGATTAACGCTTCGTTTCAATATGGTCTTCAACGTTTGACCAGCTGGTATTTAGGCTAATTTCGTAGTGTTGACATTTGCCATATTAAATGCTAAAAAAGTTGTTTTTTTATTTTCTCTTTTCTTATTTTCATATTTCGAAGCTCTACTCAAATAAGTGGTTTTTTTATAACAACGCAAAATGCATATTATTTTAATGTTTCTCTGCCTTAATATTTTGGCCAGCAATGAGTGTATATACATATATGTTGAACGTTTTATCCTGATATGAAAAATAGTTACTTACATTGCAAGTTAAACTAGCATATTTCTAAATTACTGAGTACGCCGTGTAAACTCGCTCCTTGTACCACATTTAAAACCCTCTGCCTCTAATAACACATTTTGGAACTATACGCCTTCTGACGCCATTTAGTAAAACTATAACGGCAAGTGAGCTCCAGGGCTTAAAGGATAGCACTCATTGAGCGGTAACCTTTGATCTTCCTTCTCTTTTATGTCCTCAAACGACGGAATTTTTTGGTTTCAGGTAAAATTCACCAACAACTTTTATATGCATTTTACATTGAAAATGAGATATTTCGTTCCGTTCTTTTGTCATTTCTTTGGAACGAGTTTTGCAGTAGACAGAAAACTTAAAATTACTCAGCTTATTCTATCTTCTGGTAGTGAACTGTAAAGAAATAAGGGTTAACTTATAACGAGGTTTATGTAATGTATGTGTCAACTTCTTATCGTCTGATTATTTTACCAAAGCTTGACGTTAGAGTAGATTAGCACAATGAAAACGTTTATTTCCAAGAGAATTTTCGGAATCTTTTCTTCCATTATTAAACTGTTTAATTAACTGTAGTTTGGTTTCAACTTTGCGAAAACTTACACGAGGACTATTTGCACTACCTGTTGGGATAACTTGTTAATCAAGTAATGGGGATTTCTGAATAGTATGGGGAAACGTAGAAGCACACACATTTGATTGCAGTCGTTTCGGTTTGAGTACAAATTATTTTATTTGTTTATTCTTAGGCCGAGAATGAGACCAACGATATTTAAGGGGAAATCTCATGGTAAACTGCACTGGACGTAGCGCTGGTCTCAAAATTGTTTCTACTGCTGCTAGTAAGAAATGGTTTAATTTTAAGTTCGCACAAAACTACACGAGGGTTACCTGCATTAGCAGTCTCTAATTTATTTTTGAAAAGCTGGAGGGAAGGCAGCTAATTATCACCACCCACCGCTAACTCTAAGGATTTTTTTATAACGAATAGTGGGATTGACCATTTCATTATAATTAACATATGGATGAAAGGGCGAGCAAGTTTAGAGCGGGGAAGATGGTGATCGAGCGCCCTTACCCCCTGGTCATGTTGGACGTAGAAATAAATTGTTTGATTTTTGAATTTCGCGCAAACCTACACGAGAGCTATCTGCGCTAGCCGACCATACTTTATCAGTGTAAGACTAGCGGGAAGGCAACTACTCATCACCACCCACCACCAACTCTTGGGCTACTCCTTTATAAACAAATATTGGGATGGACCATCACATTATAACGCCGGTTGAGAAGGCGAGAATGTTTAGTGTGATGAAGATTCGAACTCATGACCTTCAGATTCGTTACAGTGAAATCGAAAAGCGTTTAACACGTGTATTACATATGGTGGAATTAAAATTACTGATGTAATATTGCTTTAGTACATGTTACAGAGTAATATAATCTAACATAACGTTTAGATCCGTTATTAGAGAAATATTGGTTTACATTGATAGATTTATCTCAGAACTTGGAACTTCTACGTTACTTCAGGACTGATCTTTGTATTCACAAAAGTTCAGCAATTCTTCCTTTAAGTTAAGTTTCAGGCTTATATGTTATATTGACTGAATCTCAGTTCGCTATATGAACTAGTTTTATTTGTTTGACTTTTTGTCATTCGTTTCTGGTTTTCTGCGAGTCTTGTACCAGAATTGCTTCCTGTTTCTCAACAGCATATTTTTTTTTTACAGATTGACAATTCGACTATGTATCTTGACCCCTTACTCTTAATTTTGTAGACTACTACTGGCATGGTGGTACGTACGTCTGTAGACTTATAGACAAGAAATCGGATTTAGGTACCGGAAGTGTTCAGTACACAGATAGCCCAGTAGTGTTTAATTACAAAAAAAACTTGAAATTACAAGCAAATGAAGAAATATAAATAGCTTGTTGGTTTCTTAAGTCCGCCCAAAGCTACACGAGGACTATCTGCGCTAGCAGTCTTTAATTTAGTAGTGTAAATTAAATGGAAAGCACTTAGTCATCACCACCCACCGTCAACGTATAACGGGATTGACAATAATATTTAAACGCCCTTTCGGTTGAAGGGTGAGTATGTTTGTTGTGACGGGGATTCGAACACCTTAGCCACTGGTCATGCTGGGCCTGAAATACAAATTACAATCAAACGAACGTATAAAACATTTTGCCGGCTTCATTAACAGCACTTAGTCTTGAAACGCAAACTTGTTTGTGGTAAAGAAAGCTTTAATGATGTTGGGACATTCACAAACAACTTTGATATTGTTACGTGAAGAACATTTCTCTAAAATTACTATACCGGAAATGTCTGGTGATTCGAAATACTTTATTTGTAAGTTCAGATGTTTCTCATTATCGATTGGTATTGCGACAAATAGCTTCTAGTCGACTCCTTCAAAGATCTATCGAAGTTAACCCTCTTTCTGACGTGTTACAATCTGAGTCACTTTGTGAATTCCGTTGTGAAATACGTTATGTGTTTGTTTTTCTAATAAACAAAAGCTGAACTGAAGGAAAAGTATTGAAACTTGTATTATTATAAACTTGTTTTCCCTGATATCTATTTCTGTCTATACTTTCTGATGTGAATCGGAATAAAAGTGTTTTCCAAATTTTCGTTTCTATTGAGGATAAATAAAAAGCTGCATTAGAAATATAAACAAATTACTTCAGTTAAATTCCGTATGTTAACTTCAACGTAAAACTCTTAAGCGGCTCTTCAGATTACAACATGCGTTTAGGGCTGTTAGAATATTTTAATATAATTTCAAGTTCCATAATGATGTTATTGTATTTATAGCCAATACATCCCTTAGTGGACATTTTACTATGAAAATTAGCCACTTTTTGATTACTTTTTTTAAAAAAAAATCTTGAAATTTCATTCTGTATTTAAATTAATAAGTAACTGTTATTATAATTGTTATAAAGCATGTCGAATAGAGAAAGGAGAAGTCAAAATGTATGTTAAATTTCGGGCAGTAGTTTTACCGTTTTCAAGAAAGATCCAGCACTCTAAATAAAATCCTGCCTTCAGACTTAGCGCTATCTGAAACCTCTCATTTCAGTCCCATATCTGTTTACAAAAGTTAATTTAAAATAAACGGAATACTTGGTTTCTTTGTAGATATTATTTGTATTTCATAAGGTTAATAATAACCCACGATTCTGTTGTCACTTCTTCCCCCATAAATATTCCTACATTCACGTACATAGGAAGTAATAATATCTCGTGTTTAGTTTAACGGATGATAACGAAGTGATAAAGATTTGGTTATCAGTTAACGAACTCGATTTTTTTTTCGTTTGTCTTTTCGTCGGTTTAAAAACAAAGGAAAACCAGTAGTTTGGTGTGTAAAGCTTTTGTTATTTCATAAATAAAACGGGAATACCAGCATCGTGTTTATAAAACATTATCCCTGTTTGAATTGTATCAGTTTAAACAATTATAAGTAGGTGGAAAATCCGTTTTCATTACAAATAACTTTGATTGGTGAAGTCAAGATTTTAAAGTCCAAAAGTACAACTACGCATCTTTAGAGTTATATGTTTCATAGAATCGTCTCACTTGCTGCTGCCCATTTATATTTTAGAACAAACTAAGAAAAGAGAACGTTTTATCTGTGTTTCTCTTTTTCATTTGTTGTATCTTTTACCAAACAGTTTTTATGGCAAGTTGTTGTTAGAACAACTTATGTTATAAGGTGAGCTTTGAAGCTATATCAAAAATGCACAAACATTCAAATCACACATAAATTCTGTATTGTATAAGTTTATTTTAAAAAATTGATGTTTTACGCTATCTTTGTTTTATTAGGTTTTTGCACAGTATGTTACAGGTTTGCCCTTGGTTTTTATTTATAAATATATATATATATATTTAATCAGATGAGAATACGTGACGAAAACTTGCAATAAAAAACGCCATTAATGTTCCTCAATAGCACTTGGTTATTTTTCAATTGGAAAGTTAGGTTTAGACTCAAGTTTTGCTTGGAAACATATACTTATATTGCTACTCTAATACATTGTAGTAAGGGATTTTCTGTGTTTCAAGAAATGGTTTACTTTTTTAGATTGACATAAACAACTGACATTTTCAATAGTTCTGAACCTTCTCGCTCCTCGAGACCATAGTTTTAAACTAATACCCGTTTTCTAATAATTATTCTCAAAATTTTGTGTAATATTCTAAACAACTAACATATCATTTATTCATACACTGGTATAAAGTAAATACCGTATCAACAAATAGTAAACATGAATAGATATCAAGCGTTTTAAATATGATATGATCAGAAGACAAGTCATGAGATTTAAAGACAGTGACATCAACCATGGATTTTCCAACAGTATGAATTAAACAACACATCATTGTGATATGAAACATTGATTTAAACATTATGATATTAACCATATGACTTAAACAATGAATTTTTCAACAATTTGCTTTAAACACTGTGACAGTATATCTGAGAAAATCCTCCTCCTATTTGTTTGTTTGTTTTTGAATTTCGCGCAAAGCTACACAAGAGCTGTCTGCGCTGGTCGTCCTTAATTTCGCAGTGTTTAACTAGAGGGAATGCAGAGAGTCATGACTACCCACTGCCAAATCTTTGGCTACTCTTTTACAAATAAATAGTGGGACTGACCGTCACTTTATAATGTCCCTACGGCTGTAAGGGCGAACACGTTTAGTGTGATGGCGATTCGAACCCGTGGCCTTCAGATGCGAGTCGAGTGCCTTAACCACCTGACCATGCCGGGTCAGGGATCAATTATTAATTTTTAATGTCATGCACGTCATATAAGATTGATATATCATTGAGATATCATGTATTTATCATTTCAGAAACAAAGTCCGTTCTTCGGAAGTGGGAACACTTTTCTTGGACTCGACACGTCTTTCAAGACTCTAGACCTGATATTCATAAGATTTTTAATGAATCCATCTGTTCGAAGTTCTCCAGGTATACTGCATTGACAGGAGTCGATAATTTAGTGTAAAATCCATTAGTTGATCTGAGGTTAACCGAAGAACAAGCGTGTGTGCTAGTCCTGAATGTCAGCCTCTGGCAGCATTAAGATCCAGTCCAACCTGGGATAAAGAGTAGGTCTTAAAATCTCATGGGGATTGGACAAAGTTCAGAACAACAACTGGCCATGTTTCAGATTGAAACTTATTGAATGCAAATGTCCAACACCCGGCTGGTTTTGTGAAAAGCACGAGACTAGTAGAATTGTTTACTGTAAAAGATGAGAAGGAAGTGTAATTATCATCCAACGTCAAAGACCGGATTCATATCCCCCTTTGTGGGAGAATATTTTGTTATACCATCTGAGACACCGTATGACACTTGTTTGTCTGTACCAAATATATCTTTTTTTTACTACACATTTCCTGATTATAATAATTATCTCATATAAAAGCAAATAACATTAAAAAGAGGTTTTATTTACAAGAAAAATCTTCTATTTATTTCTAATAAAAAATTCAGATTATACTTTTGATGTTTTACTTCCAAATATAAAATATATTTTAAGATAAAAGGCTGTGTTTGTTTTTTGCTCATGAAAATGATTTAAGTACAGCTTTTTAAATTAATATTATGGGTCAACAATAGATTTTAAAGAAAGACACATTTGATATTGTTAAGATTGTGTATGTCTTTTATAAGCAGGCAACGCATCATTTTAATTAATTATATCTGTCAAAGGGCGTTTTTGTTAGTACTATAACGTGGTCTGGCATGGCCAAGCGCGTAAGGCGTGCGACTCGTAATCCGCGGTTTCGCGCCCGCGTCGCGCTAAACGTGCCAGCCCTTCCTGCCTTGGGGGTGTATAATGTGCGGTCAATCCCACTATTCGTTGGTAAAAGAGTAGCCCAAGAGTTGGCGGTGGGTGGTGATGACTAGCTGCCTTCCCTCTAGTCTTACACTGCTAAATTAGAAACGGCTAGCACAGATAGACCTCGAGTAGCTTTGTGCGAAATTCCAAAAAACAAACAAACAAACAAGCTAAGATGTGGGATAAGTTGCCTTCGGATGTTGTGGAAACAGAAATATAAATGAATTTTAAAGAAATCTTGAGAGATATATGAATTATAATGGCTAGTTTTAAATTTTTAATAGTTGTGGTTTGGCTTACACAATGGAACAGTCAAAAGTTCCCTTGACATTCATATTCATTGTGTTATATGTTATATTAGACTAATATCACTGTTGCAACCATTTCACGTAAAGCTACATGAGGGTTATCTGAGCTAGCCGTCCATAATTTAGTAGTGTAAGACAAGTAAGAAATCAACTAGTTATCGCAACTCACCTCCAAATCTCAGACTACTCTTTTATGTAATAAATAAAATAATCATTCTGATGAGATTAATTTGTTTTACAGCTTTTTCTATTCTGAAATCAATGTGCTTCAATTTTTGACGAAAATATCTGTTTTTCTCAAAAAACGGAGTGTTTTATAACAGCAAAGTCCAAAAACGTCACTTTTACACGTGAAGCGGTGTATTATGTAACAATAAATTACAACGACGTCACTTTTACACGTAAATCAGAGTACTGTATAACAGTAACCTAAAACGATCTCACTTTTACACGTGAATCAGAATATTGCTTTTTAAAAAAACTACAACGGCGTCACTTTTACACGTGAAATCCGTTTATTGCATAAAAATAAATTGAAACAACGTCACTTTTACATCTAAAGCGTAGTTATTTTGTTACAGTGAAATCGAAAAGCGTTTAGCACGTGTATCACATAGAGTGAAATTTAGCAAAAAAATTACTGATCTAATATTGCTTTAGCACAGTTACAGTGTAATATAATCTAAAATAACGTTTAGAACGATTATTAGAGAAATATAGATTTATATTGATACTTTTTTTTCTGAACTTGGAACTTCTAAGTTACTTCAGATCTAATCTTTGTGTTCAGAAAAGTTCAGCAGTTCTTCCTTTGAACTAATGTTACATTGGCTGACTTCCCTCTATGAACAAGATTCCTTGTGTGTAGAGATAAAGTTTTATTTGTTTGATTTCTTGTCATTCATCTCTCGTATTCTGCGAGTCTTGAACCAGAATTGCTTCCTGTTTCCCAACAGCATATTGTTGCTTCAGATTGGCAATGTGACTATGTATATTGACCTCTTACTCTTAATTCTGTAGACTACTACTGGCATAGTGGTACGTACGTTTGTGGACTTATATCACAAGAAATCGGATTTAGATACCTTTGATGATCAGAGCACAGATAGCCGAGTAGTGTTTAATTACACAGAAACAAGTACCAATTACAAGCAAACAAAGAAATATAAATTACTTGTTTGTTTTTTAAATTCCGGCAACGTTACACGAGGGCTATCTGTGCTAGCAATCTTTAATTTAGTAGTGTAAACTAGATGGAAAACAGCTAGTCATCACCACCCATCGCCATCATGAATCATCGGTTGAATCGACCGTTACATTATAACGCCCCTTCGGTTGAAACGGCGAGAATACTTGGTGCGATCGGGATTCAAACCCGCAATCCTCGGATTAGGAGTCGAACGCTTTCACCCACTTGGCCATGCTGTGCCCAAAATGGAACAGTCAAAAATGAAATTAACTTTCGGAACAGTTGTGTTACGGTTTTCAAGAAAGATCCAGCACTCTTAATAACATCCTGCCTTGAGATTCAACACAATCTAAAATCTGTCATTTCACTTCCATATCTGTTAACAAAAGTTAATTAAAAATAAACACAATACTTGGTTTGTTTGTATATATTATTTGTATTTGACGACGTTAATAATAACCCACGTTTCTTTTGTTACTTCTTCCCACATTCACGTACATAGGAAGTAATAATATCTCGTGTTTAGTTTTACGGATGATAACGATATGATAAAGCCTTGGTTACCACTTAACGAATCGACTCTTTTTGTATTTATCTTTCCAAGGGTTTTAAAACAAAAGAAAACTGGCTATTTGGTGTGTAAAGCTGTTGGTATTTCATAAATAAAACGGAAATACCAGCATCGTGTTTATAAAACATAATCCCAGGTTGTATTGTATCGATTTAAATAATTATGAGTAGGCGGAAAATCCGTTTTCACGACAAATAACTTTGATTGATGAGGTCAAGGTTTAAATATTAAAGTTCAAACCTCAGGTGTATACAGCTACACATCGTTAGAGTTGTATGTTATATTAACCACATCTTCAGTGAACTCTCACGTACAGACGTCGGGACAAAAAACAACAAAAGCTCAGTTGGCTTTCCAGTAATTTAGGTACAATGCATTTAAAGTCATATAGTACCTAATAAGCGATATTCACAATAGATTCAGGAAGAGAAAATAGTTTATCATAGGGTAAAATACAAACATAAAATATTGGTAATTATAATTATAGTAATTATAAAAAATTGCAAGTAAAAAGTATATAACGTGGATATTGTTCTTAGAAACGAACTGATCCTGATTTTCGTTTAAAAGAGCATGAAGTGAAAATTGTCAAGTGAACAAAACGTAGGTAAAACAGTGAAAATTAAAGAGTGCACTCTAACCTACTGGCCAATGTACAACCTGAAATAACGGAGTGACATAATGGCTTAAGACCTTACATCCGATTTGATAGCTTTCCTGGTAAACAGAATACACACGAAACTTCAAATATAATCTCGTTTCTAATTCATTTCGAACAATAATCAAGACAAAAAGTTGCGACAACTGATAAAAACATTTTGCACGTGCAAACATGACCGAGTTAGGATAAAAGGGCCATGAATGACCAGGTGGTTAAGGCACTCGACTCCGAGGTAATCCGAGGGTCGCGGGTTCTATTCCCCGTCACACCACACACGCTAGCCCTTTCAGCTGTGGAAGCATTATAATATGAAGGTGAATCCCACAATTTGTTGGTAAAAGAGTAGCCCAAGAGTTGGCGGTGGGTGGTGATGACTAGTTGCCTTCCCTCTTATCTAACCCTGCAAAATTAGAAACACCTAGCACAGATAGCTCTATAAACATTTTCAAATTGTAATGTATAATTTTTTTTGCTAAACTTCACTCACTCGGTTAGAAAGTTATCTCTAGTTTTCAAACAATCAACTCCTTTAATTGAAAATCTTTGTACAAAATATAAGTCTTCTAAAACTTATTCTCTCCCTAGATTTCCAAAAACGTTTCAAGATAAAAAAGAAAATCTATCTTTGATGTCTTATATACGGATAAACTTTGAGAGAAATGTAATAAATATTAGAACGAGTTTTTAAGAACAAAAAAACGTTTACTGCTAATAAAAACCATATTGCTTTTACAATAATATGATGTAAATAAACATCTATTAATGGTTTTACATTTACAAATATAAAATATTTAAGTAAAAGCCATCTAAACAAACGTAATTCTTATGCAACTTCAATGAAAATACCGGGAAACGTTCTGAATATTCAACAAAAAAAAGGATACCAATATAATCAGTATCTATCCCATTGTTCTGAAGGACGTAGCAAATTAATCTTGAACCTATTAAATTTTGTCATTATCGAGTTATACAATATTTTAAACCAGACACGTTACGTCATCATTCAGGTCTCATAAATGCTTTGGACTCATCGATGGTACTCGTTCCATTCAATCTTCTCAAACAATGACATACTCGATTTTTTAAAGAACACGAAGCTCCCCCTATAGGACTACAATCGCAGTTTAGTGGATATAGAAGGTAATTGTTTCTTTTAACACGCTTCAAACCCCATTCAGTTCGAGCACATTCTTGGATGTTGTCAGTTCTTGCAGGAGTGAAAGGTAATGTTGATTTGACAGACCGGTCGTTGTTGTTACAAGCTAGGAAATAAAGGATTTGCTTCCTGGTGATCTTAATTTTAACTAAGAAGATATTGAAGGCCTTTCCTGAACGACCTCTCCTGGTTAAAAATAGTTTCAGTTTCATTTTCTGACGGAAGAATCCAGGATATTTTCGTACACTTTGAATTATTGGGGTGGTAAGCTTTCCTATCGGGATCATTTTTGCTGATTCTGTTGTTTTCCTAAAATACAAAAACATCAGTAACAAGCTACAAATAATAAGAAACATATATATTTAAAATTAAGTATTAGAATACTTGATTTCTTCAGTACTTACTTAAAAATATGAGAGAATATATAGACGAATATCTTACGATATATCAACCACACTACATCAATTATATTTAATGTCGACCAGGCGTTTCTGTTCAAAACAAACTAAGCCTGACGTTTCGCTAGAGAGATCACGTTAAAATTGTACATCTCACAAATATATGTATATCTTTCTTTGTGAATAATAATAAAGAAATGTTTCTTTTTTACCAAATAAAATGTTTTAAAACATTGGTAGTTTATTGTAAATAAATGATAATATTTAAATAATAATATTTCATAATATATTTTAGTATTCCTTAAGTGTTTCAGAAATTCTTCACGATGTGTAAAACGTGTTCATAGAATTTGAAATGCCTCATTCTCTATCGGTGTGTGATAGAGAAACCTCATTATTTGTAATATTATGTCAAATAAGACACATTAAGTATCTGATAGGTCTTTCACTGTGTTTTTTAATCTTTCCATTTGTGTTTCGAGCACATGTTAAATGAATTAGATATGTGTTACTGTTGTAATTGTCATGAAGGAGGAAATTAATTGAAGAAAAGAATCATTAATGATACATGATATAGAAATACATTAACAATTAAATAGTTCATTGTTAAAATATCCTTATTCTAATTCTCATGTCTTAAATAAAACTGATGAAAATAATACTTCACCACTTAGTCAACCTCTCACACTTTGAGTAATACAAATGGCGTTTCAACCCCTTATGTATTTTTAGTATTATATACTGCCAAAAAAACTAGTGAACACAGCAGACGTAGTGTTGATAATATACTGTTAGTTACACGCTTCACATTCACTCCGAAATCACTATTAATAATTACATATAAACTATATTAACTACCATAGTAACGAGATAACTCTTTATTTGTACATTTGTTTTAGGTACTACATGTAGTGTTTCAGAGACTAATATTTTCATCACATCTTCAGTTCAATACATATATACAATAATATTATATTAAATGTCTCACATAACTTAATCCACTTACGTACTGATGTAAGTCAGTTGTTTTATTCCTAAATAATATCGTTATTTCAAACATCTTTCAATCCTACCTTGTAGGGCATACAGGACTTGAAGTCGATTCAACGATGAGTAGCTTTTGGTGAGACAGAAAGTAAACACAAAGTAAAAACACAGAGAAGTTTTCCATTTTACTCGAAGAAGCCGTTTAAATCATGAGAACCCAGAAATACCACCTGACTGCTGCGAAAATAGTATGAATGTACAATAATTTTATTTTTTTTTAATTCATGTATATATATATATATAAGTTTGTAAGTGTTAAACAGTGGGTGATAAGGCTCCAAAAAACCCAGAGGGGATCCCTTATATCTATCAGTAATATAGAATTCCTGTTACAGTTTACTGAAGTTTAATCGATATCTGTTAATTTGATTTTATTTAATAAAATCCAGTTCCTTAAAGCCACATAATGTAAACTGTCTTCCACTTTCATCTCACTCTTCCTGAAGTTGAACAGTATATAAAAATTACACTTATCTGTGTTATTTATATTACCTAACACAAAGCAGAATTGAAAATACCAAACCAATTGCCAAGGCTTAGCAAATGTTTTATTGTTCCTACGTTTTATATAAATCCAATGTAAAACTTTTTCTCAACATTTATCTTGTATTTTTGCCTTTTGTAATCGAAGTACACATTACAAAACTAAAAGTTGTGTGACTCAAACATCAGATATATAAGATAAAATTGTAGACAGTTATCCACCTATAGTTGTGATGTCATTCCTCTTAATCAGGTGAGGTGATTAGATTTATCACGGTAATTTGAGACCTCTAGTTCTTAGGTCAGTGAAGGGAAAGACTCTTGAAAGTCCTACTTATAAATGATGGTTTGTAAAGTAATTTAACACAGTTTAAAATTTTGTTGGATTTCACGAAAGGTTTGTTTGTTTGTTTGTTTTGAATTTCGCACAAAGCTACTCTAGGGCTATCTGTGCTAGCCATCCCTAATTTAGCAGTGTAAGACTAGAGGGAAGGCAGCTAGTCATCACCACCCACCGCCAACTCTTGAGCTACTCTTTTACCAACGAATAGTGGGATTGACCGTCACATTATACACCCCCACGGCTGGGAGGGCGAGCATGTTTAGCGCGACGGGGGCGTGAACCCGCGACCCTCGGATTAGGAGTCGCACGCCTTACGCGCTTTGCCATGCCAGGCCTTTCACGAAAGGAAAATCTTGCTTTGTTAATCTGTTTACATTTATAAAACAAAAGGTTATTAAGTTTACATGGTGTTTGTGTGGATTTGGTGAATATAGACTTTTAAAAAGCACTTGTAAAGTGTCACATAAAAGGCTTCTTAAAAATTATCTATATAGTCATGAATAAAGTAGTTCCTAGGAATTTGAATGATTAAATGAAAGAAAGCAGGGAGTCTCTGTAAATTGCAGATAAAACAATGGTAAGTTGGTTATTTTTTGTTAATTATATTAAGGTACTTTACGTTCTATAGCACGAGCTGGGAGTATTGCCTGCGATCATCAGGCTTCTCACCTCAAGGACATTGAACTGTCGGAAAGGTTTTGGAGGGAGGCTATTAGATTGATATCTGGTGTTGAAACGTTTTAGATTAGGGTTATAAGGTTGATCCTTGTTGTGAAAAAGTTCTAAAGGAAGTTACTAGGTTTATACCTGGTGCTGAAAAGTTTAAGATGAGAGTTGTTAGGGCGATACCTGACGAGGACAGCTTGTGATACGAGAACAAGCGAAAATCTTTAAAATTGTTTTGTGTTAATTAAAATAAAATATTAATGTTTCTTACTGTGGTGTAAAAGGTTGTCGAGGAAAATGGTAACGTTAGTGCATCATGTGTTTCACACATATTGATGAGATTTATGAGACTACTGGACACCAGCATACATTTCGTCAGGTTATGAGTTATCTTAAAGTACAGACAGTTTTATTTTTTAAGAGGGTGGGTGACCTTTAATAAAACAATTTTTGTGAAAGGTCATCGTCTTATGAAGTCCCTTCGATAACAGAATTGTAAGTCTGATTATACTGCAAACAATTTTTTTGAAAAGTTTTGCTTCCTGAAGAGTTTTTGCTGATTGTGACAGGTACCTGGTGGGTATGCACAAATATAGTTTTGGTTTTGCTTCATCACGTAGGAACTCTGAGAAATAAACAGTTAACTGTTTACCAGCAATAACGTGTTTAATTGCGTTTATGTTTCTAATACGCTTATTAAGTTCAACATGATTAAACGTGTTTTACTCCTGATTTTCGTTTGTATTCAATGTCCGGTGCATCATGTTGCAGTGTCCAACAGTAGTCAGCAAGCATTGACAGATTCCAGTTGCCCTGATATCGTTTTTCCATTGTAGCACAACTAAAGATTTCGATGAAACGGTACGTGATGGGCAAATTTGGATGTGATTTTCGTGATCAGCGGCCAAAAATCTACAAGGAACACCCAACAGTGTTCAAGAAGGAAAAACTTTGTTGTGCAGTGTTAATTATGACGATAAAAACCGGGTTTCGAAAGCTACGATCGGGTTCACAACGAATAAAAATCGTTCCAATCTAACATTCATTCGATTATGACGATCATTTTAAAACTATCTGTAAACAATTTCTCATATCTGAAAGAGATAATTCAATACTTTAGGAATGATTAAAAGAACGAGAAATGGCTGTGACAAAGAAAATCTTATTACATAAATTATACAAGTATAAACAAGTTACGGTAACAATAATCATAAACATACGTTTCCCATATTTTTCTTCAAATGTGACTTTAAATGTTTTATACTTCGTGGTGCTTTCATTGTTTTTGAGGAATGTACAAACTAATCTATATAGGTGGCGCTACTTTTTGTAAGTAAAACTAAATGGTTGACGAAACTTATAAATACAAATGAAGACTTTTACATATCTTATTTTAACGTCTTTAAATAATACAACAGCAAAGTAAATAATCTATACATATATTGAAAGAGTCAAAAGTCGTAGAAATTAAAAGTTATCTTTCTTACAAGATTTTAAAGTGTTCCTCTAGATATTGTGGAATTAACAGCCTTGTAAAGCCTTGAGACGTAAAGCGGGGTTATTTTGTGACAGTGAAGTCGAAAAGTGTTTCGCATGTTTATCACATGTAGTGCAGTTTAGTTTGTTTGGTTTTTGAATTTCGCCCAAAGCTACTCGAGGGCTATCTGTCCTAGCCGTCCCTAATTTAGCAGTGTAAGACTAGAGGGAAGGCAGCTCTTAGGCTACTCTTTTACCAACGAATAGTGGGATTGACCGTCACATTATAACGCCCTCACGGCTGAAAGGGCGAGCATGTTTGGCGTGACGGGGATGCGAACTCGCGACCCTCAGATTACCAGTCGCACGCCTTAACACGCTTGGCCATGCCGGGCCTCGTGCAGTTTAGCCATAAAACTTACTTATCTAGTAGTGGCTTTGTTCACGTTACAGTGTAATATAATCCAAAATAACGTTTATATCCATTATTAAAGAAAAATATGTTAATATTGATATACTTATTTCTGAACTTGGAACCTCCAAGTTATTTCAGAAATAATCTTTGGATTAATAAAATTTCAACAGTTTTTTCTCTGAAATAGATTTCAGTCTTGCATGTTATATTGACTGATCACCAGTTCACTATATGATTCCTTATGTGTAAAAATAGTTTTATTTGTTTCACTTTCTGTCATTCTTTTCTGGTTTACTGGAGTCTTGTACCTGAATTGCTTCCTGTTTTTCAACAGCATATTTTTTCTACAGATTAGCAATGGGACAATGTATATTGACCCCTCACTCTTAATTTTTAAGCTTAATACTGGCATTGTGGTACGTTCGTCTGCAGACTTATATCGCTAGAAACTGAATATAGATACCGTTGGTGGTCAGAGCACAGATAGCCAAGTTGTGTTTAATTACAAAGAAACAAGTACAAACTACCAGCAAACAAAGAAATATAAATTGCTTCTTTTGTTTTTTTTTAATTCGCGCCAAGCTACACGAGGGCTATCTGCGTTAGCCTTCCCTAATTTAGCAGTGTAAGACTAGAGGGGAAGGCAGCTAGTCATCTCCACCCACCGACAACTTTTGGGATACTTTTTTACGAACGAATAGTGTGAGTGATAGTTACATTGGAACACCCTCACAGCTGAAAAGGCGAGCATGTTCGGTGTGATGGGGATTCGAACACGCGATCCTCAGATTACGAGTCGAAAGCCTTAGTCACTGGCTATGCTGGGCCTGAAATAGAAATTACAAGCAAACGAACATATATAAAATTTAGGTGGTTTTATTAACAGTACTTAATCTTGAAACGGAAACATGTGATTCGAAATACTTCATGTGTAAGTACAGATATTTCTCATTATCGATTAGTATTGTGAAAAAATAGCTTCTGGACGACTTCTGCGAAGATCTATTCAAGTTAACGCCCATTTTAACGTGCAATAATCTGAGTCACTTTGTAAATTCGGTTATGAAATAAGCCGTGTGTTTGTTTTTTCTAACAAACAAAAGCTGAACTGAAAGAAAAGTATCAAAAATTGATATAAGTGTTATTTATGGAAGTTTGTTAGAATTCTCGAATACTGTTTTTTTGCCTCCAACTCCTTTGTTTTTTGTAACAAATAAAGTTAAACTTTTTCCATCTTTTAATGTTAAGCCTTGAAAAATATATCTAATAACGAGAAAAAAACAAGAATTTTAGGTTCTAAACTTAAATAAAATGATTACTAGAACTCTGACAGGTTAAACAAGTTGGTAACTATTCCATCAGATAACTCGCAGGACGTAATTTGTTCTATTTGAGGTATTATGTTTTACACAGACAGAACTTCGCACAACGGGCTTCTTAATATCATCACTGAGATGTCGTAACATAATTTATAAAATAACACAGAAATATGCAAATAAATGTACAACGCTGTAAGTAGTAACTTAATAACCCGTAGAATCTGGGTAATTAACATAAAAGGGTTGCATTTTAGGTGAAATAACCCCCTTCGGGCAGAACTTATGTCTTTCTCCTGCGTTGAACAAGAACATCAGTTTGTTTGTTTGTTTTGGAATTTCGCACAAAGCTACTCGAGGGCTATCTGTGCTAGCCGTCCCTAATTTAGCAGTGTAAGACTAGAGGGAAGACAGCTAGTCATCACCACCCACCGCCAACTCTTGGGCTTCTCTTTTACCAACGAATAGTGGGATTGACGGTCACATTATACGCCCCAACGGCTGGGAGGGCGAACATGTTTAGCTCGACGCGGGTGCGAACCCGCGACCCTTACGCGCTTGACCATGCCAGGTTAACATCAGTTAGTAAGTATTTCATGCATGTTTTCACAGGAGTGACTACAAAACACAGTTTCGTCGGGTACTAAATTATTAGGAATATTTTATTAGTTCTGTATCTATAACGTTATTCTACACCAAACACGGAAAGAAGGTTTAATTTCAACAGTGTAGGTTAAAAATTAAAAACTTAAATTAACAACTTCCACAGTTAACTCACCAAGTAAGACAATTATGTCTTCATCATGTTCTCTCCCCACACTTCAGTCATTAACGTAAGACCATAACTGCAGTTCTCAAAGTACAAGTGAAGGAAATGTCGTTGTGAATTACTGAGTAAGAAAAGCGACTTAACACAAAACTTTGATTTCAACAATACAGGTTATTAAGACTAACACTGAAACAGATTCATGTGAATATTTAGGAAATTTCGTTTAATATACTGATATGTAGAAGAAAGATGGGAGGTATATTACATTACAAAGATAAACTTTTAGCTGTGGTCTAAAGAAGTTTATAATGACTCTAAAGTTAAACGAAGAAATGAGTCTATCTTTCCTGGAAAGTACAAGGCTTTATTAACTATGTTAAAACTACACATCTATAAAAATGGAGGAGTTGAAGAAGAAATATATTAAGCTGGAATATATTTTAGCTTCAAGAAAGGTGATAAAAGTTGTCACAGTAATTATAGGCCTACTAGTATTATATCAGTTGCAGGAAAAGTTTTAGAAAGCTCAGCGAAAGACATTTAGCAAAATTCAGAATTTTTCAGATAGTGAACATGGTTTCATTAAGAGAAATTCTTGCTTTACAAATATTTTGACATACTTTTAAAAATGTTACTGCATGTATAGATGAGGCTAAGTGCGTACATTTGGTGTATATGATTTTCAGAACGCATTTGACAAGCTGCCGTTGGATAAACTTATAAATAACTTATCTCTATAAGTGTGTGGGTTAAGTTAACTTATTCGATAGAAGAATGGCTTGATGGAGGAAAGCGGAAGTGTTTTATAAATGTAGTTCAGGGCTCAGTGTTAGGATCATTGCTGTTTTATTTACATTAGTGACGTGGATGAAGAAATAGACAATAAATTACTTAGGTTTACAGATTATATTAAGGTTTTGGATGCTGCTAGCTGTTAAAATGCTGGTGGTGATTTTAAAAAAGTATGGATTTTAATTACAATACATGCAAGATATTGGATGTGGGATATAACTTGAATTATACGTTCAAATTATATAGGAATAACTTAAGAACGTCGTTAAAGAAAAGGATCTTGGTGAAATGGATGATCAGTCTCTCAAGTCATACAATCAATGTGCTATTACTAGAAGTAGGATTTTAGAATGTATCAATGGAAATATTACATATAAAAGTAAAGATGTTATAATTTCAATGTATAGATCATTGGTTATGCCACATTTGGGGTATTCTGTTTCTTCTTGTGCTACTTAACTTTGGAAAGATATTGAACTGTTTTAAAGGGTTCAGAGGAGGGTTACTAAAATGGTACCTGTAATGGAGGAGTTGTCATATGAGGAAAGATTAAAGTCTTTAAAATTGTTTTCTCTTTAAAAAAAGAAGTTAGAGAACATATGAGTTAAGAGGTTAAAACTGTAAAACGAATTGATAATATTGATGTATCATCATTTTTCATACTTAAAAGTGAGAATCATAGAACTAGGAAACACAAATATAGATTTAGACAAGGCAAAAGCCGTCTTCAGATAAGACAGTTTTGTTTTCAAATAAGGAGGTTGTTCGCTTAAGCAATAGGTTGCCTACGGGTATTGTGGAGACAGAAATATGAACGAATTTTAAAGAAATCTTGATAGATATATGAATGATAAGGGCTAGTTTTTTAACAGTTGTAGTTTGGCTTATAGAATGGGAGAGTCAAAAGATCCCTTGATATTCCTAATCATTATGTTATATGTTATACTAAGTCGATATCACTGTTGCAACCATTTCACGCAAAGCTACACGAGGACTATCTGCGCGAGCCGTTCCTAATTTAGCTGTGTAAGACTAGAGGGAAGGCAGCTAGTCGTCACCATTCACCGCCAACATTTGAGCTACTCCTTTGCCAACGAATAGTGATATTGACCGTCACATTATAATGATACCATGGCTGAAAGGGCGAGCATGTTTGTGTGACGGGGATTCGAACAATAAAAAGTACATCAGGTTTACTACTCACGTGCACTGTATATTTTATTTTTATACATGGCTTTTAATAAAACACTGTAATTAGTCAGTTAGAAGTTACGTTGTAGAAAGATTTATCTGTTCATAGTTAAGAACAAAGCTGTGCCCACAATGGGTATCGAAACTCGATATTTATCGTTGTACACCTTTAGACATATCGCTGTGCCACTGGGTGTGTTTTGTAGGTTTTGGTTGCAGTTAAACTCAAAGCTACACAATGGGTTACTGTGCTTTGCCCATCACGGCCTTCGAAACTCGGTTTATAGCGTTGTAAGACCAGAGACATCCCGTTGTATCACTGGGGTCATTATTGTAAGAATAATAGTTTAAAGAACTGTTGGATATTATTTATAATTGAAATAACATATTTAGTAAGAGTCAACACATTGGCAAGAAACGCTTGCCCAATAGGATGGAATGTTATTATCGTATTAGTATAAAGAAAACATACCAAAAAAGCGTGTAAAAGGCTCCTAACATTAGTCGGAATGTAATAGCCAATATAAAAAAGTAGAGAAATATTCATTACACTAGAACAGTGATGGCGAACCTATGGCACGCGTGCCAGAGGTGGCACGCAAGGCCACGATTGCTGGCACGTGATAGGATTCCCGCATCTTTGCTAAGAAGTATGTAGCGAACTAGGTAATTACGAGAGGTGGCATGACCTGAGAGCACTAGGGTTCAAGTACTTCGATTTTCAGGGCCTCCTCGTGGTGCAGAGGAGGCAATGCGCGTAAGTGTAGCTAACACTAGAACTAGGGATATTCCCGGTAGGATCGATGAGAAGGATTGGATATCGGTAAATCCTGGGAAATCGTTGTTCCCAGTTTAATGCGCCTTAACGTCAGCCCTTATCTTTACTTCGGGTTAGATTAATACTATAATATATCCCAGGGATATTATCCCTACAGGTTGCATGTCGAACCTTTTGAACGACGAGGGTGGCATCGTAAGTCATTACATCTATTCGTATTGGTCTTCAACCAATATGAATAAATAATTATATCGGTTACTTATTATTCTGCAGTCATGAAGAATTATACAAAAAACAGAAAACTTGTCATAAATCATTCTTTGTAATCTTATTGAAAATTTAAATATAATACAAGCTAAATGCAGCTTTAAAATGCGAAACATTATAAACTATTGGTTAACTTGAGAATATTTTTTAACCAATCGTGTTTAGTTTTAAATTTTGCACTCCACATTATCATGGCATTAAAAAAGCTACATCAACGAAACGGGCCAATTTAATTTGTTTAAATATTTAACTGTTCTTTGTTTAAGTAAATTTTTAAGTGTTTGTGTTTGTTTTTCTTTTAGCAAAGCCACAAAGGTTATTTGCTCAGCCCACCGAGAGCAATCGAACCCCTGATTTTAGCGTTGTAAATCCGGAGACATACTGCTGTACTAGTGGGGGCGTAAATTTTAAAAGTTTGTTTCATTAAACTTTACTTTTGTGTGTTTAAGTTATACCAAAAATGAATGCAAAGAAGGCAAAGCTAATGGATAGTGGACGATTATTTCAAGAAAATTGGACAAAATTATTTGGAACCATTGAACGCAACGGAAAAGCGTTATGTATTTTATGTGGTGAAAGTGTTGTGTGTCGTACTTCAAGTGTCAAACGGCATTTTGAAACCAACCACAAAAATGTTGTTGAACTTGATGAAACAGAAAAGGAGGAATTTCTTGCAAACGAACTGAGGAAATATCATTCTCAATGTCTTAATCTTGGAAACTTTCTTTCTAAACCTAATCATTTCACGAAGGCCAGCTTTCAAATTTCATTATGTATCGCTAAACATGGTAAGTCTCTATCTGATGGAGATTTCATAAAAACGACTATGTTAGCTGGAAGTGATTCCCTTTTTAGTGATTTTTCAAATAAACGTGAAATTTTACAACGAATCTGTGAGGTACCACTTAGCAGAAATACCGTGAAAGATCGTATCTTACGTATGGCAAATGATGTCAATCAACAACTCACTACTGATTTACAAAAGGCTTCTTGTTACTCCATGTGTTTGGATGAGAGTACGGATATAAATAATCATGCAAGGTTAGCAGTAATTTTGCGTTATGCTGTTGGTGACTCCATGAGGGAAGAATTGGTGAAACTGATTTCTTTACCCGGAAGAACACAAGAAGTAGATATTTACAATGCTGTGATGGAATGTTTTTTGACACAAAGTATTAAGCCCGAAAAGACAGTTTCGATCACTAGTGATGGAGCACCATGTATGGTTGGGTCAACATCTGGTTTCATAAAGTTGTTTGAGAACAAAATAAAACATCAAGTCATCCAGTTTCATTGTATTATACATCAAGAAGCTCTTTGTGCAAAAGAAAGTACCAAAAAATTAGATGATATACTCAAAGATGTTACAAAAATGGTGAATTACATTATGACTCGTACGCTTCATTTTCGTCAGTTTCAAACACTTCTTGATGAGTTTCAAGCACAATATAGTACTTTAATTATGTATAACAATGTCCGATGGTTGAGCAGAGGACGTATTCTGGAAAGATTTATTGCTTGCTTGAACGAAATTAGATTTTTTATGCATGAAAAAGGACAAGACTTTCCACAGCTCACTGATCTGGCTTCGCTAAATAACCTCATGTTCTTTACAGACTTTATATCACACTTCAATGCACTGAACACAAAACTACAAGGAGTAGGAAAAACAGCAGAAAGAATGTTCTGTGATATAAAGGCATTTGAGAGAAAATTGCAAGTTTTGGAAAAAGACATCGAAGATGGGGAACTCAAATATTTTCCAAATCTGAAAATGCATTTAGAAAACTCGACAACATTTGCGGACTGTTCCTTAAGCAAACAGGAAATCTCCAAAGAATTTTCAAGCATTATCGCGGTAGCGAAGGAGAATTTTAGTAACAGATTTATGCAGTTTCGAAAGATAGAAAAAACTTTGTATTTTCTTACCTTTCCCGATAAAACTGAATTTGAGGATCTCGATCTTTTCTGTTTACACTGGTTGGGTTTGAAAACTCTAGAAATGGAACTGGTAGAATTTCAGGAAAACTATACTTGGACTAATAAATTCTGTGCCCTGCGTAAAACACTTGAGAAAATAGAGTGTGGAGGGATCTTGAAAGAAAACGTTGCAAAGAGTTGTGAAAATGAAATTCTTAAAGTGTGGAATTCTTTGCCAATTAATTTTAAGTCAATGAAATTACTTGGAATAGCTCTTCTTACTTTGTTTGGATCATCTTACGCTTGTGAGCAGCTGTTTTCAACTTTGAATTTCATCAAATCAGACAGAAGAAACAAGCTTACAGATGAACTGAGTGCTGCATGTGTTGCTCTCAAATCAACAAAATATGAACCATCAATTAACAAGTTATCCGAGTGTTCACAACAGCAGAGATCGCATTGATTTAATAAAATTTAAGACAAAATATACAAATTTTAAGTCAAGGCTATTTATTAGTTTCATTGAAACTTTTGTAATTCTACTTTTCTTAAAATAAAGATACTCATCAAAAAGTCGGTTTTTTATTGGAAAGTAACTGTCATTTTTATGAAAATCCTGGCACGTTCGGATAGACAAAATAATTTTGGGTCACAATTGAGGCACGCAATCTCTAAAAGGTTCGCCATCACTGCACTAGAAAAAATGAATTATCATTATTATATCTATTTATACATTTTATAAATATATACCAATCAAGATATAAAACTTTATAGAATTAATTACATATTATTAATCAGTGTTTGTTTGTCTGTTTTCTTATAGCAAAGTCACGTCGGGCTATCTGCTGAGCCCACCGAGGGGAATCAAACCCCTGGTTTTGCGTTGTAAATCCGAAGACATACCGCTGTACAAGTGGGGGCGTTAATCAATCCTAAGTTGGGATAAGTTAGTGAGAATATTATGAACAAATACAAAGCCTGCTAGAAACCGATAAATTGTTGGTCAACATATGTTCAATTAATTTATAAGTTATCTCGAAGTTCTTGAGGCTACTTATCATAAAATATTTTCTGCGAAATTCAAGGTATATTAAAATAATCTGACCAAATTAATTCCAATTATAAGGAAAGATCAAAACCTGTTTTGAAAGTAACTCAATATCTGATTTTATGCGCTAGACTTCTCTAGTATTGAACGGATAGACATAGAAAAGGAAGCTAGTAACCAGCATGCTACACCAACTCTGAGACAAGTGTAATCCAATAGTGGGATTTGATCGCCAGTGTTATAATGCATCCACGACTTTAGTTTTACAGTAACAGCTGAATCAGTTGTCCCTGAATTAACCCACGACTTTAGTTTTACAGCAACGCCTGAATCAGTTACCCTTGAATTAACAATCCGACATGCTCACTACTAGACCACCCTTGCCAACTCCCATTTGTTATATATGTATATATCATGTGAGTGACATCTGTGTTATCTTCTTGTATCGATGGAATTGTGTTCATGTATTAATTCTAATATAGCAATGAACAGAAAAATATGTAACAATGAACCGTGAATATGAATGTTACTTAGTGTAAGGTAGACCTTCCACTTCTAAACCATAAATACCTAATTAATTCCATTCACTAGATTGACCAACAATGTAATACATTGTCCCTATTAACACCAGAAAATTAGAGCACACTCTATATTCGACGTAAAAACAAATCAAAATACAGGGTGTTCGGAAAGTCACTGTACACTTATATATTTATTAACAGACATGTTTCAATATAGAATACAGGAGGTAAATATGAATGACAATTATAAACAATGTTGAAAGTGACTCCCGTTGGCATCAATACAGGCCTGGATCCTTCTTATTTTGTTTCTAAACACCGTTATCAGTTGCTGGCTTGAAATAGAGTAAGTGAATGTTCTTATCACTGCTTTCAAACTGCACAGTGACTTTCCGAACACCCTGTAGTATTCCATATTTTAAATTAACAGTTTTCTGTTAACTATATGCAAACTAATAGAATTTAAGCTTTCCTTTTAATCAGCACACAGCAATTTACAGGCACAAATTCAATGGAGGTAATAGAGAATCACTCTTCCGAGAAACCTCACTTCTCTTGTAAACGTTAGGACTCATTTAATTTCTAGAAATCAAATATAAAATTCGAGATATTCGCCGCTTGAAAAAACAGCATATAAATAATCCAGTGAAATTACAATAGTGTGTGATGCATTGTAATATAGAAATCAGAACTGTCAACTTAAAATAGTGTAATGCATTGTATTGTTTTTTTGTTTTTGAATTTCGCACAAAGCTACTCGAGGGCTATCTATGCTAGCCTAGACTAGAGTAAGACTATTGCCGACAAGACCTTTCATCCCATAGCAAAGTGTTTAAGGTTTAACAAGACATTACACATACGAGGTCTGTTCAAAAAATACGCGGAGTGTTTGAATTGCGCGGCACCAGTTGATTCCAGGGGAATCCGCTTGGTGTCGCTAGATTCGCACAGATCAGCTGATTACGACACCATTTCTCGATTGCAGATATCTTGCATTACTTGTGTATTAGCTACGCGGTTTTAAGTGAAGTGCGATTTTTTCGTTTGGCGGATTTCAGAATGAATGACCTGAAGGAGCAACGACTTGCTGTAAAATCTTGTGTTAAACTTGGAAAATCTGCGACTGAAACTTTTACTATGCTTAACACGGCTTACGGTGATGTTGCTATGAAACGTACGGCATATTTCAAGTGGCATGAACGTTTTAAGTATGGTCAACAGTCCATTGAAGATGATGAGCGTCCTGGACGTCCTTCCACGTCAACTGACGACCCATACGTCGACAAAATCAACACCCTGGTGCGAGCAAATCGACGTCTGACTGTCAGGGAGCTTGCTGAAGAGTGTGGGATATCAGTTGGATCTTGTTACGAGATTTTGACCGAAAAATTGAAGATGCACCGCGTTGCTGCGAAATTTGTGCCTCAGAACTCGTGAGTTTTTGGCCAAACACTCGATCACTGTTCTTCCCCACCCACCCCTACTCACCTAACCTTGCGATTTTTTCTTGTTCCCCAAACTCAAAAGACCCTTGAAAGGAAGAAGATTTGAGACGATTCCCGAGATTAAGGCAAATGCGACGAAGGAGCTGGAGGACATTACAAAAGAAGCGTACCAGGACTGTTTCAACAAGTGGAAACGCCGTTGGGATAAGTGTGTGCGTTGGGGAGGAGAGTACTTTGAAGGGGTCCCAGACCTGCAACTTCTAAATAAAATACATTTTGTTTTATGACGTCAGTCCGCGTATTTTTTAACAGCCCTCGTTTAATACCGGTCAAGACTTTACTTATTATATTTTATGAATACGACTGTTATAGTGTGAACGAATTATTTAAATACTTAATATTGCAACATTTGAATGAGCATTATAATCACGCAGTAGCACAGGACAACTTGCAAACTGATCCTCTTGTTTATGTAAATAAATGTTTGGCGTGAGTTGAATTTCGCGCAAAGCTACTGGAGGGCTATCTGCGCTAGTCGACCCTAATTTAGCAGTGTAAGACTAGAGAGAAAGCAGCTAGTCATCACCATCCACCCCCAACTCTTGGGCAACTCCTTTACAAACGAATAGTGAGAATGACCATCAAATTATAACGCCCCCGCTGTTGAAAGGGCGAGAATGTTTGGTGCGATGGGGATACGAACCCGCGACCCTCGGTGCCTTAACCACCTGGCCATGTTGGGCCAGAAATAAAGGTAAAACATAAACAAATGATGACCTAACCAGAGTCAACTCAAGAGAGGTTCTAATCCAGCTCTGACAAGTGAGGCTGAAATGAAAGTGTTTGAAGAAATAAAACAAAAGTGGAAATGTTCATGAAATAAATAAATAAGAACCGTCAAAAACTGAAACATAAGCTTGTAGAAATAAACTGTGTTGAGTATGAGACCGTAATAAAAACATATGTGGTTTTAAAATCAAACTAAAGTAGCTACTAAAATATTGTTTTACAAAGTGTTTTTTTTTTAAACTGGATCCCTTTAATTTCCTGAGATAATAAGCAGCGACATCTATTGTCAAATTCTAGAACAACTGCGAGTTTTTGAAGACTCAAGGAATTTACAGACTAACTAACAGACTAGTGACTTTAGGTCACTTGTTAATATTTTGCACAATAATAATTACAACGCTTTTATTCGGAATGGGCTATTTGTGCTGTACCCAAATCGAGTATCGAAACTCGGTTATTAGTGGTTTGAGCCTTAAGGCTTAACGCTGAGCCACTAGGAAGCCGTTGTAACTGTGCAAATTAATAATCACTTTGCAAGAATATTTTAACACCGACTCAGACGTATCAGCGATTACTGCAGTTGATTCACGAAAGAAAGGGAATCAGGAAGAAGTATTTATATAACAATGTATTGATTGAGATGCAAATTCATTTTGCTACTAAAACAACAAACACATTCGTGCCTAATTAGAAAAAAATATTTAACAGTGAAACTCAACCAGTTATTCCTGATTCACTAATGTATTTTTTTTTCGAAAATATTTAGTTTTTCATTTATTAGTTTTGATGTTTTAAAAGGTGGTAAAAGTCAGCTGTTGTCATCTATGAAAAGCCTCAAGTGTCCCAATGTCATGTCTTTGGACTCACACCATTATAAACCGGTTTTCGATACCCATAATGGGCAGAGCACAGATAGCCCATTATGTAGCTTCGTGTTTAGTTCCAAAAAATATCTTTGGAAGTGTTGAGAAAACAGTTAGTGTCTGATATGGTTGGCTATCAATATAAAGTTCTCCAGTGTTTATCGTAATTATTATATTTGAATTGGATCAACTATCCTATCGTGCAGAGGACCTGGAGAATCAGCGAACTCGTTCCCTTGTTTATGGAGATAAAAATGAAGTATAATATAAACAAATTATGGCCTGTCCAGCAGGAAGTTACTGACCAAAGTCTGTGATTAGATATGGAAGATTGAGCACATATAGCCGATTGTGGAGTTCCCACTAAGCAAACAACAACAGTTAAAGTAAATGATAATGTGAAGCACATCCATACTGAGAAACTAAATACACGGAATTTATAAGTTGAGGCAGCAACCAATCTCTCAATACATATTCCATAACGTATAGGAGAGTTTCACTTGATTTCACAAAGTATCGTTACTGAGAATACATAACCATTGTATCTAAGAACATAGAAATGGTCCTTTTCAGGACTTTTTTTAAAACAGCGACAGATTAAGAGTCAAAAATTGAATAAAATACTTAGCATATAAATATTATAAAAACATCTCACTAATAATCAGAATTAAAGTGACAGTGTAGGCTAATACCATAAAAATAATTACAAACATATGTCTCTAGAAAGCTACACAAAACTTCTATCTATTTGTGGCTGCTTTTTGAACTGGTATGCTATAAGGAAGTTAACCGGTTAGTAACATAAAGCTAACTAATGGGCTATTATTTTCTGACTGAATAACAAGATTTAACTGTCACTATTATAGCACACCCATGAAGTTAAAGTACACAGCAAACTTTGTGACAGTGAAACCCGAACAATGAATTCTCGGATTCAAAGTCTGAGCACACTAAACACTTGGCCACTCCTTGTTTCTTTCAGAAAGTATTTATTTCAAATTGTGTTTCACAATCACTATTTGTTTGTTTGTTTGTTTTTGAATTTCGCGCAAAGCTACTCGAGGGCTATCTGTGCTAGCCGTCCCTAATTTAGCAGAGTAAGACTAGAGGGAAGGCAGCTAGTCATCATCACCCACCGCCAACTCTTGGGCTACTCTTTTACCTAGGAATACTGGAATTGACCGTCACATTATAACGTCCCCACGGCTAAAAGGGCAAGCATGTGCGACAGGAATTTGAACCCCCGGCACTCGGATGATCAGGCGAACGCCTTAACCACCTGGCCATGCCGGGCCCACAATCAGAGATGCACATTGTTTGATAAACTTTGTGTAGCTTTTCATGAAATCCAACAACAACAATAAAGTTTTTAATGATAAAACACACACACACTGCCTCGCCAGGTGTATCTCCTGTCACAATCTCCTGTATTGTTTTTCACCAAATAAGCGTTGTGTTTTCTCAGAGATGTAGCGTTGATTATGTTCCTTTCTGTGGACGACCACTGTAGCTTTACCTCTGTCTTTTCGTTAGACACTATTTATTGAGAAACAAAAATAGAAAACACCCAAATACTAAATAATGAAACAAGCATAAACAAACGCAAAATTAAAGAAGCCTTACTTATACAACAACTCAAGTCCAAAATAAACCAATACAAAGGAACACCTTTATACCTATATTAAAAATAATATAACAAATAATAATAATATAATAAATAATATAAAATTATATATTCAAACATCTAAACACACCCTCTACATTCCGACACTCAGTTACACAACCCCTTTCATACAAGTGGTCAGCTTCCGGTCAGTTACCTCTTTCTTTGTGAACCTGACGATGACCGAAGAAGGTCGAAACGTTGTTCGCTCCTCTACGTAAAATATTTTCTCACAACCCAAACGAGCCGTTTTACATATATATATTTCTCTACAAGTGGGTTTTCTCGACATCGCTAAAAATTAGCACTTTTGACGTTCTGAACAATGTTTTTTTAGACCATTTATGACGGTTAATGAAATTCCTCAATTCTTAAATTTTGGAACACTACGAAAAGAGTAAAATCAGTGTAGATCAAGTTTAATTAATTTTTTCCTACTTGATAAGGACGTTCAATCACAAGAGTCTGTCAATATAGAAAAGTAAGAAAGAAAACAATAATCACACAACAACCATTTGAGATTAACATAAGCACGTACTTCACAAGCCTAAATTACCAGTTATTAGGTGCATGTTGAACTATAAGAAATTTCTAATAATTATAATTCTTGTATTTTAAACAAAGTACTGGAGAACAAACGTAATGTTTTTTTTACTAAAACAGTTGAGGATAGACATAATTTCTAATTGAAACACATGAAAACAAACGTAATGTTTTTTTAACTAAAACAGTTAAAGACAGACCAAACGGTGTCTCTAACTCACAGTCTTAATTATACCATATTTTAATTCGTAACTAAGATGTTGGAAGTCTTTACGTATGATATTCTAAATAACGATTGTTAAAGCAAAATTTACATGCTATTTTTACAGTAACGACAATAGATTTTTGAGCTAATTTTAGGAAAAAAAATATTACTACACTTACCACTTTCATAAGCAAAAGGACACTTAGGATTGTCAAAAGGGAAAATTCTCAAGTTTCCTTGACAGTTTAGAACCATCTCTCTTCTGTAACAGGAAAAACAATGATAAAACCCTTTTGGAAACTGTAAAAGTGGACGTCGATTATCACGTTCTTCAGATGTTCGATATATCACAGAACATTCTCACGTTACTTAGTTTCAGTTACAAAGTTTCTAGAGTGTTAAAACTCTGCTTCATACAATGTACAGACTTTTCAGACATGAAAGATTTCATACCATAAAACAAGAACTATCATGCTGTTGGAAACAAAGGTGAAATATTACGAACTTTATATTTTGTTTAATTAAGAATCGAATAACCAACTGTAACAATAAAAATATTCTTATTAAGTCCTTTCTGAACTAAAACTGGTATTAGTTTCAAGACGTATGAATATTACATACACCAGGATCGGCATGGAAAGGTAATTATGGTACTCGACTCGTAATTCGCGGGTTCGAATCCCCGTCACGCCAAACATGTTCACCCATTCAGCCGTGGGAGCGTTATAATGTAACGGTAAATCCCACTATTCGTTAGTAAAAGAGTAGCCCACGAGTTGGTGGTGTGTGGTGATGACTAACTGCCTTCCCTTCTATTCTTACACTACAAAATTAGGGACGGCTAGCGCAGATAGTCCTCGTGTAGCTTTGCGCGTGGGTCCAGCGTGGCCAAGTGTGTCTAGGCGTTCGACTCGTAATCCGAGGGTCGCGGGTTCGAATCCCTGTCGCACCAAACATGCTCGCTTTATCGTCTGTAAAGGTGTTATAATGTTACGATCAATCCCACTATTCGTTGGTAAAAAAGTAGCCCAAGAGTTGGCGGTGGGTGGTGATGACTAGCTGCCTTCCCGCTAGTCTTACACTGCTAAATTAGGGACGGCTAGCGCTGATAGCCCTCGAGTAGCTTTGCGCGAAATTTAAAACAAACAAAACAAAGAAACTTACATGTTACCAAACAATTTTCAAATGAATAAATACCTTATAAATCATTTTGGAGAATAAATTGGACATTCGTTTCAAGTATTTTTGGGCTAATGTTTAAGTAAATCTTATTGCAATCAATACATACGAAATAAAGAAGAAATTAGACAGCAGTTTCCAAATATTTCACCCCCCCAAAATGTAAGTACATATTTATTCAACATATATCGGAGCAATGAATTCTAAAAGTAGTGCGTAAATCATTTGAAACGGAAGAAAAATTAGGCCTTAGTTTCCAATGTTCTTTGCCTGAAATATAATAAGCACACGCTACGAAAAATAATTCTTTCTTTATTAATTCAATACACGTATATGGACTTTCTATTCATATTTTAATTGTAGAGCTAAGAATGTTAATTTTAGACACCAGATTATATATGAGCAGACACGAGCCCTGTGTCAATGGTGAACAGAAACTCTGTATAAGAGAGTCAGTTCATATACGTTGTGTACAGAAATTAGTGTTAGCTTTACAAGTACTTTACTGTGGATACTACGACAACGTTGTTTGTTTTTTTTTAATTTCGCGCAAAGCCACACAAGGATTTAACAGACTAGAAGGATGGATGGTAGCTAGTCATCACTACCCACCGCCAACTCTTGGGCTATTCTTTTAACAACGAATAGTAGGATCGACCGTAACATTATAACGTCCCCACGGTTGAAAGGGTGAGCAAGTTTGGTGTAACGGTGATTCGAATCCACGACCCTCAGATTACGAGTTGAGTGCCTTAACCACCTAGCCATGCTGGGCCTATGACAATATAGGAGACGATGTTTGTGGCTACCAAATAACGATATACATACAAGTAGCTTATAGATTATTATGTAAAAATTAGTTTCATTTGATTTGTGGCCAAAATTGAAACACCAAACTGCCTAATAAAACCAAACGAATAATCTCACAAGATAGAATATAAATTATTTAGAAAATTTTCTGTTTGCATTTATTTCAAGTGATTTAGAGTCTAATATTCAAGTATAAATTACTCAGTATGTTCTAAATCAGAAACATTCGTAGAAATCATGATTTCCGGACTTCCTTCTACCTTTGAGTATACTGGACAACGCCATCTGGAGTAACCCGGAAAGTGATGTGGACCGGAACAAGGGGATACTTGAAGTCGCCATGTTTGATGAAATACGTTTCTGGTATCCATATCTTACCAGCATGTGTTAAAGCATTCAAACTTTTATGTCGACTTCCACTGTTATACTCCAACCTTGGGTCCTCCCAAACCTGATGCAATAGAAATTCCACTTCATATCGCTGAAGTACAGGATAGATAAATAGAAATAAATATTAACAAAATATTTTGTGTCATAAAATGTCAATATATATATATGTTTTCCATTTTTTTTCATATGATTAGTTCCTATCATTAACGTGTTTCGACATGGCCTTACATTATTCACTGGTACTGATGAAATCCAGTTTTTACTTTGTAATATTTAAATAAAACATGATCTAGCAGGGGAGAAATATATTTAAAATTTTAAGATCAGAGCACGTGGTTTTGCACGATTCCCATTCGCTCTTCAAAAGTGCCCAGTCATTTTATTATTTCATTACACCAAATCAATGCTTTTATTCATAAAATGAAACTGTTCAAATGTTACATAACGAAGAACCTTTGTTCGTGCAATTTGAATTTAAATACTACAGATGGCACTAGTTTCGTAAAGATAAAAAGGCGTTGCTCACCAAACTTCATTCGTCTGGGGAAGACAATGTGAGGAAAGTCATTGTGATGTTAACGACCGTCTCATCCAGATCATAAACGAAGCAAAGTTGACCAAAAAAAAAATGCTTTTATGACTTGATAAATATTGTAAATTCGAAATCAGTAATAACATAAATTGTAAGCTATAATTATATTAGAATCTCATCACTAATCGGAAAAGGGGTTAATTGCTGTAAAAAATAATTCTTCGGATTTCTTTACTTTCCTTTTTGCACACATATGTCATTTTTATAATATTAAGAAATACAGAAGTGTGAATGTAATGAAAACTTTCAGTACGATACTTCTACTTACATAAAACTTTTCTTTATTATTACTGATCTCTATACGCTCAAAATTTTTGCTTTCCACTATCCACCATACTCTCACCTATGTTCATGTGTTTGACATGGTTGAGATGTGCTGTATCATGTAAATAATCATGCAACAACCTACTGACAGGAATGTGACACCCACTTCTTATGCAGGTAGCACTACCTGAATTAAAGTCTAACTTATTATTAATTTGTTACTCAAGTATTTAGACTTATTTCTTGTCATGCTTTGAAGTTTTAAATTTTGCTTAAACTTGTTCATAGTTTTGAACTTAGTGTTTGGTATTTAAAAGTCTAAAAGCAGTTATGTGAGAGATGAATTTGTTTCATAAAATATTTTTGTTTATCAAGATTTTTCATCTCCAGTTGTTACATACTCGGTAATACTTCATATTCAGTTATGAATTTACATTTTATTGTTATGACTTCTTCAACTGGTACTAGTATTGATACTGGTACAAACTTTTTTTGTATCCACAGGTGACCTTTATTGACAGAGGAACATTTGGTACTCAGTGAAATAAAGTCATTCCTGCAGTATGGGGGTTCTCCTAACTATCAGTCTTTCTTCCTTAATCTAGGAATGTTGGATTAGAGGATGAAGACATGACAGGCTTGTTACATTTTGTACTTTATTTTTTATGTGACACACATCCTTTTCCTGAATACTGTTTGTCCTCTCCTATGCATGATATCTTACATGCCCATACTTTGGTCTGTCATTGAGATTCAAATTCTGTAGATTCTTCACAGTTGGGATCATTAATCCAAGTTTGGTTTCGCACATAGATATTTCATATGCAGAGTATTACCATCATTGTTTATCTTTAATTACCCACCGATGTTACTTCACATTTTCTTTTTGTCTGATGCTATCCATTGTTCCCCTGAAGAGTTTTTGAAAGGTGGTCATTCTCTTTTGTTGTTTACTTTTGCCCATTTGTTTTCCTTAGCTCCTATGTTGTTTGGATTTGTTGGGTAGATACACCCTCTTGACATGTATGAATTTACTATAGATTTACACTTTTTTTCTTCAGTCTGTATCAATTACAAGATATTTTGTTTTGCATTTGCTGGGTCACCTCCATTTTTCTGTTGGATGGTCAGAGCTTTTGATAAATGCTCCACTCCCAGGAAGTACAGTTATATTATTACAAGGACAAATCACATTCTCTTGCTCCATCATGGACAGTAGCCTCCTGGTACACTCAACTGTTTGTTGAGAGTAGATATGTTTCTTTTGACTCCAACTCATTGTTTGATAATAAAAAGGTTTTTTTGAACTCTTACATCAACTGTTTCCAGTTCGTCTTCAATCCATAGAATCATCAGTTTAAAATGCACAATCCTGCTTGAAAGATTTTATCACATTTGGGGACTTGTCTTTGGAAGCTCTTATTCCCCAAGGTCTGGCCCACGTGATATTTCCTTATGAATTAAACATAATTAAGAGGAACTTGCAAGAGAGCCCTTGCATTCTCCTATTTTCCTCTTCTTTCTGCTTCAAACAGAACTTGATGGCTAAACAGACAATACCACAGCTGGAGTACCTCTTCCACCTCCCAGACCAGATTTACACCTTTTTACAGGTCAGGTTGGAAGAGTTGACCTGGATGCTTGAAAATTATCTGGTCAGATGTCCAAGATCAAGTCCAAGTTTCATATCATTCTTTTTATTTCAAAATGTGTATATAAAATATTAAAAATTTTGTTTTACATACTCCACTTGTAAGATTTGGCAAGGCTTAGAAAGTTGTGGCAAGTGAGCACACATTTTAAAAGTAGGAGAGAACATTGTTTTCTATATTTCTTTACTGTTCAGTGTTCTAAGAGAAGTAGCTAAAATTTTAAGATATATTTGTAAATAATAATAATATATACATGTGTAATGTATTACAACTGAAATGTGATTCTATTCTACAAAATACTGGCCCTCTAAAACAAAGGAAAACAGTTTCACTTATTACAGGCTAGTTTTATAATATTTTATATGAGCTGTGGTTGTATGTGACTCTCTGATTTGTGTATTAAAAATTGTTGTAATTGTATTATACTTTGGATGTTTAAATTAGTTGGAAATTTGCAATTATAATAAGTTAAACCAGGTTATGATGTTTGTCACATCAACTTATCAATAACTTATCTTGATTTAAATATTATTCACTAAAACAGTAGTTAAAAAAGGAAATTTCAAACATTAAGATGTTGAAATTACATCTTCAGATACCACACGTCTACTGAGTGACCTAAATATAATGATACTCATTTCAATTTGTGTGACTCAGTAATAGAGGCTATATTAGAAAAGTTTACTTTATTACACAATATTTTATTAAGGATTGTTTGACTGTGTTTGTGTCATCAATACCTGTAGTACAAGACATATTCAAGTTGAAGGGTTATTATGAGCTGATAATTTGTGTTTAGTATTACAATGGAACATGTTGATTTAAGTAATTAGGAAGCTTTCATTGTGACTTAACACTGTGATGTGTGTTTTATTTTTGCTCATTTTAATCTTACATAAAAATACTTTTTATCAGCAATCAGAACATAGAAACAAAACTGACGATGAACAGTAGAGCCATGGCAACATATGTAAACATCTGTAATGAATGTTTTGAATTACACATATTTCATCTTCAACAAATAAATAAAATTAATGAATTAAACAATATTTAGTATAGATATTAATTTAAACATGCAATAAACAGTGTTTAAATATTAATATAAACATACAATAAACAGTGTTATAAATATTAATATAAACATACAATAAACAGTGTTATAAATATTAATATAAGCATACAATAAACAGTGTTATAAATATTAATATAAGCATACAATAAACAGTGTTAAAAATATTAACATAATCATACAATAAACAGTGTTATAAATATTAATATAAAGATACAGTGTTTAGGAAGTTATAAAACTTTCAATATAGAAAGAAGGAAATGCAAGAGGATTTAGTTTGAATTGATATTGGGAGTTGAACTTTCATTTACAGTGTGTAAACTTTCTTTCATCAACTGTTTGTTGTCACTACGTTCTTAAGTTATAATTAAAAATCTTTTAAGGAAATGAGTGTTGATGGTGATGTTTCATCATGATAATATATAAGAACGTTAGGTGGAGTTTAAACTTTAACTCCAGTTCTTTTGGAAACTTTCACATGTTCCAAGGTATGTGTTTGTAAGTGACAAGACGTTTTGCTTGTGTAGGTACTTTAACATCTGCAATCTCAGTTGTTATTGGTAGGATAAATACAATTTCAGGTTATATCTACAGTTATTTACTAGAAAAAATTTAATATTTTATAAGATTGAATTAAACATCACAGAACTTTGTCACTTTATTTAATGATGTAGTTTATAAGTTTTATAAACTAACACTACACTTAAAACTATAAAGTATGAAGTCTGTACCATGTATTAAAATCTGTTCCAACAACTTACTATTATCTTCAATTGTTATAACTAATCTATTATTAACATGTATGTATGTGTGTGTGTGTGTGTATTTCTTGTAAACAAATACAGCTAACCTTTATCAAAATTTTCATGCCCAGTCAACACCAGTAGTTTAATTTTTTTCATTCAGCTACTAAATCTTGAAGGTTCACAATGTTTGATTGCCAGTAACTACTTCTGGGCTTATTTTACTTTTGAGACCAGGTAGTATCACCCCACTGGGGTACAAATAGTGAATAAAACAATCAAAGCAATAGCCATATGATCCTGGAAAGTGGGTCACTAGCTTTTGTTGTGTATAGTGGCAAATAAATGCTTGCTGACTTTCATTGTGCCAAATTGTGTTTTGTCCAGCTACGTATTGTTAAGTTTTACCCATCCATAAACTTTTGTTGTGGAAAATAAGTTGACTACCAGGTTGTTTACTGTTAAATGTTTACATAATTCATGGACCTTTTGTTGTGAAAAGTATGTTGTCTACCGAGGTGCTTAACTGTTAAATGTTTACATAATTGATAGACCTTTGTTATGAAATGTGGGTTGTCTGCTTGGTGTCTGTTGTTACATATTTACATAATCAATAGATCTTTGTTGTGAAAAACAGTTTGTTTACCAGGTTGTTTGCTGTGGATTTTTACACATACAGAAAATACTTGCTTTGAAGTATAGTTTTCCCACTGGGTTATATGCTATTGAATATGTTTTTGATAGACACTTATTGTGCCAACTTGTATGCTGTTAAGTTTTGCACATGCTATAGATATTTGCTGGCCAAACAGGTTGTTTACTGGTCTGTTTGATGCTGAATAATACATGTTCTTAAGGTATTTGCTATGCTAGATAATTTGTCAATAAGACTGTTAGATTTTACACCATAAGTTAGTATTTGCTAATTCAAACAGTTTGACTACCAGGCTGTTTGCTGTTGGATATGTTCTTACTTGGCAAGTATTTGCTGTGTAAGATAGTTTTTATATCAGGGTATTTATTATTAAATTTTATATATGCAGTACCTCTTTGTGGTTACACTATTTGAACAGTTTTTCCAACCCTTATTAGCTGATTATCAGAAATGATTTACATATATATAAATAACTTTTTCTAAAGTGGTGTTTTTACCCACAGTATAGCAGCTCACCGAATGGGTTTGAGTTTTTTGTTTGTTTTATCAAGTAAGATAATACCATTATCTTTTGACTGATCTGATATTTAGTTATAGTTTTGGTTTTGGGAGGACAAACCCTTTCAATTGATGTACTTAACCATGTCCAGGTTAATTAATTTATTGTAAGTTAGTAGAGATCCTGATGAGTAATAAAATTGAATTTAGAACACATGTGCTCCGTGCTTGGTATTGCTGGTGCAGAAAATATAGCTAATAGAAAGGAAATATGGTCTCTAAGATTAATTTGTTATGTCTGAAAGACTTTCAAGTGCCATGGCTACTGAAGATACCTTCTTGTTACTGGTTACTAAACCTCACTTATCTGTAGCAAAAAAGTTATATTTAAAGTAGGAACCTTTATAAAACATTTATCTTGTATTTAATGTACTTTCAACTATTAATTTACTTTTTTCAGATCATATGCAGATGACAAGTATTATCAAAGAGTTTTGTTATGATTACATTCAGCCACTGACTGGCCAGAAACAGTATGAGAAAAACCTATTAATTTTGAGAGGGAAGGATGTGTGCAACTTACCACTTACAATAATATTGATCTTTTACATTAATTCTAACTTTTTATTACGTTTTTGACCTACAATAAAAATAGAAGCATAACTTTATATATATAGTGAGACAAACCCTATCTATTTGTATATTTCATACTTTAGATAAATGTTTTAACTAAACTGTTTCATTCTTGCCTAACTATTTTTTACATGCTTGAACACTGGATACAAAATATCCTAGTAAATGATTTTGTTAGATGTGGTTTTCATTATACAGTATTATAAATAACAAGTTCATCAAAAAGAATTTATTACACATTTGAACATAAGAAATAGATCTTATGTGTTTGAACATTAGTTTAACATTTTGTATAATTATTCACTGGGCATGGAAACAAATAAACCAAACACCCAGAACTGTAAGTTTATCAGATATCTAAAGAATTGTTGAAAGCATTTAAAGTGTTTATTATAAAAATGGATTATTAAGGTTTCTTACTGTATTTTAAAATCCTGAATAAACTCATGAATATTTTTAACCACAGAATAATTGAGATTCTAGTCATAGTTAAAACTTGAATTTAATATAACAATAAATTTCCTACACCCCATAAGGTTGCATGTATAAACTAACACAAGGTTGCATGTATAAACTAACACAAGGTGTGATGTATAAACTAACACAAGGTTGCATGTATAAACTAACACAAGGTTGCATGTATAAACTAACACAAGGTTGCATGTATAAACTAACACAAGGTGTGATGTATAAACTAACACAAGGTGTGATGTATAAACTAACACAAGGTTGCATGTATAAACTAACACAAGGTTGAATGTATAAACTAACATAAGGTTGAATGTATAAACTAACACAAGGTGTGATGTATAAACTAACACAAGGTTGCATGTATAAACTAACATAAGGTGTGATGTATAAACTAACACAAGGTTGAATGTATAAACTAACATAAGGTTGCATGTATAAACTAACACAAGGTGTGATGTATAAACTAACACAAGGTTGAATGTATAAACTAACATAAGGTTGCATGTATAAACTAACACAAGGTGTGATGTATAAACTAACACAAGGTTGAATGTATAAACTAACACAAGGTGTGATGTATAAACTAACACAAGGTTGAATGTATAAACTAACACAAGGTTGCATGTATAAACTAACACAAGGTTGAATGTATAACAAAAGGTTGCATGTATAAACTAACACAAGGTGTGATGTATAAACTAACACAAGGTTGCATGTATAAACTAACACAAGGTTGAATGTATAACAAAAGGTTGCATGTATAAACTAACACAAGGTTGCATGTATAAACTAACACAAGGTTGAATGTATAACAAAAGGTTGCATGTATAAACTAACACAAGGTTGAATGTATAAACTAACACAAGGTTGAATGTATAAACTAACAAAAGGTTGCATGTATAAACTGACATGAGGTGTAGTGTACAAACTAACATTAAAACTTAAAACAGGTATTTGAACATTTAAATATTTAACAGAACTACTTGTATTGTTAATAATGTTAAACATGTTAATATTTAACCTGTGAGAAAATAATAAATATGGGATTATTTTTATATCATACTAGGTATTAACATGTAAGTTACACAACATGAGCATGTGGTATGTTATTCACAGGTTTATGGGTTTTCATACATTCAGAAAAAACTATACAATGGCATTCCAAATGTAAGTACAAGTAACTTATGTTGACCATGAATTATAGCTGGAATAAATATGCACCATGAATTAATTAAATCATTAAACACATCATACCATTACAGCTGTATACTTGAGTATTTCAGGTCATGAACATCACTTGATACCTTATACAATAATGTGTAGTATCAAGAAAAGCAGATTTACACACACTCTTCAATAGGCAAGCTGTGTACAGTGTAAGGTTTAACACTTACCAGAAGTGGATAATATACGAGTACTCTTGTCTAGATAAATAGTAAGTACAATAGTTGGTCTAATCCTGAATAAATTAATTTACCATCTAAGCTGAAGGCTGTGGTACTTGGGACCAGAAAAGACTTAGATAGATGGTAAATGTATACAGATGTTGAGTATTCAAATGACTATATAACTATCAGAACTCTTGAAATTGAAAAACACAATGTATAAAGGATCTTGTAGGAAAGATATGGATGGATAGAGGATTTCAGGGAACCTACAAAAATATTCCATTAATTATATCATACTCAGTGACATGTGTAAAAGTGAGTGTGAGTCAAAGGTATAGGGACTTCTATCATAGACATGACTCTCAAAACAGAAATAACTTCACTATAAGACAGATTAGGAGTGGATCAACCTGAAATAAAAAGCAGAAAATTAAGCCCAATTGAGAAATGTTTTGAAAATTCTCCTCGGTGAAAAGGGTATAAAAAAGTCACATGAAATTCAATATTTATGTTCACTGGAGTGAATTTTGAAATTATAGTTAATTAATAATGATAAAATAAAGGAAACACTAACAAACAGAAAGCCTTAAAGTAAAAGTAAGAGGAAAAATTTTAACACATCATCAGATGTGACGGTGAAGGTGGAAATTCACTTTCTATTATCTCCTTCCTGCTAGTTGGTCACCAAAGATCTGGTTTTGGAAAGTTAACATTTTCTCATATGAAAATGTATTTACATTAGATACTTACCATTTCAGAGAAAGATTCTATCTTCTATTAGCATCTTCCATGATTTTTGCATGACACTAGCTTTCAGGCAACTCCTACCTAGCCTCTCATAAATTCTCATGAATTATATTATTGAATAATGATGTTATTGTGCAGTAAAATCCCTCTCTCTACAAATAGGAGAGTGACATCAACTCCCTGTTTGCTAGCCTCATCTATACTCATGAAACTTCATTATTGAAGAGGAAAGAAGTCATAAGTACCCCAAACAAAGCAAGCATACACATCAGAAAACTTGTGGGTGAAGTTGTTATTTAATAGGTGGAACATGATACAGATGGCCTGCTATGAGGTACATTACTTTCAATACATGAGAATCTATAAAGTACATTCATTGTATAGATGCCCATAAGGTCGAGTGTTTAAAAACAAAGAGTTAAAGATCTGGTACTTACTCTATTATTGATGTACAAAACCACCATAAAATTGTAAGAATGGATAATAATCAAACAATCCACTAGCATTGGTAAGAAATGAAAACGTCTCCATTTGACAGAATAAAGGTCAGTCACAATGATGAGGAGAAACTGTTTATGCTGGTCCAGATGTCTCAGATGAGATTGTTGTTCAGAGATGTACTACAACCAGAAAGATAAGTATCTGTGAAGAGGTGTAGGTCTGGTAGGAATTGATTGTGATTTATGGCATAAAAACTACTTCATAAGCAGCTGAAGCTTCAAATATTGATCAACATTGGGAATAGAACCATGGATTTCAGTGTTATAAGTCCGTGAACTTAAAATTGGGCCATCGATGACCCAACAGTACAGAAAACAAAAAGAAATCATGTATGTCTGCATGTAAAATGTAAGTAACTTTTACACGTGAAACTGGTAAATGTCACCCTCATGTACAGTGAGCTTATAACATAAATCAGTCAGTAATAAACGTTGCTGGAAAGTCCTTGTTTGACTTTTTCTATAAAGCCCTACAGGATACCCTATGAGAGAAGAGAGGCCAACAAATGTTGGTGTAAACTATATAAGAAGGCTTAGGATGTGAACTAAGAACAGTGTTTGTGTATAGCATTAAAATATTATTGCTAATAGTTTTATTATTTGGATTATTTCATGACTTAATATTTTATGATTGTTTAATTCTTCTTTTGGCATTGGTAAAGTTAAAAGACAGTGTTTGTGTTTAAAGATTGTTTATCTTCTAAAACCACAACATGATGAATCATGCCTGCTGTTTAATGTATTGATAGTTGAATGTTATCAGAATGATGACATATTGTTACTTTCCAAATCACTGAATAAAATGACCCCCTTCTGTGACACAGCTATATGTCTGTGGGACTCACAACGTTAAAAACAGGGTTTCGACACCCATGGTGGGAAGAGCAAGGACAGCTCATTGCTTAGCTTTGTGCCTAACTTCAAACAACTGAGTAATATTCAACAAAAAAACTTCATATATATAACTACACTAACGATACATTTATAAAACAATAGAAATATCATGAATTCAGAGCTGATAACAATTTATTATATCTGTAAAATTATCATACAAAATCAATTAGTAATTACATTAAAACTAAAATAAGTACTAATACAGCTGCTAGAGGAATACATCAAAATGGGCCTGGCATGGCTAAGTGGGTTAAGACGTTCGACTCGTAATCTTAGGGTCGCAGGTTCGAATCCCCGAAGCACTAAACATGCTCGCCATTTCAGCTGTGGGGGCATTATAATGTAACGGGCACTCCCACTATTCGTTGGTAAAGAGCAGCCCTAGAGTTGGCAGTGGGTAGTGATGACTAGCTGCCTTCTCTCTAGTCTTACACTGCAAATTAAGGACGGCTATCGCAGATAGCTCTCATGTAGCTTTGCGCAAAATCCTCACATAAAACAGTTGTGTTTTTAATTATCATTAAATGTTTTTACGAGAGCTATGTTTGTTGTGCTGGTGGTACATACAGTCCTCTATAGCTTTGAAACAAGTTTTAGAAAATAAATACAAATAAGAATATACACTTGATCAAACATGGTTATCAATGTTTAACTGTATTATTTATGATTAGTTATTTATTTTGAGTATGCTTGATTTTCAGAACAAATCTACTTTGGGCTATCTGTTGCATCCAACGCAGGAAATCTAATTGTATATATCAGCGTTGTAAGTCAGTAATCTTACTAAGGGTCTTGTATTTGCTACTTTGCCTTATTCATATTTCATTATAAGTATTAACCAAATTCATTTCACTATTAGAAAAACAGAAAAAAATGCTCGAACCTTTTTTAAAATAAACAACCACATTTTCAGGATTTATCTCAGTAGTACTAGTCAATGTTAGGATATCAAACACTCGAGAGAATAAACATTATTAATGGAGAGACCTCTTTTCAAGTTACAACAGATAAGACCTTCAAGGGAATAACTAGATTATAAGTATCAATCAGAATTCTAAATACATGTAAAAATCAGAAATAACACTAAAGAACAACGTCTGGACTCGTTTATAAAACTTCTCTATTTTTAATTAGCATTCGTTTCTGACGTCAGTTCTTCGTGGTTTTTTGAATTAAAAGCACTAAAACTAAAATATACTATTTTACATAAATATATTAATTTCATTGTTTTAACATACACGGTAGCAAAACAGCTCACGATGTTGAGCTCGAGAAATTTCCAATAAAAATTAGACAAGGAAACTTTAAGAGTAGATACGAGTCAATTCGGTGATTTCGATTTCAGTAAAGTATTTATTGAGTAATGATTAGAATTCAGCGATGTATTCAGTGTGTGAAATATCAAGTAGTTGTTGACCTAGAAAAGTCGAGTTTGTTATCAATCGATTAAATGTTAGGTTACACGTTATTCCTATATTAGCTCCACTTGCAGTAGTTTGTTTATGAATTTAGGCCTGAACTTCGTATTATTGTTTACCAGATAATCAGTGATGACGAGAAACCCACTTGTACACAACACCGCTTTAACCATGGTTGAGCAAAGAAAAAATGATAAAACTTTAATAACCACACAAACCCAAAGTAAAAGTTTCAAACCATTATAATATAAAGTTCACCAGTTACAATAAAAATGTTAGTAAATCCATGCCCGGCCAGGAGTTGATATAAACGTTACAAAACAATATAAAAGAAATAATGTTATTAGTTTCAATAAAGAAAAGAATTAGGAAAAAGAAGAAAAACTAATTTCGAAAAACAATATCTTGAGATTATACCAGTTCAAGATCAGTAACAATATCACGTAACAATTTGTTTTAAATATATATCTTTAACTAATTAGCTCGAGCTCAAGACAAAGTTTTTATTCATTGGTTAAAGCACCAGGTTACACCTCATGTGACTGACGAGGTTTGATGCACAAGAGAAGATAAGTGATTCCGAGCAAACGGAAAAGAAGTGCAGTATCTTTGATGGCTTTCGTGTAAAAACAGTTATTTATTCTATTCTGATAATTATTTTCCCTTCAAAAACTGTTTACATTTCATTTGAATAAAATCCCTAATATGTTTTGTGGATTGTCGTTTTATTTCTAGTGATTCTAAGACTGCGATTGAATGATTATCATTTATGTTCAGGTGTAAAATATGTTGAGGAGTGGTCATTGAAGTAATCAATAGAAATCTATATAATTCATAATACCAGATCATTTTGTGAATTGCTATATTACTACTCTATGTTAAAAAATATAATTGTTTATAAAGTAAAAAGAGCAAATACTTCACTAAATATGCAAATATTTTCCTATTTTCCCGTAGTTTTCTAGATTCGTAGATTAGTCAGTCACTCATGGCTAGGCGGTTAAGGTACTCGATTCGTCATCCAAAAGTTGTGGGTTCTAATTCCCGTCGCACCAAACATGCTCGCCTTTTCAGTCGTCGAGGCGTTATACTGCTCCAGTCAATCTTACTATTCGATGGTAAAAGAGCAGTCCAAGAGTTGGCTGTAGGTAGTGATGACTAGTTGCCTTTCTTCTAGTCTTACACCGCTAACATAGGGACGGCTAGCGCAGATAGCCCTCGTGTAGCTTTGCGCAAAATTCAAAACAAACCACACCAGTCACTCATACGTTTTTATTTTCTCAAATTTCAAAATAATTTTTATCAAAGCTGAACTTGTAAATTAAAACAAATAGCGATTAATATTTACCGGACTTTATAGAACGAACATAAGTATAATAGCACATAAGAAAATAAACCCAAACTACCTTCTATGAGAGCCATAATCATTGGTCCTGTAACGATCCGTATGTAATGTGTTTTTTTCCGTACCGTTTCCAACATGGCGTATTCAGGAACCAAGCTATGATTATTGGCCAGGAAATGATAAATAGTGACGGAAAACCTGGAAATGAAAGACTGTCATATTACTATTAAGGACAAAAATAAAACACCCTGATACAGTTTTTACTTTGTTAAAGCATTACATACCCAAGTAAAACAGAACTTTGGGAGAAGGAACTTATTTCCTGTGCCTCAGTATTTAAAAAAAAACTATGATCATTGGATCAATTTCACCAGATTTAATCTATAAAGTAGATTAAGAACTCTACCGGAATTATTAATTACTTTGACATATTCACGCAAGTAAATCTTAAAGCATAGATAGGCAACTTCATGGCCACTGGCCACATGTGGCCAGTGGATAGCACAATTGTGGCCTGCTCGAGTTTAGGAATCAACTTTTTCCATCATTTATTTTTTATCGAAAATTTGGTAACCAGCAATTGCACTGCCTCACGTCATTTCTACTGTTCCGCGCTACACCACTGCTACAGACTTTGCCCATTTTGTAACGTCAGTCTGGTTTAGATGTTTGTTGTCGAGTGTGCAACTTTCAAGCGTTTAAATATATTTTTGTTTTTAATTCCATAGTATGGATAATAGGATAATTCGAAAACGAAAGAATCCAGATGATGGTGAACACTCAGAAAATAAAGACAATTTAATTTATTCTGGCATTACTGTCGAAAACAGAATAACGCGTGAGTATAAAAACATGAAACGAGAAGTTAATGAAATTTGGGACTTAAAATTTGCAGTGATTAAAGCTAATAATAAGTCAGTGTGTCTTTTGTGTAACAAAGTTTTTACAGATAATAAATTATGCAACGTTCAGCAACAGTTTAACAATATTCACAACGAATTTGATGTAAACATTCCAGTTAATAGCAAAAATCGTATGAATGAAATTAGCCGTCTGAAAGCACAACTTCATGAACAAAAGGAAGGCCTAAAAAGATGTTTTATCATCGATAGAACTCGTTACATTAGCTAGCTATAAAGTAGTTTGGATTCTAGTTTAAAAAATCATTTTCTGATGCTGAGCTAGTAAAAGAAATATTGATTGTGATCACTGAAACTATGTTGGAGAATTATGATTCAAAAATAAAATATGATATTCTTCAAAAGGTAAATAATTTATAATTAAGTCAAAGAACAGTTGTCCGCAGAATGCTAGAGTTAGCGAGAGACATAGAAAATCAGTTGTTTGAACACCTAAAAGACTGTTTGTATTTTTCTTTATCACTAGATGAGTCAACAGATGTTAGTGACACTGCACAGTTGATATTTTGGGTTCGATATGTAACTTCAGATCTTCAAGTAAGGGAAGAAATGCGTGGCCTTTGTGGATTACGTGATCGAACATGTGGAAAAACATCTTTGAAACATTTCTTGAAATGTCAAAAAAATTCAATCTGGATTTAAAAAAAAAAAATTGGTTTCTGTCACAACAGATGGTGCTCTCTCAATGACTGGAGCAAAATTAGGATTTATTTTTCTTCTGAAGCAGCATTTTTTTGAAAATAATGTGAAGTCCACGGTGCCATCTTTCTATTGTATTTTGCATCGGGAAAATTTATGTGATCAGATGTTTAAAAGTGATGAATTGAAAAATTTGATGATTTGCATTGTTGCAAAAATCATGAATTATATTAGAAGTGGAAGCTCTCTCATCCATCGACAGTTTGTTGAGTCTTTGAGGAAAAGCAGTGACTGTAATTTTGATGATTTTACTGATTTTGCAAATGTAAGATGTTTAAGTAGAAGAAAAGTTTTGGAACGATTTACTTTCTCATTTCCTGAAACAAAAGAGCACCTTGTTGAAAGCCCTCCGCTAGTACAGCGATAAGTCGACGGACTTACAACGCTCAAATCAGAAGTTCGATTTCCCTCAGTAGGCTCAGCAGATAGCCCGATGTGGCTTTGCTATAAGAAAAACACGCACACACCTTGTTGAAAATTTCCCTGAAATTGAAACTTTCTCATGGCAGTGTGATTTGCACTTTCTATGCGACATGGTGGCTCACTTGAATGGTTTGAATACGAGGCTTCAGAGAAGAGGTAAAATAATAAGCAAACAATCACAGTCTATTCATAAATTTCAATTAAAGGTAAATCATCTCCTTGCGGAACAAGTACAAAAATGATTTGATACATTTTGCAAATGCAAATAGTGTTCTAGAAAATAGTAAGGACTATGATTTCTCTAATGCTAAAAATGATCTCTATGTAAATTTCACGAAACTTGTTGATGAAACCCCCTTCAATTTTTACAATGAAGGTTAGTTGAAATGCAATTATTTTGATTAAACTAACATATTTCTTTTTTTTCAATGAAGTTTGTTTGTTTGTTTTTGGAATTTCGCACAAAGCTACTCGGGGGCTATCTGTGCTAGCCGTCCCTGCAGCATAATTATCTGAGATAACTTGACATTACTAGCTATAAGAAGAGACAAAGGAGAAAAGAGATTTCTGTTTATCTACCACATTAATTGGATGAATTCAGAATATTGGAAATGTTTGTTTCGCTGACACAAACTTTATTTTGGAAGGACAATATAATAAGATTCGCAAAATGTTTTATTAGGCATCGTTTTGACATAGAACGTTATACCAGATTATTATACACAGTCTAAAATATCCAGTTTCATTTTATTTTCGATAGAATATCTTTTTGTTCTCACATAACAGCTATTCTTGTTCAGTACAGCCTTCAATATGCGAAAATATCTTTGGTTCCACTAGCCTTAAAACTCTCACCTACCCCACGTTTCAACTTGGTTCATCTTCTTTGTAGCATGTAAATAACAAAGCACAACGCTTCACTGAAATATACTCTACTGTAAAAGTTGGCAGCTGGCTTTCTATTTGCTGTAGAACACAATCTTCAAAGTTGAAAGAAAAGAAGCACCAGAAATGGGAAGTGTGAGGAGAGTAAAGTATCTATCGAAATATATTTTTAGTGTAAGAAAACATAAACTTTGATACGATATCTTACCCAAAAACACATAATGACAGGAATCTCATTGAGAATCTCACATTGACTTGAAGGAAAAACCGAGACAAGCACTCCTCGGAAAGTGTCCACAGGATGTGATTGAAGTATGACTTCTCTTCTTGGAGAAACACACTAGTGAGATAACGTACAAACCAGGTATATTCTACTCCCATCTTGAAAGTACGGGGCACTAATTTGGGTATAAAAATGACATTCCTGAACCTTCTTTCCCATGTTGGAGAGAGGGACATCTTAACAAACACAATACATATAGATTAGTCCACCTTCTATCCCAGGATTTGGTGGGGAGCATCCTTGCCAACACAATACACCTAAACGGGTCCACCTTATTTCCCATGATAGGGTGGGAAACATCTTAGCTAAAACATTACATCTAAAGTGGTCAACCTTCTTTCCCATGTTTGGGTGGGGAGCATCCTAGCGAAGAAAGTTCATCTTTTTTCCATGATAGGGTGGGAAACACCCTACCTAAAACATTAAATCTAAAGTGGTCCGCCTTCTTTCCAATGATAGGGTGGGGAGCATCTTAGCAAACACAATACATCTAAATAGGTCCATATTTTTCCCATGATAGGGTGGGAAACATCTTAGCTAAAACATTACATCTAAAGTGGTCAACCTTCTTTTCCATGATTGGGTGAAGGCGTCCTAGCCAACACAATACCTGCAACAGGTAACGACGGAGGTACAGCCACCGCCATAGATAAGGACGGGGGTAGAGCCCCCTGCACTAGTAACGCAGAAGGTGCCACAAGTTTTGTCAGAGGTACAGCCTGAGTTTAAAGTAGCATCAGAGGCACAACCTGATCCACACATAGCATCAGAAATTCATCCTGAGACACTAGCAGCATCAGAGAAACAGCCTAAGCAACAAATCACGATGGAGGTGCAGCCTACGATGCAGGTACAACCTACGCCACAAGTGACGGTGGGGGAGAAGACTAAGACACGAGTGGCCATGGTGAAATCTGTTTTACATGCAGTAGAATATTTGCCCTCCCCATGTTTACTTATTTCTGAGATGTCTTCTCAAATCTTCTGAGCCTGCCTAGCTCGACGTCGAAAGGGACCTCATAGTCTAAATACTAAGAGGGGTTATTTTCTGAAGAAGGATAAGGACTGCAAATTAAGTTTGAGCTGGCCATAAAGGTGTTATCAGAAGGACAGATGCTAGTGTGGACTGAGTGATGAATAAAACCTTGGGAAGGAAACTTGCAGATATATCGGTAACTTGGTCCAATCTTGATAGAATTAATTTACCATCTAAGCAGAACGATGTGGTACTGGGGACCAAAAGGTTATGACTTTTCTTTCTTAGATCGGTGGTAAATGTTTACAGAGGTTGATTATTTCACTGATTAGATAACTATCAGAAGACTTGGGTATTGAAAGAACACACTGTACAAAGGATCTTATAGTAATTAAGGAATAGATACCAGGTTCCATTGAATCTGTCACTCTCAGTGACAGATATGAAAGTGAGTGTGACTCAAGTGTATAAGGATTTCCATTACTGCTATCACCCCCAGAAAAGAAATAACTTCACTAGTAGACAGATTAGGAGTACATTGACCTAAACGAAAAGAAAGAAAATTCGGACCGATTGAGAAATGTGTTGAAAAATACTCCCAGGTGAAAAGCGTATGAAAAGTAATATGAAATTTGAGATTCTTGCTCAATTGGAGTGAATTTTGAAACTACAGTTACTTAATAACTGTACGAAATAAAAAGTAATAAACAGCATGAAAAACATTAAAGTAAAAGCAGAAAGGAAAAATGTTAACAATCATAAAACTATTGTGTCAAATGTAGAGATGAAGATTGGAACCCCCATTCTATTATCTCCTGCTGGTTAGTTCAGAAGACATCTGGTTTTGGAAAGTTAACATTTTCTTACATGGAATTGCGTTTCCATTAGATACCATTTCACAAAGAGATTATATCTTCTGTGAACATCTGCCTTGAGTATCTGCATGACAAGTTTTTAGGCAAGTTCAACCTAAACTCACGTGATTCTTATTAATGGATAATGTTGTTATTGTGCGGTAAAAGCCCTCTACCAATAGAAGAGCGGCAGCAACTCTCTGTTTACTAGCTCCCTCTATACTGCTCCACTCATGAAATTTCATTATTGACGAGAAAATAAGTCGTAATTACCCAAGAGGACACATATGCATTAGAAAACTTGTGGGTGAAGCGGCTGTTTGATAGGCATATCATATACAGATCATCTGTTTTCAAGGACATCGCTTCAAATACGTGAGAATCTGTACAGCAAATTCATTGGGTAGATGCCGAATCGGCCTGGCATGGCCAAGCGCGTAAGGCGTGCGACTCGTAATTCGAGGGTCGCGGGTTCGCGCCCACGTCGCGCTAAACATGCTCGCCCTCCCAACCGTGGGGGCGTATAATGTGACGGTCAATCCCACTATTCGTTGGTAAAAGAGTAGCCCAAGAGTTGGCGGTGGGTGGTGATGACTAGCTGCCTTCCCTCTAGTCTTACACTGCAAAATTAGGGACGGCTAGCACAGATAGCCCTCGAGTAGCTTTGTGCGAAATTCCAAAAACAAAACAAAACAAACAGATGCCGAATCATGACGGTTGAGTATTTTAAAACAGAAAGATCTTCTGTTTTAAAATACTCAACCGTCATGATTCGGCATCTACCCAATGAATTTGGGTAGATGATTGATCTATGATTGATGTAAAAATTCACCCCGAAATTGTCAGAATGGATCACAATCAAACAATTCACTAGCCGTGGTAAGAAATAAAAACATGTCCAATGAACAGAACAGAGGTCGAGCACAATTATTGGAGAGATTGCTTATGCTGGTACATATGTTTGAGATGAGATTGTTGTTCCATGATGTATCCCAGCCAGTAAACATTAACACTTCTGAAGGTGTGTGAGTTTGGTATGATTCAAAGTGAGGAAACCAAAACAGTTGTAATAGATTATCTAGCCGCTACATGAGTTTCTCGAGCAAAGTAGGAAACAGGGAAAATGGTCGGGTGAAGAGGATAAAGTATTGAATTGGAGTGAGTAAGTATTTGAACATTTTGTCAATTCACCCAAGATGGGTTTCCACTATCAGAAGTATGAAGATATGACTGGAGGACTCTTTCCAAGAGTTTGAAAAGAGAAGGCCATCTTGTATGTAATAACGAAACCACAGACCAAGTCAACGGAGATGTACTGCAAACGCTTTGACCACATGACTGAAATTATAGGAGACAATGTAGTGTTTGAAACAATAAAGTATAGCACCAATGGATGAAGAAAAGAAAGCATTTAGAGAACTCTGCAATGGGACTAGGAAGAAAGGCATTTGTAATATAGACCTCAATATGAAGTAATGGTCCAATGAAGTGAAGATAACTTTTCCAAATGAAAACGTTGGACAAATTAATAACTAAACCCCCTCCGTGTCTTTTTAGGGACACCAAGTAAAACCTTGTAAGAGGGTTGGTAAATTTCTTCACACCTAGAGGACAAAATAAATTCTAAAGAGGATGAAACTGAACAGGTTAAAAACTGATAGTAAGGGAGAAAAGAACTGGAGTGAAATCCTATGTGTAAGAATGGTTGTAATCGATCCGTTATTTGACATGTGGGACCAGAGGAGTAAATATTGTATATAACAAGTCACAGCAGAATATATGATGGAACAAGAACCACTACCAAAAGAAACCAGCATTTCTATGTAGTACTTCTGACATAAGATGAAGACATAAAGTGCAAGGAGGCAAACAAAGAAGGTTCAGGAAAAGACAGGGTAATTGTGTGCTGGATAGTTAAACTGAACGATATGGATCAAACATTTCAAACATTTATGCCACAGTGTGTGAATCTAGATAGTGCAACAATGAATAACTATAAAAACGTATCTTGTCTTCAAGAATTGAGAATAACTATAATTCTCAATGAAGGAGTCAGTAAGACTTCAAGGACCAGACGTATGGTCCTGGAAATGTAGTTGGTCTAAAAAGAAATCAATATATATGTAAATGCAAGTAAAAGAGGTAAAACAAGTAATGCATCAGAATTGGATTTATACAAAAGGGATTGAGGAAGAGAGAAAAGAGTTGGAATGGAAGATACGTGAGAAATTATGCCCGCATAATGAGAGGATGGTCGAATACTGTCCTCAATGGGAAGGGAAGTTCACAAATCCGAAGAAGTAGATAGACATAAACAAACAGGCTGACTCCTGCTAAGTTTCCTATTGAAATCGAAGGGATGAAAGAGAGTCAAATAGATGGGAATGAAGTTGCATGCTACATTATGATGTTCACAAATATATGAAAAGTGGCTGTGATGTCATCAACACGTAACTTTCCTTTCTCGCCATCGTCTTCCTCCTAGCAAACTTATCCACGTAGAAAGTGACGTTTTGGGGAGAAATAGATGAGGTATGATGACCATTATATATTTGATATTGTGCGCGTATTACTGTTGTGGCAAAGGCCAAGCATTTCTTTCATTGTGTCATGTTACACCGGTTGGACATGAGGTCATGATGTGTATATTTTGACGATAGTTAGCATAATGTTGCTGCTACTTTGTTATGAAGAGAGGACTCCTTTCCTATGTGCACAAAATTTGGTAAATTGTTTATTTTTCTCAGTTGTTTCGTGGTACAGTTTGCTTTAATAGTGTTAGCTTAGTAAACTCCAGGATAGTCGACATGGGTTCTACCACTCGCCAGTACAAGATCCAAATGGGTTCAGATTGCAGTTTTTACCTCTGTATGTAAATTGTTGGAGGGAAAATGTGGAATGTCTACAACACTTTGTTAATGCATATTATGTAACCGTTTGGCCTAAAACTGTTGAGTAGTGGCAATTTCACCCAGTAGATTCCACCCAGTCATCAGATATTTCCTCCTGGCGTTCAATATATCTCCCTAATGTGGATCCAAGAAATTGTATTTGCAGTTTTGTCTACGCATTTGAGTGCTGTTATGCCCAATCTTGTTCTTAGCACTCAAACATGTTGAATGTGGGGTAGAAGTGTCCAACAAAATGTGATACTTCTAGGTAACATGTTTCATTAGATAACATATAAAAACACCCCTGGAATTTTTGTTTCGGTCGATCAGTGTAAAGACTTTGATTGAGTCCACCATAATTTCTTGTGGTATGTTTTAGAGAGATATGATTTTCCTCCAGTTTTTGTAACTGACTTAAGGACTTTATATGTGTCTTGTAGGATTTTAGTAAATTAATACTTAATGGCTCCCTTTCACTTAACTCAGGGTGTTCATCAAGAATGTCCGTTACCACCTTCTTTGTATACACTGGTAATAGAGTGCCTGCTTTCTATCTTGTTTTACATTGTCTCAATGCGCAGTATTTTATTGCCAAGTGAAGTGTTCCTTAAATACGTCAGTATTGCAGATGATGTGAACTTTTTTTTGTCAAATCAAACATCCTTAGGCTCAGCACTGGCTATTGTTAATAAATGCTTCCAAACCAGTGCAGCCCAACTAAACTACAATAATACTGGAGCTCGGTGTTTGGAAAAGTGGGTTTCATTTGCAGACGCATTATTTGGTGTAGCATGAACTACCTCTGTAATTACGTACATTGAGATTCACTTCATAGTGGATACCAAGGTTGCCTGTTAAGAGGTTATGCAACGTGTCAGTTCGACAGTACGAGATTATGCCTATAGCTATGCTGTTTCGTTTAGCAGATGGATGCTCCCCTTGATGTGGTATCTTGGGGCAGTACTTCCTTTGCACAAGTTCTGTGCACGCACTGACAAATGGCAGGTTTTCACCTTCTTGTAAAGTGGTAAGGTCAAGCTGTTGTCTTGATTGTCTTTAATAAAGCAGCCCCACCAGGAGAGATTGGGTGTACCATGTATACGATCAAAGAGTCTCTCTCTTTTCTATTGTTTACCACTATTTGTAGTCTGTCCTAGGAGGGTCATTGCTGTACGAACTCCCTTGTTTTTTACTTGACGCAGGGCATTTTGGAATATGAGTAAACCAATGTGTTTTGATTCCCCCACGTGATATACTGACGCTGTTGCAGCGATTCGTTGCTGTTGGGTCACATCTAGTGATTTTTCTCTGGCCATGGATTCCCGTTCTCTCTATGGTTTATTGGTTCCAGATTGCACTCTGAGGATAAAGCATCATCATCCTGGTTTCCCATGGAGTGTTAATCGGGGCCGGATGATGATGCACCATTTTGATAGGCATTTACAAGCCTTCGAGCTCGTCTTCCCCGCATCCCTTCCATCTCGGCAAGGACATTTATGCGTTGAAGTTCCTGACCACTGTGTTTTATTATACACTTAGAATGTTTAAAAAAATAATTTTGATTACGAGAAACCAATATGCGTACGAACTGGTTTCTGTGACGCATAATAGAATATTGTGTAACGTTATGTTTAAGCTGTGTCTCCGCCTTGAAGCAAACTACCAGCTTCAGGGACCTCAGTTGGTGTCCCAACGTTTCACCTATATATACTACCACTAACGAGAGGTTTGTATTAATATTATGAACATTTCGGTTTACATTAAGTTTATTGATTTCAGTGTAATATTTCTGTTATGTAATGTATATTATTCATAGCCCGTTATGATTGTGTTGTACGTTGTTTTATTTTTGGTTAATAAAATCGAAAATTATTTGTTTGCAATTTTGACGATAGTCAGTGAAGTGTCGCTTCAATTTTGTTATTAAAAACAGGACTTCATATTTGTGTGCGCGAGATTTAGCTCACCGTTTTTGTTTTGTTTTCGCTTGTTTCGTGGTGCGGTTTTCTTTCATATTGTTGATTCAGTAGACTTCGAGGTGGTGGGCTTGGCCTCCGTTACCCGCCACTACACGATCAGTAGACTTCGGGGTGGTGGGCTTGGTCTCCGTTACCCGCCACTTCACGATCAGTAAACTTCGGGATGGTGGGTGTGGCCTCCGTTATCCGCCACTACACGATCCGGCAGCTTTTGTCCAGGTTCATTGTACCGCCAGACTCTCTTCCTTTGGCAATCATTGGCACTGTATGTTAAATATCGATAGTAAATGTTGTGGAATGTCTACAACAGTTTGGTAACGTATGTTATTTGGCGACGTTATCATCACTGACCGTTGCAAACAACAACTGTTCAGTATCGGCAACTTCACCCTCAATTGTGTTTCTGTCCCAGTAGAACCAGCCAGACAAAATATAATAATAAGGATGACACTCCGTTACGCGCATTACGAGCTTCCTCATGATGTAATTCATACAGAGAAATATTAATATAAAGCTGGACTGCATTTAAGAGTGTACACGAACAATCTAATCTTAAAATCTATTTATATATAAGATGTTAGTTTTTGATCCAAAACAACTTTCGGAGATTTATTTCGTATAACAATAACTTACTAGACAACTTTAAATTTATGAGATTAACTTCGCCTAAACTTTAATTCACAACAAAAATGTTTTATAGAAACTAATTGTTAAAAACATCAATATAAAGGAACATATTATTTTGGAATGAAAAAACATATATTTCTAACCAGAAAACTTAAAGTTTAATATCAATATAATACTAGATAAGTACATAAAATAAAAAAAGTATTACAAAAGTTAAAACATTCGAACTGGAAGGGATGTTAAAACTGTTAAAACTATAATACAAATATTAGTAGTGTTGTCATTATACTAATAACCAAAAATAGCTGAAAAGGATGTTCCTTCTGTTCAAACTATAATACAAATATTGGCAGTGTTGTCATTATACTAATAACCAAAAGTAGCTGGAAGGGATGATCCTTGTTTTCAAACTATAATACAAATATTAGTAGTGTTGTCATTATACTAATAACCAAAAGTAGCTGGAAGGGATGTTCCTTGTCTTCAAACTATAATACAAATATTGGTAGTGTTGTCATTATACTAATAACCAAAAGTAGCTGAGAGGGATGTTCCTTGTCTTCAAACTATAATAAAATGTTAGTAGTGTTGTCATTATACTAATAACCAACAATAGCTGGAAGGGATGTTCCTTGTCTTCAAACTATACTACAAATGTAGGTAGTGTTGTCATTATACTAATAACCAACAATAGCTGAAAGGGATGCTCCTTCTGTTCAAACTATAATACAAATATTGGTAGTGTTGTCATTATACTAATAACCAAAAGTAGCTGGAAGGGATGTTCCTTCTGTTCAAACTATAATACAAATATTAGTAGTGTTGTCATTATACTAATAACCAACAATAGCTGAAAGGGATGTTCCTTCTGTTCAAACTATAATACAAATATTAGTAGTGTTGTCATTATACTAATAACCAAAAGTAGCTGGAAGGGATGTTCCTTGACTTCAAACTATAATACAAATGTTAGTAGTGTTGTCATTATACTAATAACCAAAAGTAGCTAAAAGGGATGTTCCTTCTGTTCAAACTATAATACAAATATTGGTAGTGTTTTCATTATACTAATAACAAACAATAGCTGAAAGGGATGTTCCTTCTGTTAAAACTATAATACAAATATTAGTAGTGTTGTCATTATACTAATAACAAACAATAGCTGAAAGGGATGCTCCTTCTGTTAAAACTATAATACAAATATTAGTAGTGTTGTCATTATACTAATAACCAAAAGTAGCTGGAAGGGATGTTCCTTGTCTTCAAACTATAATAAAATCTTAGTAGTGTTGTCATTATACTAATAACCAACAATAGCTGGAAGGGATGTTCCTTGTCTTCAAACTATAATAAAATGTTAGTAGTGTTGTCATTATACTAATAACCAACAATAGCTAAAAGGGATGTTCCTTGTCTTCAAACTATAATACAAATGTTAGTAGTGTTGTCATTATACTAATAACCAACAATAGCTGAAAGGGATGCTCCTTCTGTTCAAACTATAATACAAATATTGGTAGTGTTGTCATTATACTAATAACCAAAAGTAGCTGGAAGGGATGTTCCTTCTGTTCAAACTATAATACAAATATTAGTAGTGTTGTCATTATACTAATAACCAACAATAGCTGAAAGGGATGTTCCTTCTGTTCAAACCATAATACAAATATTAGTAGTGTTGTCATTATACTAATAACCAAAAGTAGCTGGAAGGGATGTTCCTTGTCTTCAAACTATAATACAAATGTTAGTAGTGTTGTCATTATACTAATAACCAAAAGTAGCTGAAAGGGATGTTCCTTCTGTTCAAACTATAATACAAATATTGGTAGTGTTGTCATTATACTAATAACAAACAATAGCTGAAAGGGATGTTCCTTCTGTTAAAACTATAATACAAATATTAGTAGTGTTGTCATTATACTAATAACAAACAATAGCTGAAAGGGATGCTCCTTCTGTTAAAACTATAATACAAATATTAGTAGTGTTGTCATTATACTAATAACAAACAATAGCTGAAAGGGATGTTCCTTCTGTTCAAACTATAATACAAATATTAGTAGTGTTGTCATTATACTAATAACCAAAAGTAGCTGAAAGGGATGTTCCTTTTGTTCAAACTATAATACAAATATTAGTAGTGTTGTCATTATACTAATAACCAACAATAGCTAAAAGGGATGTTCCTTCTGTTCAAACTATAATACAAATATTAGTAGTGTTGTCATTATACTAATAACCAAAAGTAGCTGAAAGGGATGTTTTTTCTGTTCAAACTATAATACAAATATTAGTAGTGATGTCATTATACTAATAACCAAAAGCAGCTGTAAGGGATGTTTCTTGTCTTCAAACTATAATACAAATATTGGTAGTGTGGTCATTATACTAATAACCAAAAGTAGCTGGAAGGGATGTTCCTTGTATTCAAACTATAATACAAATATTAGTAGTGTTGTCATTATACTAATAACCAAAAGTAGCTGGAAGGGATGTTCCTTGACTTCAAACTATAATACAAATGTTAGTAGTGTTGTCATTATACTAATAACCAAAAGTAGCTAAAAGGGATGTTCCTTCTGTTCAAACTATAATACAAATATTGGTAGTGTTTTCATTATACTAATAACAAACAATAGCTGAAAGGGATGTTCCTTCTGTTAAAACTATAATACAAATATTAGTAGTGTTGTCATTATACTAATAACAAACAATAGCTGAAAGGGATGCTCCTTCTGTTAAAACTATAATACAAATATTAGTAGTGTTGTCATTATACTAATAACCAAAAGTAGCTGGAAGGGATGTTCCGTGTCTTCAAACTATAATAAAATCTTAGTAGTGTTGTCATTATACTAATAACCAACAATAGCTGGAAGGGATGTTCCTTGTCTTCAAACTATAATAAAATGTTAGTAGTGTTGTCATTATACTAATACACAACAATAGCTAAAAGGGATGTTCCTTGTCTTCAAACTATAATACAAATGTTAGTAGTGTTGTCATTATACTAATAACCAACAATAGCTGAAAGGGATGCTCCTTCTGTTCAAACTATAATACAAATATTGGTAGTGTTGTCATTATACTAATAACCAAAAGTAGCTGGAAGGGATGTTCCTTCTGTTCAAACTATAATACAAATATTAGTAGTGTTGTCATTATACTAATAACCAACAATAGCTGAAAGGGATGTTCCTTCTGTTCAAACTATAATACAAATATTAGTAGTGTTGTCATTATACTAATAACCAAAAGTAGCTGGAAGGGATGTTCCTTGTCTTCAAACTATAATACAAATGTTAGTAGTGTTGTCATTATACTAATAACCAAAAGTAGCTGAAAGGGATGTTCCTTCTGTTCAAACTATAATACAAATATTGGTAGTGTTGTCATTATACTAATAACAAACAATAGCTGAAAGGGATGTTCCTTCTGTTAAAACTATAATACAAATATTAGTAGTGTTGTCATTATACTAATAACAAACAATAGCTGAAAGGGATGCTCCTTCTCTTAAAACTATAATACAAATATTAGTAGTGTTGTCATTATACTAATAACAAACAATAGCTGAAAGGGATGCTCCTTCTGTTCAAACTATAATACAAATATTAGTAGTGTTGTCATTATACTAATAACCAAAAGTAGCTGAAAGGGATGTTCCTTCTGTTCAAACTATAATACAAATATTAGTAGTGTTGTCATTATACTAATAACCAACAATAGCTAAAAGGGATGTTCCTTCTGTTCAAACTATAATACAAATATTAGTAGTGTTGTCATTATACTAATAACCAAAAGTAGCTGAAAGGGATGTTTTTTCTGTTCAAACTATAATACAAATATTAGTAGTGATGTCATTATACTAATAACCAAAAGTAGCTGTAAGGGATGTTTCTTGTCTTCAAACTATAATACAAATATTAGTAGTGTTGTCATTATACTAATAACCAAAAGTAGCTGAAAGGGATGTTCCTTCTGTTCAAACTATAATACAAATATTAGTTGTGTTGTCATTATATTAATAACCAAAAGTAGCTGGAAGGGATGTTCCTTGTATTCAAACTATAATACAAATCTTAGTAGTGTTGTCATTATACTAATAACCAAAAGTAGCTGTAAGTGATGTTCCTTGTCTTCAAAGTATAATACAAATGTTAGTAGTGTTGTCATTATACTAATAATCAAATGTAGCTGAAAGGGATGTTCCTTCTGTTCAAACTATAATACAAATATTAGTAGTGTTGTCATTATACTAATAACCAAAAGTAGCTGAAAGGGATGTTCCTTGTCTTCAAACTATAATACAAATGTTAGTAGTGTTGTCATTATACTAATAATCAAATGTAACTGAAAGGGATGCTCCTTCTGTTAAAACTATAATACAAATATTAGTAGTGTTGTCATTATACTAATAACCAACAATAGCTGAAAGGGATGTTCCTTCTGTTCAAACTATAATACAAATATTAGTAGTGTTGTCATTATACTAATAACCAAAAGTAGCTGTAAGGGATGTTCCTTGTCTCAAACTATAATACAAATGTTAGTAGTGTTGTCATTATACTAATAATCAAATGTAACTGAAAGGGATGTTTCTTCTGTTCAAACTATAATACAAATATTAGTAGTGTTGTCATTATACTAATAACCAAAAGTAGCTGTAAGGGATGTTCCTTGTCTTCAAACTATAATACAAATGTTAGTAGTGTTGTCATTATACTAATAATCAAATGTAACTGAAAGGGATGCTCCTTCTGTTCAAACTATAATACAAATATTAGTAGTGTTGTCATTATACTAATAACCAACAATAGCTGAAAGGGATGTTCCTTCTGTTCAAACTATAATACAAATATTAGTAGTGTTGTCATTATACTAATAACCAAAAGTAGCTGTAAGGGATGTTCCTTGTCTTCAAAGTATAATACAAATGTTAGTAGTGTTGTCATTATACTAATAATCAAATGTAACTGAAAGGGATGTTCCTTCTGTTCAAACTATAATACAAATATTAGTAGTGTTGTCATTATACTAATAACCAAAAGTAGCTGTAAGGGATGTTCCTTGTCTTCAAACTATAATACAAATATTGGTAGTGTTGTCATTATACTAATAACCAAAAGTAGCTGGAAGGGATGTTCCTTGTCTTCAAACTATAATACAAATATTAGTAGTGTTGTCATTATACTAATAACCAACAATAGCTGAAAGGGATGCTCCTTCTGTTCAAACTATAATACAAATATTGGTAATGTTGTCATTATACTAATAACAAAAAGTAGCTCGAATGGATGTTCCTTGTCTTCAAACTATAATACAAATATTAGTAGTGTTGTCATTATACTAATAACCAACAATAGCTGAAAGGGATGCTCCTTCTGTTCAAACTATAATACAAATATTGGTAGTGTTGTCATTATACTAATAATCAACAATAGCTGAAAGGGATGCTCCTTCTGTTAAAACTATAATACAAATATTAGTAGTGTTGTCATTATACTAATAACCAACAATAGCTGAAAGGGATGCTTTTTCTGTTAAAACTATAATTCAAATATTAGTAGTGTTGTCATTATACTAATAACCAACAATAGCTAAAAGGGATGTTCCTTCTGTTCAAACTATAATACAAATATTAGTAGTGTTGTCATTATACTAATAACCAAAAGTAGCTGAAAGGGATGTTTTTTCTGTTCAAACTATAATACAAATATTAGTAGTGTTGTCATTATACTAATAACCAAAAGTAGCTGTAAGGGATGTTTCTTGTCTTCAAACTATAATACAAATATTGGTAGTGTTGTCATTATACTAATAACCAAAAGTAGCTGAAAGGGATGTTCCTTCTGTTCAAACTATAATACCAATATTAATTGTGTTGTCATTATATTAATAACCAAAAGTAGCTGGAAGGGATGTTTTTTGTCTTCAAACTATAATACAAATGTTAGTAGTGTTGTTATTATACTAATAACCAAAAGTAGCTGAAAGGGATGTTCCTTCTGTTCAAACTATAATACAAATATTAGTTGTGTTGTCATTATATTAATAACCAAAAGTAGCTGGAAGGGATGTTCCTTGTCTTCAAACTATAATACAAATATTAGTAGCGTTGTCATTATACTAATAACCAAAAGTAGCTGAAGGGGATGTTCCTTCTATTCAAACTATAATACAAATATTAGTAGTGTTGTCATTATACTAATAACCAAAAGTAGCTGTAAGGGATGTTCCTTGTCTTCAAAGTATAATATAAATGTTAGTAGTGTTGTCATTATACTAATAATCAAATGTAGCTGAAAGGGATGTTCCTTCTGTTCAAACTATAATACAAATATTAGTAGTGTTGTCATTATACTAATAACCAGAAGTAGATGAAAGGGATGATCCTTGTCTTCAAACTATAATACAAATGTTAGTAGTGTTGTCATTATACTAATAATCAAATGTAACTGAAAGGGATGCTCCTTCTGTTCAAACTATAATACAAATATTAGTAGTGTTGTCATTATACTAATAACCAAAAGTAGCTGTAAGGGATGTTCCTTGTCTTCAAAGTATAATACAAATGTTAGTAGTGTTGTCATTATACTAATAATCAAATGTAACTGAAAGGGATGTTTCTTCTGTTCAAACTATAATACAAATATTAGTAGTGTTGTCATTATACTAATAACCAAAAGTAGCTGTAAGGGATGTTCCTTGTCTTCAAACTATAATACAAATGTTAGTAGTGTTGTCATTATACTAATAATCAAATGTAACTGAAAGGGATGCTCTTTCTGTTAAAATTATAATACAAATATTAGTAGTGTTGTCATTATACTAATAACCAACAATAGCTGAAAGGGATGTTCCTTCTGTTCAAACTATAATACAAATATTAGTAGTGTTGTCATTATTATAATAACCAAAAGTAGCTGTAAGGGATGTTCCTTGTCTTCAAAGTATAATACAAATGTTAGTAGTGTTGTCATTATACTAATAATCAAATGTAACTGAAAGGGATGTTCCTTCTGTTCAAACTATAATACAAATATTAGTGGTGTTGTCATTATACTAATAACCAAAAGTAGCTGTAAGGGATGTTCCTTGTCTTCAAACTATAATACAAATATTGGTAGTGTTGTCATTATACTAATAACCAACAATAGCTGAAAGGGATGCTCCTTCTGTTCAAACTATAATACAAATATTGGTAGTGTTGTCATTATACTAATAACAAAAAGTAGCTGGAATGGATGTTCCTTGTCTTCAAACTATAATACAAATATTAGTAGTGTTGTCATTATACTAATAACCAACAATAGCTGAAAGGGATGCTCCTTCTGTTCAAACTATAATACAAATATTGGTAGTGTTGTCATTATACTAATAACCAACAATAGCTGAAAGGGATGCTCCTTCTGTTCAAACTATAATACAAATATTAGTAGTGTTGTCATTATACTAATAACCAAAAGTAGCTGTAAGGTATGTTCCTTTTCTTCAAACTATAATACAAATATTAGTAGTGTTGTCATTATACTAATAACCAACAATAGCTGAAAGGGATGCTCCTTCTGTTAAAACTATAATACAAATATTAGTAGTGTTGTCATTATACTAATAACCAACAATAGCTGAAAGGGATGTTCCTTCTGTTCAAACTATAATACAAATATTAGTAGTGTTGTCATTATACTAATAACCAAAAGTAGCTGGAAGGGATGTTCCTTGTCTTCAAACTATAATGCGAATATTAGTAGTGTTGTCATTATACTAATAACCAAAAGTAGCTGGAAGGGATGTTCCTTGACTTCAAACTATAATACAAATATTAGTAGTGTTGTCATTATACTAATAACCAAAAGTAGCTGAAAGGGATGTTCCTTCTGTTCAAACTATAATACAAATATTGGTAGTGTTGTCATTATACTAATAACAAAAATAGCTGAAAGGGATGTTCCTTCTGTTCAAACTATAATACAAATATTAGTAGTGTTGTCATTATACTAATAACAAAAAATAGCTGAAAGGGATGCTCCTTCTGTTCAAACTATAATACAAATATTAGTAGTGTTGTCATTATACTAATAACCAAAAGTAGCTGGAAGGGATGTTCCTTGTCTTCAAACTATAATAAAATGTTAGTAGTGTTGTCATTATACTAATAACCAACAATAGCTGGAAGGGATGTTCCTTGTCTTCAAACTATAATACAAATATTAGTAGTGTTGTCATTATACTAATAACCAAAATAGCTGAAAGGGATGTTCCTTGTCTTCAAACTATAATACAAATATTAGTAGTGTTGTCATTATACTAATAACCAACAATAGCTGAAAGGGATGTCCTTCTGTTCAAACTATAATACAAATATTAGTAGTGTTGTCATTATACTAATAACCAAAAGTAGCTGGAAGGGATGTTCCTTCTGTTCAAACTATAATACAAATATTAGTAGTGTTGTCATTATACTAATAACCAACAATAGCTGAAAGGGATGTTCCTTCTGTTCAAACTATAATACAAATATTAGTAGTGTTGTCATTATACTAATAACCAAAAGTAGCTGGAAGGGATGTTCCTTGTCTTCAAACTATAATACAAATATTAGTAGTGTTGTCATTATACTAATAACCAAAAGTAGCTGAAAGGGATGTTCCTTCTGTTCAAACTATAATACAAATATTAGTAGTGTTGTCATTATACTAATAACAAACAATAGCTGAAAGGGATGTTCCTTCTGTTCAAACTATAATACAAATATTAGTAGTGTTGTCATTATACTAATAACAAACAATAGCTGAAAGGGATGTTCCTTCTGTTCAAACTATAATACAAATATTAGTAGTGTTGTCATTATACTAATAACAAACAATAGCTGAAAGGGATGTTCCTTCTGTTCAAACTATAATACAAATATTAGTAGTGTTGTCATTATACTAATAACCAAAAGTAGCTGAAAGGGATGTTCCTTTTGTTCAAACTATAATACAAATATTAGTAGTGTTGTCATTATACTAATAACCAACAATAGCTAAAAGGGATGTTCCTTCTGTTCAAACTATAATACAAATATTAGTAGTGTTGTCATTATACTAATAACCAAAAGTAGCTGAAAGGGATGTTTTTCTGTTCAAACTATAATACAAATATTAGTAGTGTTGTCATTATACTAATAACCAAAAGTAGCTGTAAGGGATGTTCCTTGTCTTCAAACTATAATACAAATATTAGTAGTGTTGTCATTATACTAATAACCAAAAGTAGCTGGAAGGGATGTTCCTTCTGTTCAAACTATAATACAAATATTAGTAGTGTTGTCATTATACTAATAACCAAAAGTAGCTGGAAGGGATGTTCCTTGTCTTCAAACTATAATACAAATATTAGTAGTGTTGTCATTATACTAATAACCAAAAGTAGCTGAAAGGGATGTTCCTTCTGTTCAAACTATAATACAAATATTAGTAGTGTTGTCATTATACTAATAACAAACAATAGCTGAAAGGGATGTTCCTTCTGTTCAAACTATAATACAAATATTAGTAGTGTTGTCATTATACTAATAACAAAACAATAGCTGAAAGGGATGTTCCTTCTGTTCAAACTATAATACAAATATTAGTAGTGTTGTCATTATACTAATAACCAAAAAGTAGCTGGAAGGGATGTTCCTTGTCTTCAAACTATAATACAAATATTAGTAGTGTTGTCATTATACTAATAACCAACAATAGCTGGAAGGGATGTTCCTTGTCTTCAAACTATAATACAAATATTAGTAGTGTTGTCATTATACTAATAACCAACAATAGCTGAAAGGGATGTTCCTTGTCTTCAAACTATAATACAAATATTAGTAGTGTTGTCATTATACTAATAACCAACAATAGCTGAAAGGGATGTTCCTTCTGTTCAAACTATAATACAAATATTAGTAGTGTTGTCATTATACTAATAACCAAAAGTAGCTGGAAGGGATGTTCCTTCTGTTCAAACTATAATACAAATATTAGTAGTGTTGTCATTATACTAATAACCAAAATAGCTGAAAGGGATGTTCCTTCTGTTCAAACTATAATACAAATATTAGTAGTGTTGTCATTATACTAATAACCAAAAGTAGCTGGAAGGGATGTTCCTTGTCTTCAAACTATAATACAAATATTAGTAGTGTTGTCATTATACTAATAACCAAAAGAGTAGCTGAAAGGGATGTTCCTTCTGTTCAAACTATAATACAAATATTGGTAGTGTTGTCATTATACTAATAACAAACAATAGCTGAAAGGGATGTTCCTTCTGTTAAAACTATAATACAAATATTAGTAGTGTTGTCATTATACTAATAACAAACAATAGCTGAAAGGGATGCTCCTTCTGTTCAAACTATAATACAAATATTAGTAGTGTTGTCATTATACTAATAACAAAAATAGCTGAAAGGGATGTTCCTTCTGTTCAAACTATAATACAAATATTAGTAGTGTTGTCATTATACTAATAACCAAAAGTAGCTGAAAGGGATGTTCCTTCTGTTCAAACTATAATACAAATATTAGTAGTGTTGTCATTATACTAATAACCAAAATAGCTAAAGGGATGTTCCTTCTGTTCAAACTATAATACAAATATTAGTAGTGTTGTCATTATACTAATAACCAAAAGTAGCTGAAAGGGATGTTCCTTCTGTTCAAACTATAATACAAATATTAGTAGTGTTGTCATTATACTAATAACCAAAAGTAGCTGAAAGGGATGTTCTTGTCTTCAAACTATAATACAAATATTAGTAGTGTTGTCATTATACTAATAACCAAAAGTAGCTGAAAGGGATGTTCCTTCTGTTCAAACTATAATACAAATATTAGTAGTGTTGTCATTATACTAATAACCAAAAGTAGCTGGAAGGGATGTTCCTTGTATTCAAACTATAATACAAATATTAGTAGTGTTGTCATTATACTAATAACCAAAAGTAGCTGTAAGTGATGTTCCTTGTCTTCAAACTATAATACAACTATTGGTAGTGTTGTCATTATACTAATAACCAAATGTAGCTGAAAGGGATGTTCCTTCTGTTCAAACTATAATACAAATATTAGTAGTGTTGTCATTATACTAATAACCAAAAGTAGCTGAAAGGGATGTTCCTTGTCTTCAAACTATAATACAAATGTTAGTAGTGTTGTCATTATACTAATAATCAAATGTAACTGAAAGGGATGTTCCTTCTGTTCAAACTATAATACAAATATTAGTAGTGTTGTCATTATACTAATAACCAACAATAGCTGAAAGGGATGTTCCTTCTGTTCAAACTATAATACAAATATTAGTAGTGTTGTCATTATACTAATAACCAAAAGTAGCTGAAAGGGATGTTCCTTGTCTTCAAACTATAATACAAATATTAGTAGTGTTGTCATTATACTAATAATCAAATGTAGCTGAAAGGGATGTTCCTTCTGTTCAAACTATAATACAAATATTAGTAGTGTTGTCATTATACTAATAACCAAAAGTAGCTGTAAGGGATGTTCCTTGTCTTCAAACTATAATACAAATATTAGTAGTGTTGTCATTATACTAATAACCAAATGTAGCTGAAAGGATGCTCCTTCTGTTCAAACTATAATACAAATATTAGTAGTGTTGTCATTATACTAATAACCAACAATAGCTGAAAGGGATGTTCCTTCTGTTCAAACTATAATACAAATATTAGTAGTGTTGTCATTATACTAATAACCAAAAAGTAGCTGAAAGGGATGTTCCTTGTCTTCAAACTATAATACAAATATTAGTAGTGTTGTCATTATACTAATAACCAAATGTAGCTGAAAGGGATGTTCCTTCTGTTCAAACTATAATACAAATATTAGTAGTGTTGTCATTATACTAATAACCAAAAGTAGCTGTAAGGGATGTTCCTAGTCTTCAAACTATAATACAAATATTGGTAGTGTTGTCATTATATTAATAACCAAAAGTAGCTGGAAGGGATGTTCCTTGTCTTCAAACTATAATACAAATATTGGTAGTGTTGTCATTATACTAATAACCAACAATAGCTGAAAGGGATGTTCCTTCTGTTCAAACTATAATACAAATATTGGTAATGTTGTCATTATACTAATAACAAAAAGTAGCTCGAATGGATGTTCCTTGTCTTCAAACTATAATACAAATATTAGTAGTGTTGTCATTATACTAATAACCAACAATAGCTGAAAGGGATGCTCCTTCTGTTCAAACTATAATACAAATATTGGTAGTGTTGTCATTATACTAATAACCAACAATAGCTGAAAGGGATGCTCCTTCTGTTAAAACTATAATACAAATATTAGTAGTGTTGTCATTATACTAATAACCAACAATAGCTGAAAGGGATGCTTTTTCTGTTAAAACTATAATTCAAATATTAGTAGTGTTGTCATTATACTAATAACCAACAATAGCTAAAAGGGATGTTCCTTCTGTTCAAACTATAATACAAATATTAGTAGTGTTGTCATTATACTAATAACCAAAAGTAGCTGAAAGGGATGTTTTTTTTCTGTTCAAACTATAATACAAATATTAGTAGTGTTGTCATTATACTAATAACCAAAAGTAGCTGTAAGGATGTTTCTTGTCTTCAAACTATAATACAAATATTGGTAGTGTTGTCATTATACTAATAACCAAAAGTAGCTGAAAGGGATGTTCCTTCTGTTCAAACTATAATACAAATATTAGTTGTGTTGTCATTATATTAATAACCAAAGTAGCTGGAAGGGATGTTTTGTCTTCAAACTATAATACAAATATTAGTAGTGTTGTCATTATACTAATAACCAAAAGTAGCTGAAAGGGATGTTCCTTCTGTTCAAACTATAATACAAATATTAGTAGTGTTGTCATTATATTAATAACCAAAAGTAGCTGGAAGGGATGTTCCTTGTCTCAAACTATAATACAAATATTAGTAGTGTTGTCATTATACTAATAACCAAAAAGTAGCTGAAGGGGATGTTCCTTCTGTTCAAACTATAATACAAATATTAGTAGTGTTGTCATTATACTAATAACCAAAAGTAGCTGTAAGGGATGTTCCTTGTCTTCAAACTATAATACAAATATTAGTAGTGTTGTCATTATACTAATAACCAAAAGTAGCTGAAAGGGATGTTCCTTCTGTTCAAACTATAATACAAATATTAGTAGTGTTGTCATTATACTAATAACCAAAAGTAGCTGGAAGGGATGTTCCTTGTCTTCAAACTATAATACAAATATTAGTAGTGTTGTCATTATACTAATAATCAAATGTAGCTGAAAGGGATGTTCCTTCTGTTCAAAACTATAATACAAATATTAGTAGTGTTGTCATTATACTAATAACCAAAAAGTAGCTGTAAGGGATGTTCCTTGTCTTCAAATTATAATACAAATGTTAGTAGTGTTGTCATTATACTAATAATCAAATGTAGCTGAAAGGGATGTTCCTTCTGTTCAAACTATAATACAAATATTAGTAGTGTTGTCATTATACTAATAACCAAAAGTAGCTGTAAGGGATGTTCCTTGTCTTCAAACTATAATACAAATATTAGTAGTGTTGTCATTATACTAATAACCAAAAGTAGCTGAAAGGGATGCTCCTTCTGTTAAAACTATAATACAAATATTAGTAGTGTTGTCATTATACTAATAACCAACAATAGCTGAAAGGGATGTTCCTTCTGTTCAAACTATAATACAAATATTAGTAGTGTTGTCATTATTATAATAACCAAAAGTAGCTGTAAGGGATGTTCCTTGTCTTCAAAGTATAATACAAATATTAGTAGTGTTGTCATTATACTAATAATCAAATGTAGCTGAAAGGGATGTTCCTTCTGTTCAAACTATAATACAAATATTAGTAGTGTTGTCATTATACTAATAACCAAAAGTAGCTGAAAGGGATGTTCCTTGTCTTCAAACTATAATACAAATATTGGTAGTGTTGTCATTATACTAATAACCAACAATAGCTGAAAGGGATGCTCCTTCTGTTCAAACTATAATACAAATATTGGTAGTGTTGTCATTATACTAATAACAAAAAGTAGCTGGAATGGATGTTCCTTGTCTTCAAACTATAATACAAATATTAGTAGTGTTTTCATTATACTAATAACCAACAATAGCTGAAAGGGATGCTCCTTCTGTTCAAACTATAATACAAATATTGGTAGTGTTGTCATTATACTAATAACCAACAATAGCTGAAAGGGATGCTCCTTCTGTTCAAACTATAATTCAAATATTAGTAGTGTTGTCATTATACTAATAACCAAAAGTAGCTGTAAGGTATATTCCTTTTCTTCAAACTATAATACAAATGTTAGTAGTGTTGTCATTATACTAATAACCAACAATAGCTGAAAGGTATGCTCCATCTGTTAAAACTATAATACAAATATTAGTAGTGTTCTCATTATACTAATAACCAACAATAGCTGAAAGGGATGCTCCTTCTGTTAAAACTATAATACAAATATTAGTAGTGTTGTCATTATATTAATAACCAAAAGTAGCTGGAAGGGATGTTCCTTGTCTTCAAACTATAATGCGAATATTAGTAGTGTTTTCATTATACTGATAACAAAATTAGCTGGAAGGGATATTTCTTGTCTTCAAATCATAATACAAATATTGGTAGTTTTGTCATTATACTAATAACCAAAAGTAGCTGAAAGGGATGTTCCTTCTGTTCAAACTATAATACAAATATTAGTAGTGTTGTCATTATATTAATAACCAAAAGTAGCTGAAAGGGATGTTCCTTGTCTTCAAACTATAATACAAATATTAGTAGTGTTGTCATTATACTAATAACCAAAAATTAGCTGGAAGGGATATTTCTTAACTTCAAACTATAATACAAATATTGGTAGTGTTGTCATTATACTAATAACCAACAATAACTGAAAGGGATGCTCCTTCTGTTCAAACTATAATACAAATATTGGTAGTGTTGTCATTATACTAATAACCAAAAGTAGCTGAAAGGGATGCTCCTTCTGTTCAAACTATAATACAAATATTAGTAGTGTTGTCATTATACTAATAACCAAAAGTAGCTGGAAGGGATGTTCCTTGTCTTCAAATTATAATACAAATGTTACTAGTGTTGTCATTATACTAATAATCAAATGTAGCTGAAAGGGATGTTCCTTCTGTTCAAACTATAATACAAATATTAGTGGTGTTGTCATTATACTAATAATCAAATGTAGCTGAAAGGGATGTTCCTTCTGTTCAAACTATAATACAAATATTAGTGTGTTGTCATTATACTAATAACCAAAAGTAGCTGTAAGGGATGTTCCTTGTCTTCAAACTATAATACAAATATTAGTGGTGTTGTCATTATACTAATAACCAGAAGTAGCTGAAAGGGATGCTCCTTCTGTTAAAACTATAATACAAATATAAGTAGTGTTGTCATTATACTAATAACCAACAATAGCTGAAAGGGATGCTCCTTCTGTTAAAACTATAATACAAATATTAGTAGTGTTGTCATTATACTAATAACCAAAAATAGCTGAAAGGGATGTTCCTTCTGTTCAAACTATAATACAAATTTAGTAGTGTTGTCATTATACTAATAACCAACAATAGCTGAAAGGGATGCTCCTTCTGTTAAAACTATAATACAAATATTAGTAGTGTTATCATTATACTAATAACCAAAAGTAGCTGATGGGGATGTTCCTTCTGTTCAAACTATAATACAAATATTAGTAGTGTTGTCATTATACTAATAACCAAAAGTAGCTGTAAGAAATGTTCCTTGTCTTCAAACTATAATACAAATATTGGTAGTGTTGTCATTATACTAATAACCAAAAGTAGCTGAAAGGGATGTTCCTTCTGTTCAAACTATAATACAAATATTAGTAGTGTTGTCATTATATTAATAACCAAAAGTAGCTGGAAGGGATGTTCCTTCTTCAAACTATAATACAAATATTAGTAGTGTTGTCATTATACTATTGATAACAAAAAATTAGCTGAAGGGGATGTTTCTGGTCTTCAAACTATAATACAAATATTAGTAGTTTTGTCATTATACTAATAACCAAAACTGAAAGTAGCTGAAAGGGATGTTCCTTCTGTTCAAACTATAATACAAATATTAGTAGTGTTGTCATTATACTAATAACCAAAAGTAGCTGAAAGGGATGTTCTTCTGTTCAAACTATAATACAAATATTAGTAGTGTTGTCATTATACTAATAACCAAAAGTAGCTGGAAGGGATGTTCCTTGTCTTCAAACTATAATACAAATATTAGTAGTGTTGTCATTATACTAATAACAAAAAATTAGCTGAAGGGATGTTTCCTTGTCTTCAAACTATAATACAAATATTAGTAGTGTTGTCATTATACTAATAACCAAAAAGTAGCTGGAAGGGATGTTCCTTGTCTTCAAACTATAATACAAATATTAGTAGTGTTGTCATTATACTAATAACCAACAATAGCTGAAAGGGATGTTCCTTCTGTTCAAACTATAATACAAATATTAGTAGTGTTGTCATTATACTAATAACCAAAAGTAGCTGAAAGAGATGTTCCTTCTGTTCAAACTATAATACAAATATTAGTAGTGTTGTCATTATACTAATAACCAAAAGTAGCTGAAAGGGATGTTCCTTGTCTTCAAACTATAATACAAATATTAGTAGTGTTGTCATTATACTAATAACCAAAAGTAGCTGAAAGGGATGTTCCTTCTGTTCAAACTATAATACAAATATTAGTAGTGTTGTCATTATACTAATAACCAAAAGTAGCTGTAAGGGATGTTCCTTGTCTTCAAACTATAATACAAATGTTAGTAGTGTTGTCATTATACTAATAACCAAAATGTAGCTGAAAGGATGTTCCTTCTGTTAAAACTATAATACAAATATTAGTAGTGTTGTCATTATACTAATAACCAACAATAGCTGAAAGGGATGTTCCTTCTGTTCAAACTATAATACAAATATTTGTAGTGTTGTCATTATACTAATAATCAAATGTAACTGAAAGGGATGCTCCTTCTGTTAAAACTATAATACAAATATTAGTAGTGTTGTCCTTATATTAATAACCAAAAATAGCTGAAAGGGATGTTCCTTCTGTTCAAACTATAATACAAATATTAGTAGTGTTGTCATTATACTAATAACCAAAAATAGCTGAAAGGGATGTTCCTTCTCTTCAAACTATAATACAAATATTAGTAGTGTTGTCATTATACTAATAACCAAAAGTAGCTGAAAGGGATGTTCCTTCTGTTCAAACTATAATACAAATATTAGTAGTGTTGTCATTATACTAATAACCAACATAGCTGAAAGGATGTTCCTTCTGTTCAAACTATAATACAAATATTAGTAGTGTTGTCATTATACTAATAACCAACAATAGCTGAAAGGGATGCTCCTTCTGTTCAAACTATAATACAAATATTAGTAGTGTTGTCATTATACTAATAACCAAAATGTAGCTGAAGGGGATGTTCCTTCTGTTCAAACTATAATACAAATATTAGTAGTGTTGTCATTATACTAATAACCAAAAGTAGCTGAAAGGGATGTTCCTTGTCTTCAAACTATAATACAAATATTGGTAGTGTTGTCATTATACTAATAACCAAAAAAGTAGCTGAAAGGGATGTTCCTTCTGTTCAAACTATAATACAAATATTAGTAGTGTTGTCATTATATTAATAACCAAAAAGTAGCTGGAAGGGATGTTCCTTGTCTTCAAACTATAATAATATTAGTAGTGTTTTCATTATACTATAACAAAAAATTAGCTGGAAGGGATGTTTCTGTCAAATTATAATACAAATATTGGTAGTTTTGTCATTATACTAATAACAAAAGTAGCTGAAAGGGATGTTCCTTCTGTTCAAACTATAATACAAATATTAGTAGTGTTGTCATTATATTAATAACCAACAAGTAGCTGAAAGGGATGTTCCTTGTCTTCAAACTATAATACAAATATTAGTAGTGTTGTCATTATACTAATAACCAAATGTAGCTGAAAGGGATATTCCTTGTCTTCAAACTATAATACAAATATTGGTAGTGTTGTCATTATACTAATAACCAAAAGTAGCTGAAAGGGATGTTCCTTGTCTTCAAACTATAATACAAATATTAGTAGTGTTGTCATTATACTAATAACAAAAAGTAGCTGGAAGGGATGTTTCTTAACTTCAAACTATAATACAAATATTAGTAGTGTTGTCATTATACTAATAACCAAAAGTAGCTGTAAGGGATGTTCCTTGTCTTCAAACTATAATACAAATATTAGTAGTGTTGTCATTATAACTAAATAAAAAGTAGCTGAAAGGGATGTTCCTTCTTGTCTCAAACTATAATACAAATATTAGTAGTGTTGTCATTATACTAATAACCAACAATAGCTGAAAGGGATGTCTCCTTCTGTTCAAACTATAATACAAATATTAGTAGTGTTGTCATTATACTAATAACCAAAAGTAGCTGGAAGGGATGTTCCTTGTCTTCAAACTAATTATACTAATAACCAACAATAGCTGAGCTGTAAGGGATGTCTCCTTCTGTTCAAACTATAATACAAATATTAGTAGTGTTGTCATTATACTAATAACCAACAATAGCTGAAAGGGATGTCCTTCTGTTCAAACTATAATACAAATATTAGTAGTGTTGTCATTATACCAATAACCAACAAGTAGCTGAAAGGGATGTTCCTTCTGTCTAAAACTATAATACAAATATTAGTAGTGTTGTCATTATACTAATAACAATAGCTGAAAGGGATGCTCCTTCTGTTCAAACTATAATACAAATATTAGTAGTGTTGTCATTATACTAATAACCAACAATAGCTGAAATGGATGTTCCTTGTGTTCAAACTATAATACAAATATTAGTAGTGTTGTCATTATACTAATAACCAACAATAGCTGAAAGGGATGTTCCTTCTGTTCAAACTATAATACAAATATTAGTAGTGTTGTCATTATACTAATAACCAAAAGTAGCTGAAAGGGATGTTCCTTCTGTTCAAACTATAATACAAATATTAGTAGTGTTGTCATTATACTAATAACCAAAAGTAGCTGGAAGGAATGTTCCTTGTCTTCAAACTATAATACAAATATTGGTAGTGTTGTCATTATACTAATAACCAAAAGTAGCTGAAAGGGATGTTTCCTTGTGTTCAAACTATAATACAAATATTAGTAGTGTTGTCATTATACTAATAACCAAAAAAGTAGCTGAAAGGGGATGTCCTTCTGTCTCAAACTATAATACAAATATTAGTAGTGTTGTCATTATACTAATAACCAAAGTAGCTGAAAGGGATGTCCTTCTGTTCAAACTATAATACAAATATTAGTATTGTCATTATACTCCACAAAGTAGCTGAAGGGATGTTCCTCTGTTCAAACTATAATACAAAATATTAGTAGTGTTGTCATTATACTAATAACCAAAAGTAGCTGAAAGAGGATGTTCCTTCTGTTAAACTATAATACAAATATTAGTAGTGTTTTGTCATTATACTAATAACCAAAAAGTAGCTGTAAGGGATGTTCCTTCTGTTCAAACTATAATACAAATATTAGTAGTTGTCATTATACCTAATAACCAAATGTAGCTGAAAGGGAGATGTTCCTTCTGTTCAAACTATAATACAAATATTAGTAGTGTTGTCATTATACTAATAACCAAAAGTAGCTGAAAGGGATGTTCCTTGTCTTCAAACTATAATACTAATATTAGTAGTGTTGTCATTATACTAATAACCAATAAGTAGCTGAAAGGGATGTTCCTTCTCTTCAAACTATAATACAAATATTAGTAGTGTTGTCATTATACTAATAACCAAAAAGTAGCTGAAGGGATGATCCTTCTGTTCAAACTATAAAATATATATTAGTAGTGTTGTCATTATACTAATAACCAACAATAGCTGAAAGGATGTTCCTTCTGTTCAAACTATAATACAAATATTAGTAGTGTTGTCATTATACTAATAACCAAAAGTAGCTGTAAGGATGTTCCTTGTCTTCAAAGTGTAATACAAATGTTAGTAGTGTTTTCATTATACTAATAATCAAATGTAACTGAATGGGATGTTCCTTCTGTTCAAACTATAATACAAATATTAGTAGTGTTGTCATTATACTAATAACCAAAAGTAGCTGTAAGGATGTTCCTTGTTTTCAAACTATAATACAAATATTAGTAGTGTTGTTATTATACTAATAATCAAATGTAACTGAAAGGGATGTGCCCTTCTGTTCAAACTATAATACAAATATTAGTAGTGTCATTATACTAATAACCAACAATAGCTGAAAGGGATGTTCCTTCTGTTCAAACTATAATACAAATATTAGTAGTGTTGTCATTATACTAATAACCAAAAATAGCTGAAAGGGATGTTCCTTCTGTTCAAACTATAATACAAATATTAGTAGTGTTGTCATACATACTAATAACCAAACAATAGCTGAAGAGGGATGTTCCAACTCTTAAATTAAGTATAACAAATATTAGTAGTGTTGTCATTATACTAATAACCAACAATAGCTGAAAGGATGTCTTCAAACTGTTCATAATACAAATATTAGTAGTGTTGTCATTATATTAATAACCAAAAGTAGCTGAAAGGGATGTTCCTTGTCTCTCAAACTATAATACAAATTATTAGTAGTGTTGTCATTATACTAATAACACAAATTAGCTGGAAGGGATGTTTCTGTCTCTCAAACTATAATACAAATATTGGTAGGTTGTCATTATACTAATAACCAAAAGTAGCTGAAAGGGATGTTCCTGTCTGTTCAAAACTATAGCTACAATATTATTAGTAGTGTTGTCAAATACTATACTAATAACCAAATGTAGCAAGAGGATGTCCTTCTGTTCAAACTATAATGCAAATATTAGTAGTGTTGTCATTATACTAATAACCAAAAGTAGCTGAAAGGGATGTTCCTTCTGTTTTGAAACTATAATACAAATGTTAGTAGTGTTAGTCATACTAATAACCAAAAGTAGCTGGAAAGGGATGTTCCTTCTGTTCAAACTATATAATACAAATATTAGTAGTGTTGTCATTATACTAATAACTAAACAATAGCTGAAAGGGATGTTCCTTCTGTTTCAAACTATAATACAAATATTAGTAGTAAGGTTGTCATTATATAAATAACCAAAAGTAGCTGAAAGGGATGTTCCTTCTGTTCAAACTATAATACAAATATTAGTAGTGTTTGTCATTATACTGATACCAAAAAAGTAGCTGGAAGGGATGTTCCTTGTCTTCAAACTATAATACAAATATTAGTAGTGTTGTCATTATACCAATAACCAAAAAGTAGCTGAAAGGGATGTTTCTTCTCTTCAAACTATAATACAAATATTAGTAGTGTTGTCATTATATTAATAACAAAGTAGCTGAAAGGATGTTCCTTGTCTTCAAACTATAATACAAATATTAGTAGTGTTGTCATTATACTAATAACCAAAGTAGTAGCTGAAAGGGATGTTCCTTCTGTTCAAACTATAATACAAATATTAGTAGTGTTGTCATTATACTAATAACCAAAAGTAGCTGAAAGGGATGATCCTTTGTTCAAACTATAATACAAATGTTAGTAGTGTGTATTATACTAATAACCAAAAGTAGCTGGAAGGGATGTTCCTTGTCTCAAACTATAATGCAAATATTAGTAGTGTTTGTCTACTATACTAATAACAAAAAATTAGCTGGAAGGATATTTTCCTTCTCTTCAAACTATAATACAAATATTGGTAGTGTTGTCATTATACTAATAACCAACAGTAGCTGAAAGGGATGCCCCTTGTCTTCAAACTATAATACAAATATTAGTAGTGTTTGTCATTATACTAATAACCAAAATAGCTGAAAGGATGTCTTTTCTGTCTCAAACTATAATACAAATATTAGTAGTGTTGTTATTATACTAATAACCAAAAGTAGCTGAAAGGGATGTGCCCTCTGTTCAAACTATAATACAAATATTAGTAGTGTTGTCATTATACTAATAACCCAAAAGTAGCTGAAAGGGATGTTCCTTCTGTTCAAACTATAATCAAGCAATAATGTAACCGAACGAA